>NC_058521.1:4927661-5252724 GCF_904849725.1 Hordeum vulgare subsp. vulgare | reverse complement strand
TTTTGGGTGACATTGTTATATGTTTTGCTTGATTGTGGGTTCATGCCCCTCGATGTCTAGCTTGAGTGTCAGAAACATGAGACTAGGGGATGTGCTTGTTGGCACCAGGGAGAAAACAACGGTGCTTGTGACCACGGTTGCAAGGATTGTTTACCATATGCATAGTTCGTTAATGTAGTTGTCCGTTGCTTTGAGTTTACACTCTGGGTGGGGCTTGCAGCTTAATACTGGAGAGATGTTCTGGATAGATATCTCATGGTGGATGATTAGTAAGTAGATGCTGATGAACAAACGGTCTACTTGTCTTTGCATACTGCCCATCACTATTGAACCTCTAACTATCAAGTAGCATAATTAGCATTGCAGTGCGATCATAATTCTGTCAATTGCCCAACTGTGATTTGTTTACCCAAGCATAGTTGTTTATCGTCTTTTGGAAGAGAGACATCACTAGTGAACATCATGTGACTCCAGTCCATATCACCATCATTGTTTACACCTCCATCATTTGCCGCTTTCATTTACTTTTCTGTTGCAATCACTATTACTTTCTCGCTTGTGTTTTGATCCTTTGCAAACTACAAGGCCGGAGAGATTGACAACCTCTTTGTACTCGTTGGGAGCAAAGTTATTTGTTGTGTGTGCAGGTCCATGTCTTCTGCTAGCGCCAGGGTGGAACACACCTACTTGTTGAGCCTAGGAGTCCTCCTGGTTCGATAAACCTTACAGTCTTCGTGTAAGAGAAATCTGATGCTGACTACATCTCGACCTTCCACTTGGGGTAACCAACGAGGGGCGATAAGTATATCCATCAACTCGTCATCAAGCAAATTTCTGGCGCCGTTGCCGGGGACTCCAGTCTTCAAGATAGGGAGTTGCACGCTCTCTTTTATCTTTGCTTTTTAGTCTTGTTAGTTTTATTTTTAGTTTTTTTGCTTTAGAGTCCTATACCAAGAACCACAAAAAAATAGTTGCTTTGTTCTTGCTTGTTGCTGTTGCTATGGGTTCCACTGAAAACACCAAGTTGTGTGACTTCACTAGTCACACCAACAATGACTTTATCTGCAATCCTATTGCTGCTCCCGCCACTGGATCCACGTCCTATGAGATTAAACCTACTTTACTGAACCTAGTTATGAAAGATCAATTCTCCGGTGCTGGAGATGATGCTGCCTTGCACTTGAACAATTTTGGTGAGCTCTGTGATATGCAAAATATAATGAAGTAGATGGTGATATTGTTAAACTTAAGCTTTTTTCCTTTCTTCTTGAGAGGAGGAGCTAAAGTGTGGCTTCAATATTTGCCTAGAAATAGCATAGATTCTTGGGATAAGTGCAAATATGCTTTTATTGGGGAGTATTACCCGTCTGCTAAGATTATCCAGTTGAGGAGTAACATTATGAATTTTAGGCAATTGGATAATGAACATGTTGGTCAAGCTTGGGAACGTATGAAATCTCTTGTTAAGAATTTCCCTACACATGGTTTGACTACTTGGATGGTTATCCAAACTTTCTATGCAGGATTGAACTTTACCTTGCAGAATCTGTTAGACTCGGCCGCGGGAGGAACCTTTATGTCAACTACACTTGGTGCTTCCACAAAGCTATTGGATGAGATGATGACAAATTATTCTCAATGGCACACCGAGAGAGCTCCAACAGGTAGGAAGGTAAACTCTATTGAGGAGATCTCCTCCCTTAATGATAAGGTTGACATGATCATGACTCTACTTACTAAGCAAGCTCCTATTGATCCTCATGATGTTCCCTTAAATTCTTTGGTTTCTCAAGAAAGAGAGCAAGTGGATGTTAATTTTATCTCTAGGAACAACTTTAATAACAATGCTTATAGGAGTAATTTTGGTAGCAATCCTAGACCATTCCCATCCAACAACTATGGGAACAATAACAATTATCCTAGCACCTAAAATTCCACTTCTGAATTAGAGAGCATGCTTAAAGATTTTATCACCTCTCAAAAAGCCTTCAACAAGAGTGTAGAATAGAAACTAGAAAAATTAGATAGTCTCTCTTTTAAGGTGTACAACATAGCTCATGATGTAGAGATGCTTAAAATTAGAACTTCCCCACTTGAGGAAAGGAACACCACACCCATGAATGCTATCCAAGTACAAATCAATGAGTACATAAGAATGCTGGCCAAACTTAAAGATAGATGGTCTAGAGAAAAGGAAGAGGAAGAGAGAATTAAGAGCCTTCCTACACACACTACCAATGCTACTATACAAGTTGTTGAGGATCTCAAAACTTTTAGCACCCATTGCACTCCTAGTCCCAATGGACTTATTAATGGTGATGCTAATACCTCAACTATAGGACAAGAAGGTCCTTTGAATTTAGCGACTACCAAAAGAATGAGCTTAGATGACACTACTACCACTTTAATTAATGGTAGTAACCTTGATTTTGACAATTGTAGTCTCTCCGAAGTTATCACCTTTTTGCAAAGAATGGCTAAATACCCCCACACTAGAACGCTTAATATTGCCTTCACCGAGCATATTACCAATGCTCTTATCAAAGCTAGGGAGGAGAAGCTCAATCTAGAGACTTCTATTCCTAGAAAACAAGAAGATGGTTGGGATCCTATGGTCAAAATTAAATTGAATAATATATCTTGCTTTGCGTTGTGTGATGTTGGAGCTAGTGCTTCCGTTATGCCCAAAAGAATGTATGATATGCTTGATTAGAAACCTTATGATCCATGTTCTTTTGGTGTTCATCTTGTTGATTCTTCCATAAAGAAACCTTTAGGGAGAATTGATGATGTTCTAATTATTGTCAATGATAATTATGTGCCCATTGATTTTCTTATTATGGACATTGAATGTGATCCTTCATGTCCAATTATTTTAGGACATCCCTTTCTCCGCACCGTTGGTGCTATCATTGACATGAAAGAGGGAATTATTAAATTCCAATTTCCTCTTAAAAAGGGAATTGAACACTTCCCTAGAAATAAGATTAAGTTACCTTATGAGTCCATTACTCGGGAAAGTTATTCTTTTGGAGTTGATAACACTTGATCTTCTTGCATTATGCCTAGCTCAAAGGCATAAAAGAAAAAGCTTGTTGGGAGGCAACCCTATTTGTTTTTACTTTCTGTTTTAGTGGTCTTGATGCTTTTTACTACTGTAGCAACATCATTGTATCTTTATTTTTAAGCTTTGTGCCAAGTTATAGTCTCCGATTGCAAGAAAGTTCAAAAATTGTGACATGTTGTCCACAACAGATTCTGTGCTTGACGGAAAAATTCGCCAAAAATCACCAGATCATCTTTTTGATGTGAATTGTTTTGACCGCATGCCCTATATAATTGCCTTTCTGTAATCTGTTCTGAGTTTTTGGATTTGAGTTGCAGAAGTTCCTCGAATAAATTATTTACTACCTGCTGTTCTGTTTTCACAGATTCTGCCATGTTTTGCGTTTCCATTGTTTTGCAAATCCTAAGCTTACTTTTTATTTGCAAAAACCTTTTGGCAATCATGAGAAGCATTAGCTTTTCATGAAATTTTTTATTTCCAACAGGTAATGAATTATTTTATTAAGGGTACTAACCACTCTAATCTGCTTATGATGAGTTTCGTATGAAGGGAGTTTTCAAGTATGGGATGGGAGACGATGAAAGAAGATACATGAGTGTCAAGAGCTCAAGCTTGGGGATGCCCCCATGCACCCCAAGAAATATTCAAGGAGATTCAAGCGTCTAAGCTTGGGGATGCCCTCGTGCATCCCCTTCTCTATCAACAATCATCAGTTCGTCCATCTCCATGCTATAATTTTATCACTTCATATGTTATGTGTTATGCTTGGAGCGTCCCTCTCTTTACGTTTTAGTTTGTTTTAGTTTTTCTTGCTATTCATAACAAGTCGGAACCTAGCCTAACTTGTTTGGGAGAGAGACACGCTCCATTCCACTCTAGAACACACCATATAGGTTTTCATGCTTATCTTTTTTGTTTGTTCTTCATCTTTCCATAGCTACTCTCATGCTAAGCTCTTAGTTTTCATGCTTATATTTTTAAGAGCTTTTATTTAGGTTGATTTTGGAACTCTCTTGAGTTATCATGCTTATCTTGTTTAGAGAGTTGGCTTGTTGCACTGAGTTGTGTGTCTTGCATGAGTAGGTAAATGAGGTTGCTATTTAAGTATAGTAGTAACTTGCAATAGTTTTGAGGTATTGATTTGAGTAATGTTTGGACTATTGGTGCCAAGAGCTTGAGCCTATTAGTGATAGGTGTCGTATTTTAGGAAATCCGTGTGTTTTTCAAAAAATAAAAATTAGTTGAGAACTCTAGCTACTAAATTGATAGCTAACCTCTAGAGGGGTTGGAATATATAGAGTACCCTCACGTTAACATGAGTCGAGGATGCGCAAGGATAACCAAACCCCCAAACATTCCTCCTCGGGGTACTTGTCTCTTTGAGAATTTCCTAACTAGATAGAGAGTTACCGATAATAAGTGTATGAGTTCTTCGGACTAATGTGAGTATTCGATTGTTGGCACTTCCACCATCCATATTTTGCTAGCCTCTTCAGTACCGTGCATTGCCCTTTCTCACATTGAGAGTTGGTACAAACTCCGCAGGTGCATCCAAACCCATGACATGATACGCTTTGTCATACATATGCCTCATTATATCTTTCCTCAAAATAGCCATCATACCTACCTATTAAGGCATTTCAATAGCCTTTCCAAGATACATTGCCATGCAACATCCACCATCTCATGACTTGATCTTCATGTCATACATGCTTTTGCTTGATCGTAGAGCCGCATGCTAGTTGGGCCTTGCCCTTATTACTGCTACATGATGCGCTAGTATCATTGCATATCCTGCTACACTGGTAGAGGCATACATTTGCATACATCATGATAGTTTTCACTTGTCTTTATGTTGAGCACTTCTTATAAAGTGTGATGATTTTTCTTTTATTCACGTAAAACATAGAGTGTTGCCCTTAAGTGAAGAAAAGATCCCAAACAGGATAAAGAAAAGATCCCAAAGAGGACAAATGAGAGATAAAAAGAAAGAGCCAAAGAGGCCACAAAAAAGTAAAAAAAATAAAAATAAAAAAGAGAGAAGGGGGCAACACTACTATTCCTTTTGAAAGATCCACACCCGTACTCCATTGCTATATTGGTACTACATAGAGATTATCATTCATGCATAACTATGTGGGGACCCTTACACTATAGAACTTGGTTTGCATATTCCAATTATGAGCCTCCTCAAATGAGCTCTAGGTCTTCATGAGCAAACAAGTTGGATGCACCCCCACTAGTTCCATTGGAGAGCTTACCTTAGCTCATATGTGCATCCGTTACATGGCAATCCCTACTCCTCACATCATATCTATCATTTGGCTTTCTCTCGCCTATGATTGTCCTCATTGATGTGAGCCTATCACACCTTTTTGTCTTCCTTCCCCATCATTATTCTGTTTGCCATCCTAAGTGCCAACATATCTTGCTTACTCTCATCCATTGCATGCATGCTCAAAATCGGAAGGGAGAGGATCATTTTGACTTGTGCTTGAGTAGTGGTCTGGGGATGAGTCAAAATAAGATTCCGAAGGAGACCAAGTGTGAAATTTTAGTAGATTGAGTTCTCAATTAAAAATATTTTATGATCTCAACCCATCTCCCACTTCTTGCACACAAACACCATTTGGAGACATTTGAGTCACGGACACCGAGAGTTCTTGCACCTTTATGTTCTTACTTTGCTAAACTCAATACTAGATATAGACTCTTGCTTGTTATTGTCTTGACTTGAATTACATATCTCACTTGCTTTACTTTGAAGTTCTTATATGTGTGTTAGCATGTCACTACAGAAATATTGTGTTATCATTTATCTACTTGAGGACGAGCAGAAATTAAGCTTGGGGATGTTGATACGTCCCAAACGTATCTATAGTTTCTGCTTGTTCCATGATATTTTGTGTGACATTGTTATATGTTTTGCTACACTTTTATATCATTTTACACATATTTGGACTAACCTACTATCTCAGTGCACCAAATGCCAGTTTCTGTCTGCTGATGTCTATTTTGCAGGGGATTTTACTCAATTTTCCGAAGCCCGAAAAAATCCAGAAAAAATATATAAAAAATCAGCGAATCAGAAGCATCCGGATCACCGAAGATGGGCCAGAGGGGGCGAGGGGCTTCCCAGGCGACCTGCTGGCGTGGCTAGGCCCTAGGCCGCGCCAGGAGGCCACCTAGGTGGGTCCCACCTCCTCCGGTGCCCTCCTTTGGCCTATATTTAGAGTCCCGAGACGAAACCCTTGCAGAACTTCTGGAATCGCGAATTTCTCCATCGTTCCGCCGCCACAGCGCTCCTAAGATCGGGAGCGTCAGGAGACCTCTTCCCGACACCCTCTCGGAGTGAGGATTGACCTCTGGGAGCTTCTCCACCGCTATGGACACTTCCTAGACGTGCCGTGAGTAGTCCTCCTTGGACAATGAGTCCATGACCAGTAGCTATGTGATGTCTTCTCTCCGATCTTGTGCTTCAATGGTTAGTCCTTGTGAGCTGCCCTACATGATCAAGGCATCTATGTAATTATCTTGCTATTTCTATGCTTGGTTTATTGGGATCCGATGGATTATGAGATTATGTTCAGATTGTTATGAGTTATATATCTGGTTATCCTTTTATATTATGTTCCTTAGTGATTCATGCATGTTCTCCGTTGCTATTTATTGCTTTGGCCGAGTAGTAGATTGTAACTCCAAGAGGGAGCGTTATGCATGATTGTGGGTTCATGCCCCTCGATGTCTAGCTTGAGTGACAGAAACATGATACTAGGGGATGTTCTTGTTGCCACCACGGAGAAAACAACAGTGCTTGTGACCATGGTTGCAAGGATTGTTTACCTTACGCATAGTTCGTTAATGCAGTTGTCCGTTGCTTTGAGTTTACACTTTGGGTGGGGCTCGCAACTTAATACCGGAGAGATGTTCTGGATAGATATCTCAAGGTGGATGATTAGTAAGTAGATGCTGATGAATAAACGGTCTACTTGTCTTGGCGTACTGCCAATTACTATTGAACCTCTAACTATCAAGTAGCATGATTAGCATTGCGGTGCGATTATAATCCTGTCAATTGCCCAACTGTGAGTTGTTTACCCAAGCATAGTTGTTTATCATCTTTTGGAAGAGAGACGTCACTAGTGAACATCATGTGACTCCGGTCCATATCACCATCATTGTTTACACCTCCATCATTTACCGTTTTCATTTACTTTTCTGTTGCAATCACTATTACTTTCTTGCTTGTGTTTTGATCCTTTGCAAACTACAAGGCCGGAGAGATTGACAACCTCTCTATACTCGTTGGGAGCAAAGTTATTTGTTGTGTGTGCAGGTCCACGTCTTCTGCTAGCGCCAAGGTGGAAGACACCTACTTGTTGAGCCTAGGAGTCCTCCTGGTTCGATAAACCTTACAGTCTCCGTGTAAGGGAAATCTGCTGCTGACTACATCTCCACCTTCCAATAGCCAACGAGGGGCGAGAAGTATATCCATCAACTCGTCATCACATACAAGTCTAGCTTGTAGCACATAATATCACTTTGTGGCCTGACACCCGGTAATCACCACGACTGCCATTTTACCTTGGTCGGGACCGTTTGCGCCTTTTGACTCACGTATATGATTATGTCATTAGCAGTCATATGTCAGAGAACCCGGATGGACATGACTAGTTATAAACCCAAGTGGCACAACTGTATAGGAATAGGCATACATAACCCAACAATGCAGGTGTCGGTCATCAACGTTTGTAAACGAGTCGTAGCAAGCTACATTGACTCTATTACACCGCGTGCAATTTCCTTGAAGGGATAGACACAGTAGCAAAGAAGGATACATGCCGGTCAATGAGTGTGTTTGGAGTAGTAGCAAGCTACCAGGGCTCGGTGGAGGCACAAAGTGTTGGAAATATGCCCTAGAGACAATAATAAAATGGTTATTATCATATTTCCTTGTTCATGATAATCGTCTATTCTTCATGCTATAATTGTATTAATAGGAAACAATAATACATGTGTGAATATATAAATCACAATGTGTCCCTAGCAAGCCTCTAGTTAGATAGCTCGTTGATCGATAGATGATCATTGTTTCCTGATCAAGGACATTAGATGTCATTGATAACGGGATCACATCATTTGGAGAATGATGTGATGGACAAAACCCAATCCTAAGCATAGCAATAGATCGTGTTGTTCGTATGCTAAAGCTTTTCTAATGTCAAGTGTCTTTTCCTTTGACCGTGAGATTGTGCAACTCCCGGATACCATAGGAGTGCTTTGGGTGTATCAAACTTCACAACGTAACTGGGTGACTATAAAGGTGCACTAGGGGTATCTCTGAAAGTGTCTGTTGGGTTGGTACAAATCGAGATCGGGATTTGTCACTCGGTGTGACAGAGAGGTATGTCTGGGCCCACTCGGTAGAACATCATCATAATGAGCTCAGTGTGACTAAGGAGTTAGTCGTGGGATGATGTGCTATGGAACGAGTAAGAGACTTACCGGTAACGAGATTGAACAAGGTATGGGTATACCGACGATCGAATCTCGGGCAAGTTCTATACCGACAGACAAAGGGAATTGTATACGGGATTGATTGAATCCTTGACATCATGGTTCATCCGATGAGATCATCGTGGAACATGTGGGAGCCACCATGGGTATCCAGATCCCACTGATGGTTATTAGCCGGAGAGTGTCTCGGTCATGTATGCATGCCTCCCGAACCCGTAGGGTCTACACACTTAAGGTTCGATGACGCTAGGGTTATAGGGAATTGTTATAAGAGGTTACTGAAGGTTGTTCGGAGTCCCGGATGAGATCCCGGACATCACGAGGAGCTCCGGAATGGTCCGGAGGTAAAGATTGATATATACGATGGATGGGTTTGGACGCCGGAAATGTTTCGGGCACCACCGGCAAAGTGCCGGGACCACCGGGAGGGGACACAAGCCCTGGAAGGCTATATGGGCCAAGTGTGGGAGGGAACCAGCCCCTGGGTGGGCTGGTGCGCCCCCCACACCCAGCCCATGGCGCACCAGAGAGGAAAGGGGGGGAACCCTAGGCGCTGGTGGGCCTAAGGCCCACCACGGGGTGCGCCACCCCCTCTCCTGCCCTAGCCGCTGCCCCCTCTCCCATCTGGGCTGCCGCCACCCCTAGGGTGGGAACCTTAGAGGTGGCGCACCCCTCCCCTCTCCTCCTATAAATATAGAGGGGTTTGGGGCCGTTGGAGACGGAAGTTGATCTCTCCCTCGGCGCAGCCCTGTCCCTCTTCTTCCTCCTCTCCCACGGTGCTTGGCGAAGCTCTGCCGGGAGACCTCGTCTCTCCATCGACACCATGCCGTCGTGCTGCCAGAGATCTTCCCAACCTCTCCCTCCTCCTTGCTAGATCAAGGTGCGGGAGACGTCACCGGGCTGCACGTGTGTTGAACGCGGAGGTGTCGTGGTTCGGCACTAGATCGGGATCACACCGCGATCTGAATCGCCGCGAGTACAACTCCATCAACCGCATTCTAGCAACGCTTCCGCTTAGCGATTTTCAAAGGTAAGAAGATGCACTGTCCCCTCTCTCGTTTCTGGTCTCTCCATAGGAAGATCTGAATATGGCGTAGGAAGTTTTTTGAATTTATGCTACGTTACCCCAACACAAAGAGGCATTTTCCTGTAGAGCAGGATACCATAGGCACACAACTATGTGTCGAATCCTACACATACAAATGCATTTCAAACATACACACAATATGCACGATATGTGTAGATACAACATGGCATCACAACATAACTCTACAAAACATCATTCATTTAAAAGGCTCTGAAGTGCCAACATAGTATAATGTTACAAACAAGGGGGTCACATGGCCCAACATTCAGAGCATACAAAAAACAGGTGGAAGTTACATGTCTGGGTACAAACATCTACTAAAACAGCTGCAAGATCCTGAAAAGTTACAATGACCCTACCAAAGGATCCAGACCACTATCTGGGTTCCCAAGCTAATCCATTGATGTCAACGTCAAGAGGAAAACATAAAGTTAAAAACGTCTATCTCTACACAAATGTAAATAAGCAACAGTGAGTACGAAGGTACTCAACAAGACTTACATCATAACTAACTGCTTATGCATCATGTATCAATGAACGGAATTGTGGGGTTTACTGCAGAAATGCCAGCTTTGACCTTTGGCTAGCCTAGACTACGGTAATGTATCACACCTCTCTCATCTCCCTACGAGAGAGTGATACGCCCATTTTGCATCATGCTTTCATGTTGATATTTATTGCTTTATGGACTGTTATTATACTTTGTGGAACCATACTTATGCCTTTTCTCTCTTATTTTGCAAGGTTTATTTGAAGAGGGAGAATACCGGCAGCTGGAATTCTGGACTGGAAAAGGAGCAAGTCTGAGTCCTCTATTCTGCGCAACTCCAAATGCCCTGAAAATCAACGTGGAATTTTTTGGGAATATGTAAAAAATACTGGGCGAAAGAAGCATCAGAGGGGATCAGCCAGGGCCCACAAGCCTAGTCGTCGCGGCCTACCCCCTGGCCGCAGCAACAGGGCTTGTGGGCACCCTGGTGGCCCACTGGCCCCCCTCTTTTGCTATATGAAGGGTTTCGTCCGGAAAAAAAATCAAGGTGGAGCTTTTTCGTGGATTCGCCGCCGCCATGAGGCGGAATTGAGCAAATCCAATCTAGAGCTCCGGCAATACGATCCTGCCGGGGAAACTTCCCTCCCGGAGGGGGAAATAGTCGCCATCGTCATCACCAACACTCCTCTCGTCACAGGGGAGTCATCTCCATCAACATCTTCATCAGCACCATCTCCTCTCCAAACCCTAGTTCATCTCTTGTAACCAATCTCCGTCTCGCGACTCCGATTGGTACTTGTAAGGTTGCTAGTAGTGTTGATTACTCTTTGTAGTTTATGCTAGTTGGATTACTTGGTGGAAGAGTTTATGTTCAGATCCTTGATGCTACTCATTACACCTCTGATCATGATTATGATTATGCTTTGTGAGTAGTTACTTTTGTTCCTGAGGACATGGGATAAGTCATGCTGATAATAGTCATGTGAATTTGGTATTCGTTCGGTATTTTGATATGTTGTATGTTGTCTTTTACTCTAGTGGTGTTATGTGAACGTCGACTACATAACACTTCACCATATTTGGGCCTAGAGGAAGTCATTGGGGAGTAGTAAGTAGATCATGGGCTGCTAGAGTGACAGAAGCTTAAACCCCAGTCTATGCGTTTCTTCGTAAGGGGCTGATTTGGATCCACTAGTTTAATGCTATGGTTAGACGTTGTATTAATTCTTCTTTTGTAGTTGCGGATTCTTGCGAGAGGGGTTAATCATAAGTGGGATGCTTGTCCAAGTAAGGGCAGTACCCAAGCGCCAGTTGTGACGCCCTCGGCTTAATCGTACGCTAACCATACACGCAAATGCGTACGATCAAACCCAAGGACTCACGGGAGGATATCACAACACAACTCTAGATACAAATGAAAATAACATCAGCTTCATATTACAAGCCAGGGGCCTCGAGGGCTAGAATACGAAAGCTTGATAAACACACGAGTCAGCGGAAGCAACAAATATCTGAGTACAGACATAAAACAACATGGGGTACCTTAGAGAAGGCTAGCACAAAAGATACAACGATCGAACGAGGCGAGGCCTCCTGCCTGGGAACCTCCTAACTACTCCTGATCATCAGCGGCCTCCATGTAGTAGTAGGCACCGTCGGGTAGCAGTCGTCGGCGGCGGGGACCTCCATCTCCTGGGCTCCATCATCTGGTCGCAGCAACGGATCAAGGGGACAAGGGGGGAGCAAAGCAGCGGTGAGTACTCATCCAAATTACTCGCAAGTCTTACATCAGAACTATCCTAATTATGCATCAGTATCAAAGAAGGGGGTTATATGTGGACTGACTGCAGCAATGCAAGAATAGAGAGAGAAGGCCTAGTCCTATCGAAGACTAGCATCTTCAGGGTCTTGCAGCAATAGACGAGAGTAGAACAGGGGTAACATTAATCGTCATATTGTTGCAGCAATATTAAAGTGAGGTCACGCCTAAAGATCCTCCCTCGACTCCCTGCGAGGAAGCAATCCCGAGGCAAACTAATTCCAGTTAAGTAACAATTGTAGTTGTAAAAGATCGGGGCACAACTCCAAGTCGTCCTGTAACCGTGGACACGGCTATCCGAATAGTTAATTTTCATCCCTGCAGGGGTGCACCACATGTCTCGTCACGCTCGATAACACTCTGGCCAGACATACTTTTCTGGGTCCTGCCCGGCCTCGGAATATCTACACGTCGCAGCCCCACCTAAGACTAATCAGAGAGGCCAGCCCGCCGGTCTAAATCCTAAGCACAAAGGGTTCGTGGGCCCAGTTCCCCTTCACGCTCCTGCATGTGGCGTGGGCGGCCGACGTTAGTCCTAGCATCCCTTAATCACAAGCGCGATGCATCTCGGGACCATTCGGGCGCGCGCCGCTACATTGCTGGCATCTGAAAAGCTTCGGCTGATACCGCGACGCTGAGTACCCATAATTCTTCCCGCGTAGCCGGTTAGTGCGAAAAGGTCTCCGACCAACCCAGATCAAATACCCAAATCCATTAACATTTTAATTAGGCCAACAACACAATCTCACGGGAATCCACCCGTCTTACAACTAATCACCAATGATCCCAGTAACATGGTCGAGTAACTGTGTGGTTGTAACATCGGGGGGAATCCGAGGTATCACCCTCGTTGGATTCCGAATGATGTACCCGTCAAGGTGGGCTTAGAGGAATCACCCTCGGGGGTCCCACACTTGAGGGGTTGCACGACAGAGGCGTCATCGGGAATGGTGAAAGAGGAATCACCCTCGATAACCACGACCGACTAGCTATACTACAGAGATATCATCAGGAGTACTTAGCGAGGTGTCACCCTCGGTACCCGATAGTATCCCTATAGCGTCGTACAACGAAGGGGGTGAATGTGCTGTGTCGGGTCTGGCTCGTCGATCAGAGATCGAGATTTGAAAACAAGCGGGGCAACTGAACTACGGGGTCAGAGGGGATGACTGCTCCACCTATACTAAGCAGATTAAAGGTACAGGACTGAAAGTAGCAGTTCATCAAAAATAGGCTATGCATCAGATATAGGAGCTAACTACAACAGTAGCAAAATACTAATGCAAGCAGTAGGAAGAAAGACATAGGCGATATAGGAATAATCAAGGGGAGTTTGCTTGCCTTGCTGCTCTGCGGCAAAGGACTGATCGGCAGGGTCGTAGATGTACCCGGCAGCAGCGTCAGTCTCGGGGTCTACCGGTAAGAAGAGGGGGAAGAAACAATAAATAATAGCACCGATGCAACACAAAGCATGACATGGCAAGATGCAGGCTAGACATGAGCTAACGCAGCAACATCCGTCATAGACGGGTCGGAAGAATATCTGACGATATTTTCCGGGTCTCGGGCTACTACCGGTTATACTGGAAACGATGGAAAAGTTCCAAGTTTGCTATGCTAGGGACGCGTGACAGACGAATGGACCGTGTATCCGGGTTCGTCTCGTTTTGCTGATCAACTTTCATGTTGAAAATAATTTGATCTGACTTACGGATTATTTTACATTAATTTTCAAAGTTTTATTAATTATTTAGGAATTAAAAAACAGATTTAGCTATTTTAATAAAATCCCATTATGACATCATCGCGATGTCATGCTGACATCAGCAGTTGACTGGTCAACTGACCAGTGGGTCCCGAACGTCATAGGCACAAGTTTTAATATCGATTAAATATTGATTTATCAGATTAATTTAATGAGGGACCCACGTGGCATTCTCTCATTATTCTAATTAATTAATTTAACTAATATATCTATTTATTTAATAAAAACATTATTTTTATTTTTATTTTAACTATCGCGTGGGGCCTCCCTATCATAGACAGCGGGTGCGTTGGCCCCACTGGTAAGTGGCCTAAGGCTATATACGCATTTTTTTACAGATACATAACCGGGCAAATATCGTATTCCTCTAGTATCTATATACACAAATACATACAACGCATATCATACATACATACATACATACATACGGCATCTAATACATCTTTTGTTTTTATTTTCATTTAACTCTCATCTCTGCCCTCTCTCTGCTCATCTGTTCATCTCTCAACAGAGAGGAATGGGGCAAAACTCCACTACCCTACGAGACCTCAACGGCGCCGGAAAAGGGAACTAATCTCCGGAACGGAATCGGGACGGAAAACGGAAGGAGAGGGTGGGAGGAGCCCGTAAAAGGGCTCACCGGCGTTGCCGGGGAACGGGGCGGCGAGGCTCGGGGTCGGACGTTGTGGAGGATGACGAGGAGGCCGATGGTGCGGTGCCGGCAAGGAGGAGCCCGAGGTGGCGGCGATCGTCGGTGGTGCTGAGGTCGCGATGGACCGGCGGAGGACCGACGGGGAGGGGCCCGATGACGGGGCCGCCGTGGTCGGTGAGGACCCCGGCCGATGCGTCGACGGGGAGGGGCGGCCATCGTAGAGGTGAGGGCCGCCGGAGATGGACCTCCCGGAAGGGGCCGGCCAACGAGATGGGGAGGGCCTCGGCCGCCGGATCTGGAGGGGCGGTGAGCTCCGGCCGGTGGGGAAGCAAGGAACCGGCGGGGAGGACGGTGCAGGGCAGGCCGACGAGGCTCCTGGAGGGTGGGGGCTCGAGTGGAGGCGTTGTCGTGGGGGAGGGGCTCGGTCCCGACGGGAGGAGCGCAGGGAAGGGGGGACGAGCTCGGTCACGGGGGGTGGATCTGGCGGTTGCGGGAGAGAGAGGAGGTTCCTCGTGGGGGGGGGGAGGGGCTGGAACGAGGGAGAGGAGGCCTCTCGTGCGGGCGGGTGGGTGGCGAGGAGAGCCTCCCTGGTGGCGGCGGCAGGGGAGGGAAAAGGGGGAGTGGGGGCGGTTGGGCTTAGGGTTTGGGGGGGTTTGATACCTCCCCAATTAGGTGGGCTCGCTGGGTCAATTTGGCCTAGTTGGCCCATGGGTTTTTTTTGCATTGTTTTTTATTTGTTTTAAAACTAGAGTATTTTGACTTAATAAAACATATAATTTGCATAATTATTTTCGATGCATTAATAGACACTGCTCCAGAAAGCTTGTTAATTATTTGGATTGGTTTGAATTCTCATAATGTAGAATAGACAATTTAAATAATGTTTTGGCCTCTATTATAATTACTTTATGGCACTTAATTATATCAAATGATGTTGTTTGCTAGGTAACAATTACTTTGTGAATATTTGTGACCCAACCAAGATTTTATCTTTAATATAAAAATGGCTTTGATTTTTATCAAGCGAAAGTTTAACTCAGTTAAACTTGATGACGTGATACTATTAGCGAGTGATTACTATAGTCTAACTATATTTATTACTGTAGCTTAATCCGGGGATGTCACAACTCTCCCCTACTAACAAGAATTCTCGTCCCGAGAATTAAGAGGTAGAAGGAAAGAGCTCGGGGTATTCATCACGAAGATGATCCTCGCGTTCCCAAGTGGTCTCTGCTTCGGAATGATTCGACCACTTCACTTTAAGGAACTTGGTGACCTTGCGGCGAGTCTTACGTTCAGCTTGGTCGAGAATGCGGACTGTATGCTCTTTTTAAGAGAGGGCTTGTTGCAGCTCAAGCATACCATGATCCACTGCTCGAATAGGATCCTTGAAGCAGCGAGGGAGCTGAGAAGCATGGAAGACATCGGGAACGTGAAAAAAAATTCGTCGGCAGTTCCAAATGACAAGCCACTCTTCTACGCCTTTCGAGAACAGTGAAAGGACCAACATAGCGAGGAGATAACTTGCCCATGATTACAAAATGGTGTGCGCCTCTCATTAGTGTGACACGAAGATATGCCCTTTCGCCAGGTTGATAGACCATACCCTGATGATGACGGTCATACTGACTCTTCTGACGAGACTGAGCAACCTTCAAATTGTCGTAATTAATGCGAACTTGGTCTTTAGCATGTTGAATAACATCTGACCAAAGAGTGACCAGTCCATTGAACGGTGGCTCGGGAATTCCATATGAGACAAGTGCAAAGGATACTTTGGAGTCAAAGATGTACAGGAGAGCCAGGTTTCAATCCTGTGGAACTTTGGGTTATGGGTCCACCATGTGGGCCGGGAGTAGGTAGAGGGGGACATACTATACGGTCTTGGTAGCAATACCTGTCAGAGGATAGCCTGTCAGTTATGTTGGAACAACAGCGGTACCAAGGGCGGGGAACGAATAGAACCATTTTCCTGCTCGTTGAAACGAGGCGGACCAATAGGCAAGGTTCTCGTCCACCGGCGGCTACCGAAATGTTATCCACAATAGTAACACGGTCTTACTGACAGAGTTGTACACCAAGGTTTATACCTAACAGGGAATTAACACTGCTTAGATAAGTTATGCCACAAGAAAGGTCAAAAAGGTCAATGGGAATGAGAATGTGTTCACATACACAAGTATTAAAGTATACCATTCCCCACGAAAACATAGGGTACGGTATGCATGATAGGTCACCTGGTACATAACCATTTTAATAAAGAGGCAAGAAAATCATGACGTTTACCCATACCATACGGTTTGGATAATTGATCAGGAACAATTTAGCATTGCGCTTCCAATGTTCTTGTTGAAATTTAAATTACCACATCCGTGCTTTGGGGTAGCATCGACATGGTCATCAGATAAAGGTTGGACTTATGGGTATACAAAGAGAAACCAGGAGGGACAACTTACAAAGCTAAGTCATACAATTTCCTCATGGTAGAATGGCGAACCTTACATATGAAGGATTTATAACAATAGGTCCTCTGACCCAGTGTGCCAGACAAGACATCACTGTACCGGTTTTCCTAAAGACCAAAGTTATAATTATTGGGATACGTGCCCGAGATTCAAATCTGATTGGTGCCGGGACACCTCAGGCTCAAGATACGTGAGAAGAAGGATGAAAACGCAAGATTCTCATGAGGTGAGCTACACAAGCAATTCTTGAACCAAGAGTTTGATTTAATACATATGAACACAATGTCAAGACATTCGTGCCCACATAGAATTCGTACGTCAAAATGCAACTGGGTTCTCATTCGGACACCATCATCGAGGATAACAAGGCTCCATGTGTAAGTCTGGATTAACTCTTATGAAAGAACTTCTTTTCCCTTGATCAAATCAGTCAGTAGCTTGGCGTGCAAAGAGAAATTATATGGAGTGAGGATAGTAAATCTTCAAAGCATATAACACTCTGCACATGCGTGAATGATTTGGTATTTCACGAGAGGAAGCGAAACAAAAATTTCACATATTCATGGAGGAAAGAGTGCACGTGAACCTTGGGAAATACACTTCTACTATCCACATATTCTTCATGAGCTAGGCACAAGGATAATGATTTCAAGAGCTCCATCGTGGAACATAGAGAAGTTGAGGGTGTGGCCGATGGGCTCAACAACAATCCCTCAAATTTTTTGACAGGGACGAATTTCAAAAATTATAATATCAAGGAGATAGCATTTGTCAAATCAAATGGTATAATGTCGTATGCTTGAGGGAATAACAACACTCAAACATTGGTAAAAGGGTGCACTCGGAAATACTGAGTGAGTAGCACAACCAATGCTAAAATGATGAGTCAACACCCAACACACCAAGAAGGAAAGAATCAGTTGTTAACCTCAAGGGGATAGGGTTGACAGAAGTATGGGAATCACACATCAGAGTTCATTTGTCGGTATACCGGTTAGAAACAACACGGGACCAAGAAATGAATGGTGATGGCAAGAAGTATTACTATATCAAGAATTCTTAATACGCGTGCAATTTTCACGACATTCTTGACATACCAGATAGTAATACTCCAAGGTAGAAGATAACATAAGCTGGATAGTGAGTAACCCAAAGGACAACACAAAACATGAACACGCTTGTGTTGGAGGGAAAGCAACACGGGTGTCGATGATAATACAAATCATCGAGGGAAAGGGATGGTATTTCTCAACATGCATTCAATTGATACCCTCCAAGAGCTCCGAATGCTGATGGTGATCACGACACATTTGTCGAGAAATTTCATGAAGATGTAATCGTTTAACGACGACATCAAGCAAGGGAATGATGAAGCAAGAGGTTGTCGGAAACACAGATAAGACTGCTCGCTTAGAATTGAGATTGCCTTTCAAGACAACCAACATGAGGTGGAAAGCTCGATGCAAGCTTAAAGACAGTTGGTATTGTGTTCCAGGGATGAAGGGTATAGATAGCAAGGTCGAGCTACAACATGACGATGATGATGTAGCTTAACAGCTTGGAATGACATGATCGAGTACAAACTCGTAAACAAGGAAGATTACTAAAAATTGTTGAATCGTAATGCGTACTCGATTCAGTTATCGATGTACTCACGTGTCCAACAACTCAAACACGAGGCAACTGGAATTAAGAAAGATATCATAGTTGATGACGGTTGCCTCAGCAACCTTGATCGAGTCTTACAGAGATGCAAAGATACCAACCTCATCTTGAACTGGGAGAAGTGCCACTTCATGGTTAATGAAGGCATCGTCTTAGGACACAAAATCTCTGAGAAAGGCATTGAAGTTGATAAGGCTAAGGTTGATGCAATTGAGAAAATGCCTTGCCCCACAGATATCATAGGTATACGAAGTTTCCTAGGTCATGCTGGTTTCTATAGAAGGTTCATTAAAGACTTCTCTAAGATTTCTAGGCCTCTTACCAACCTCTTGCAGAAGGATGTTCCTTTTGTTTTTGATGAGGATTGTGAGGAAGCTTTCGAAATATTTAAGAAGGCCTTGATAACCGCACCTATTGTTCAACCACCTGATTGGAACTTGCCCTTTGAAATCATGTGCGATGCTAGTGATTATGCAGTTGGCGCTGTTCTAGGACAAAGATATGACAAGAAGTTGAATGTCATTCACTACGCTAGTAAAACTCTAGACACTGCCCAAAGAAACTATGCCACTACGGAGAAGGAGTTTTTAGCAGTCGTGTTTGCATGTGAAAAGTTCAGATCTTATATAGTTGACTCCAAAGTCACTATTCACTCTGATCATGCTGCTATTAAGTACCTTATAGAGAAGAAGGACGCTAAGCCTAGGCTAATCAGATGGGTTCTCCTGCTACAGGAATTTGATTTGCATGTTGTTGACCAAAAGGGTGCCGATAACCCTGTAGCAGATAACTTGTCTAGGCTAGAGAATGTCCTTGATGACCCACGACCGATTGATGACAGCTTTCCTGATGAGCAATTGAATGTTATCCGCACTTCACATTGTGCACCTTGGTATGCTGATTACGCAAACTATATCGTAGCCAAATACATACCACCCAGTTTCACCTACCAGCAAAAGAAGAAATTCTTCTTTGATTTGAGACACTACTTTTGGGACGATCCTCACCTTTATACGGAAGGAGTAGATGGTGTTATTAGATGTTGTGTGCCTAAACATGAACAGGGACAGATCCTGAAGAAGTGTCATACTGAGGCCTACGGAGGACACCATGCTGGAGACAGAACTGCTCATAAGGTATTGCAATCAGGTTTCCATTAGCCCACTCTCTTCAAGGATGCCCGTAAGTTTGTCTTATCTTGTGACGAATGCCAAAGAATAGGGAGTATCAGTAAGCGTCAGGAAATGCCTATGAACTATTCACTTGTCATTGAACCATTTTATGTCTGGGGCTTTGATTAAGAGTTCCAATGGGTATACTCACATCTTAGTTGCGGTGGATTACGTCACTAAGTGGGCAGAAGCTATCCCCACTAGAAATGTTGATCACCACACCTCTATTAAGATGCTTAAAGAAGTCATTTTCCCAAGATTTGGAGTCCCTAGATATCTGATGACTGATGGCGGTTCACACTTCATTCATGGTGTTTTCCGTAAGATGCTCGCTAAGTATGATGTTAACCATAGAGTTGCATCTCCTTATCATCCTCACTCTAGTGGTCAAGTGGAGTTGAGTAATAGGGAGATCAAATTGATCTTACAAAAGACCGTCAATAGATCTCGAAAGAATTGGTCTAGCAAACTTGACGATGCACTATGGGCTTATAGGACTACTTATAAGAATCCCATGGGCATGTCGCCGTATAAAATGGTTTACGGTAAGGCCTGTCATTTACCTCTTAAGCTGGAACACAAAGCTTATTGGGCAATCAAAGAGCTCAACTTTGATTTCAAACTTGCCGGTGAGAAGTGGTTGTTTGATATCAGCTCATTAGATGAATGGAGGGCCCAGACATATGAGAATGCCAACTTGTTCAAGGAAAAGGTTAAGAGATGGTACGATAAAAGAATACAAAAACGAGAGTTCAATGTAGGTGATTATGTCCTGCTATACAATTCTCGTTTAAGATTCTTCGCAGGCAAGCTTCTCTCTAAATGGGAAGGTCCCTACGTTGTCGAGGAAGTATATCGTTCCGGTGCCATCAAAATCAATAACACGGAAGGTAATTTTCCTAGAGTGGTAAATGGGCAAAGAATCAAGCATTACATCTCTGGTACTCCCATAAATGTTGAGACCAATATCATCAATATCATAACTCCAGAGGAGTACATAAGGGATGTTTATCAGCCTGTTTCAGACCCTGAAAACGAAGAGGTATGTGTTTCGGTAAGTAATTGGATTCTGAAACTTTTCCAATAGGAAATTTTCTCCGTTTTGGAATTTATGGAAAATTAGAAAAATAAAAAGCAGTCCGAAGAGCGCACGAGGCGGCCACAAGCTTGGTTGCCGCGGCCTCCCCCCTGGCCGCGGCAACAGGGCTTGTGGGCACCTCGTGTGCCTCCCGGACTCCGTTTTCTTGTGGAGCACTCCTTCTGGTCCAGAAAAATCATTATATATACGCCCGAGGGTTTTGATCTCCGTATCGCGCAGTTTTCCTCTGTTTTTGTTTCGAGCCTGTTTCTGTTGCAGATCTAGATCGTCATGACTTCCCCAAAAGTTCCTAAGGACAAGATCTTCGAGAAGGTCATCAATCCCTACCTCACGGAAGTATTGCAGCACCCCCAATCTATCAAGATGAGCAAGGGGATGTTGCACATCCGTGATGTTGAGGGGCCTAAGAAGACCGGAAGCATGGAGACGAGGCTCGAAGCAATGGGGCAACAAGTCTTCAAGTGCCAAGGGATGGTGGAGCGTGGACTCAACACCAATCACATGATGATCACGGAGTTCACTAACAATCACAAGATGGATGCCATTGACATTGGGAAGCACCTCTCCAGGCTCTATGACAGGGTTGATCAACTCCAGGGCCAGATTTATGACCTGCAGAACCAAAACTGTGAGTATGAGTATAGATTTAAATCAATACGGTTGGCTGCAGATTTGAGGATTCCCGCGACTCGTTCATCCTGCCATGATGGAGCACCTATGCCTTGGAAGACGGAGGATCAAACTCATGCTGCAATTTCACCTCCATCACCACCAAAGGAAGACAACTGAGCATTGGTATGGGCAACTCCCTTGGCTTAAGCCAAGCTTGGGGGAGTTGCCCTGGTATCGTATCACCTTTATATCTTTTGCTTTTACCTTTGTTTTAGTTCTTTCCTTTTCAGTTTTTATTTCTTCTCTTAGCGGAATAAGTCTTTAGTGTTTTAGTTTGTTCCTTTTGCCTTGTGTCTCCCTCGATGTATTCGAGCCTGCGAGCTATATAATAAAGAGTATCTTAGTCAAGGGCTTTGTTTCATGCCGTGATCAAACGTATGAAAAGAACGATAGCATGAAAGATCATGAGATGATCTTATGGAAAGTGATAGCTTCACATATAACAAGTATCATGATTGAAACTTGTTGAGAGTAGACCAACATAGACCTCTGTCATTGTTGCAATTAATAAGAAGTAATAAGGAAAGAGAGATTCACATATAAATATATCATCTTAGACACTTTCTATAATTGTGAGCACTCACCAAAATATTACATGCTTAGAGGTAGATGTTGGATAAGGAAGACAACATAATGAATTGTGTTTGCTTGGTTCCAAACAATGTTCTATGATTAGAGATCCCTTAGCATGTGACGATTGCTTCCACCTCACATTAGCCAAAACTCCCGCACCAAGTAGAGATACTACTTGTGCATCCATAAACCTTCAAACCAGTTTTTCCTTGAGTGTCCACCATACCTACCTATGGATTGAATAAGATCCCTCAAGTAAGTTGTCATCGGTGCAAGCAATAAAAATTGCTCTCTAATATGTATGATCTATTAGTGTGTGGAAAATAAGCTTTGTATGAATCTGTGATGAGGAAGACATAAAAGCGACAGTCTGCATAATAAAGTTCTTTATCACAGGAGGCAATATAAAGTGACGTTCCTCCGCACTAAGAGGACACGCACCCAAACCTCAAAAGCGCATGACAACCTCTGCTTCCCTCTGCGAAGGGCCTATCTTGTACCTTTACTTTTTGCCCTTGTAAGTGTCATGGTGATCTTCACCAATTCTTTTTAGACTTTTTCTTGGTGAACGTCATATGCTTGGGAAAGATCTATATTCATATATCAACTTGGACCTGAGTATTTATGCTTTATTATAGTTGACTTTACCCTTGAGGTAAATGGTTGGGAGGCTAAATTATAAGCCCCTATCTTTCTCTGTGTCCAACTGAAACTTTGATATCATGAGTACCACGTGA
Source organism: Hordeum vulgare subsp. vulgare (assembly GCF_904849725.1). Classification (NCBI taxonomy): domain Eukaryota; kingdom Viridiplantae; phylum Streptophyta; class Magnoliopsida; order Poales; family Poaceae; genus Hordeum; species Hordeum vulgare. The sequence goes on along the minus strand of NC_058521.1, from coordinate 5,229,944 downwards.
GTTGTAACAATTGTGGAAAACAAAAGAGATGATTGGGTATGTGGATTTGCCTTACAAGCTCTTATGTGACTCTTTCTGATGTTATGATAAATTGCAATTGCTTCAATGACTATAGACTGTTGTTGGCTACTTATCGGTAAGGTTTTTGTTTCATACTTTGCTTTGTGAAGGAATTGCTACTTTCCCATAAGAATCTCTATGATGTATTGCTGTCCTATGTGTGATCATGATGCCCTCATGTCCGTATTATGTTTTATCGACACCTTCATCCCTAAACATGTGGACATGTTTTGGGTCTTGGTTTTCGCTTGAGGACAAGCGAGGTCTAAGCTTGGGGGAGTTGATACGTCCATTTTGCATCATGCTTTCATGTTGATATTTATCGCTTTATGGACTGTTATTATACTTTGTGGAACCATACTTATGTCTTTTCTCTCTTATTTTGCAAGGTTTATTTGAAGAGGGAGAATACCGGCAGCTGGAATTCTGGACTGGAAAAGGAGCAAGTCTGAGTCCTCTATTCTGCACAACTCCAAATGCCCTGAAAATCAACGTGGATTTTTTTGGGAATATGTAAAAAATACTGGGCGAAAGAAGCGTCAGAGGGGAGCAACCAGGGGCCCACAAGCCTGGTTGCCGCGGCCTACCCCCTGGCCGCGGCAACAGGGCTTGTGGGCACCCTGGTGGCCCACTGGCCCCCCTCTTTTGCTATATGAAGGGTTTCGTCCGGAAAAAAATCAAGGTGGAGCTTTTTCGTGGATTCGCCGCCGCCACGAGGCGGAACTTGAGCAGATCCAATCTAGAGCTCTGGTAGGACGATCCTGCCGGGGAAACTTCCTTCCCGGAGGGGGAAATCGTCGCCATCGTCATCACCAACACTCCTCTCGTCGGAGGGGAGTCATTTCCATCAACATCTTCATCAGCACCATCTCCTCTCCAAACCCTAGTTCATCTCTTGTAACCAATCTCCGTCTTGCGACTGCGATTAGTACTTGTAAGGTTGCTAGTAGTGTTGATTACTCTTTGTACTTGATGCTAGTTGGATTACTTGGTGGAAGAGTTTATGTTCAGATCCTTGATGCTACTCATTACACCTCTGATCATGATTATGATTATGCTTTGTGAGCAGTTACTTTTGTTCCTGAGGACATGGGATAAGTCATGCTGATAATAGTCATGTGAATTTGGTATTCGTTCGGTATTTTGATATGATGTATGTTGTCTTTTCCTCTAGTGGTGTTATGTGAACATCGACTACATAACACTTCACCATATTTGCGCCTAGAGGAAGGCACTGGGGAGTAGTAAGTAGATGATGGGTTGCTAGAGTGACAGAAGCTTAAACCCCAGTCTATGCGTTGCTTCGTAAGGGGCTGATTTGGATCCACTAGTTTAATGCTATGGTTAGACGTTGTCTTAATTCTTCTTTCGTAGTTGCATATGCTTGCGAGAGGGGTTAATCATAAGTGGGATGCTTGTCCAAGTAAGGGCAGTACCCAAGCGCCAGTCCACCCACATATCAAACTATCAAAGTAACGAACGCGAATCATATGAACATGATGAAACTAGCATGACAGAAATTCCCGTGTGTCCTCGGAAGCATTTTTCCTCTTATAAGACTTTGTTCAGGCTTGTCCCTTGCTACAAAAGGGATTGGGCCACTTTGCTGCACCGTTGCTACTACTTGTTACTTGTTACTTTTCACTTGCTACGTTTCACCTCAATACACCATCACTTGTTACCGCTACTTTCAATGCTTGCAGTTATTACCTTGCTGAAAACCGTTTATCAGAGCCTTCTTCTCCTCGTTGGGTTCGACACTCTTACTTATCGAAAGGACTACGATTGATCCCCTATACTTGTGGGTCATCAGAGAGCACACAAGAGTCCACGTATCCACCAGATCAGTACACCACCATGGATCCTCTCTCATCATCCTACGAGAAGGCCATCCATGGCACTCACACTTATATGGACCATTTTGAAGTATCTGTTAAATTTGTCTTTGAACCATGCAAGTACCCAAGTAGTCCATATCCAAGGACGTGATTATTCGAATAGATAATTACCCTGCAGGGGTTAACTTCGTCACACATGCTCCTGCCACTTATCACCATGTGCACATCATGCATCTCGGTACCCTTCAAGCGGAAGCCCAGCGAGGGAGTCGGCCACAGACGTTAACTTACAACGACTCACATCCAGGGCAGTCGCCTAAACCATAATGGAAGTCCGGCTGAGGTTTCCAACATGGCCTGAAACCATGTGAGCAGGGCCCCAAGCTGGCCCCGATTGGGCCATTCATCCACTTTGTAGGCCCGACCACAACCAATGAACATTTCGAACTACTTCGACTCCTAGACTGAGAACAGAGTAGTGAATAGGCCGAGAGAGCTCGAATTACCGGAGCCCAATGTGCGGTAGTAGCTAGTCTTGGAACACCAACACAAGATCTCAGGTCTAAGTGTGGCGTCAATGAGACAACCCACCAGGTACTCCTACATGGCCTCTCATGGCTACCTTTATCAAAACAGGTTCACACACTTAACTCTCATTAGCGTGACATGTTCATTCCAACTCGTCATCCAGATGGCCAGACCAACTCAACTCCAAGCATAGCAAGCATAACAGGGTAATGGCACAACATGGCTCAAGCATCTGCCAGGTATGCTAGGTTGCTTGGTTTAGCTATTTACTGTGACAATAAGAGGTCATGCAAAGGAATGGGTTCATCGACCATAACACAAGTAATAGTTGAATCATCTTGTCCTAATGCATTGAAATGAGAGCAAGAGCGAGAGAGTGAGATTGTATCAGAATTCTCAAGTGGGGGGGGGGTTGCTTGCCTGTTGATCAGAAGTAGTGAGATGTTCTTCGATGTCGTTGATAACTATATCTCGCAAATCTATCGATAAGATTAAACAAGGAACATTTTAAACACGACAAATGCTTCACAATGATGCATGAGCATGGCGTGTTGACTTGTTGCTGGTTTTGTCTAATGCAAGTGACCACAAATTAAATGGAAGTTATTTGATCCATATAGATCAATTCTAACTCCATTTATAATCATTTAAATGCCTTTAATGAATTTGACCTAAATCGTATTTATAAGTTATTCAAACATGCATGAAAATGGTTCCATCAGATTCCTTGATTTTTTGTGACAATGTTGCATATATAATTTGTTTCATTTGGAGCTATAGATTAATTTCTATGAATTTTTGAAGTTTATACGATTTTATGGAATTTCCTAAACTGAATTATTCCAGTAATTAACTTATTGTGCGAGCATCGTGCGAGACTGGCGTCAGCGGTCAAACCCGCCCGGTCTAGGTCAAACCTGACCAGTGGGGGCCACTGGTTCGTGACCCAGGGTTTAACCCCCGCTGACCGGGGTTTGATCCGCTTCTGGGGCCCACTGGTTAGTGACTGCGGGTCTCAATTAGGCAGGGATTAGGATCTAATGGTCATGCCACGTCGGCACCGGCCGGACTTTGGCCGGCGACGACCAATCCCGTGGCGGAAGTTCGTCGGAGTTGCTCGACTTAGCGCTACAGAGCATGGTTTGATGCGCCGAGGGCATTGGAAGGCAGCCCGTGCTTGACCTCGTCGAGTGGGGATGGTCAGGGGGTTCGGGGTGGCTTGATCTCACCGGAGGCGAGCTCGTGGCGGCGGTGTAGTCCTGGGTCCGGCGGGAGGAGCTAGCCAGAGGGCGCGTGGAGGAGAGGCGAGAGAGGGAAACGATGATGCAGCTCATCGCGGTGCGAATGGAGGCGACGGCATGGTCGGAGGAGCTCCCTGGCCGGCGAATCGACGACGGCGAGCTTCGGTTGCCGGCTGTAGAATTGGTGACGACGACGATGTTGTACGACCTATGGCTTCGATTCCCTCGGTGTGGAGGACGAGGGCGACACGACTGTTCTTCTGGTCAGCTTGGGGCGGCATGCGGTGGCCGGTGGACGTGACTACGACGGCGGACGCTCTCGGAGGTGCTCAGTTGCGCGCGACACAGGGAGAGCAGAGAGCGAGGGGGGAAGGAATGGAGGGTCAGCGGGATCGTGACCGTAATGAGGAAGCTATCTCCGTCGCCACGTTGTCGTGGGTAAGGCCAAGCACACTGGTGTGTGGCTACGCACCTCGAGCACCGTCCCCTGCTTGTCCTCTCCCTTCTCACAAGAGGTAGAAGACAGAGATGCCCCTAGTGGGGTGAGCTGGGCCACCTGAGCGCGAGGTAGTTTCTGCTCTCTTTTTTATTTTGTTTTCTTTTCCATTTCTAACATTTGTTCTCGCTTTAAAAAAATATAACACCATTCTTAAAAATCCTGTAAAGTATATATGTGGTCTAATTGAAATTAATCACTGCCACACATTTAGTTTCATAATATTTGGATCAATATTTATATATAGAAAATATAATTTAATGCAAATAATTGTTTGATCAATCAAAAGACCAGTATAAAATGTTTGATTCCATAATTATTGGTTTGAATTTTAACTCATTCCAATATATTATTAGAAAACCAGGGACATTTTCTTGGATCAATTTGAGGCAATTTTTGTATTGCTTATTTGATAGAAATTTTGAATGATGAGGCTTGATCACTCCTCATTTCATATTTAAAATAAAATAAAAATGCAGGCATAAATGCTTTAGCAATCATATTTAAACTAGGGCTGTGACAAGTAGTTTGTGTACTAAAATTCACTATAGTGATCATCCACGTTAATATTTCAATATTGATTTCAGTACTCAAAAATAACACCAGGATCACCCTAGTTAGTTCTATATCACTATTTGTTGTATTAAAATTCAGTATTGTGATTATCCATATTAATACTTCAGCACGAATTACGATACTGAAAAACAACACCACAATCACTCGACTCAGTTTTATATCACTCGTTTCGGTACTAAAATTAGTATTATTATGCACGTTAATATTTTAATACTGATTTCAGTACTAAAAACCGCACCATGATCGCCCAAATGAGTTAACTATGAGTACTTCCAGTTCTAAAATTCAGTATAGTAATTATCCACGTTATTATTTGAATACTGATTTTAGTACTTCAAAACAGCACCACGATCACCTACTTGGTTTTATATTACTTGTTTTTGTACAAAAAAATCAGTATTAGGATTTTCCAAGCTAATATTTCAACACTGATTTCAGTAGTGACAAACAACACCACGATCATCCGACACTGTGTTATGTCAGTAGTTTCTGTACTAAAATTCAGTATTGCAACTATCCACGCTAATATTTCAATACTGAAAACCAACCCAACGATCACCGATCCTGGTTGTATACTTCAGTACTAATTTGAGAACGACGATTATCTGACTCAATTCGATATCACAGTTCTATATTACAGTACTAATTTCATTATGACGGTCACGTGACTGTGTTCTATATCACTACGCTGGGTACTAAAATTCGTTAATATTTCAATATTGATTTCATTACTCAAAAACACCATGATCACCTCACTCACTTCTATATCAGTAGTTTCGGTACTACAAATAAGTATAGTAACCATCCATGTTAATATTTCAATATTGATTTTGGTACTCAAAAACAACATCACGATCACCCGACTAAGTTCCATATCACTACATTTTTACTAAAATTCAGTATTGCGATTATCCACGTTAATATTTCAATACATACTTTAGTACTAAAAAATAGCACCACGATCACCCGTCTGAGGTCTATATCACTAGTTTCGAAAGTAAAATTCAATATTGCAGTTATCCACATTAATATTTCAATATTTATTTCAGTATAGAAAAGATCCCCACGATCACCCGACTGAGTTATATACTTTAGTACTCATTTCAGTCTGACGATCACCTTACTCAGTTCTATATATTTAATCTTGCTACTAAAATTCATTGTTGCGATTATCCACGTTAATATTTCAATAATAATTTCAGTACTTCAAAATAGCACCATGATGACCCGACTCAGTTCTATACCACTAGTTTCCGTATTAAAATTTGGTATTGCAATTATCCACCTTAATATCTCAATACAGATTTCAGTATTTAAAAATAGCTCCACGATTACCTCACTCAGTTCTATACTTTAGTACTGATTTTAGTATTGAAAAACAGCTCCACGATTACCTCACTCAGCTCTATACTTTAGTACCAATTTCTGTACGACGATCACCTGATTTAGTTCTATATCACTTATTTCGGTATTCAAATCCATTAATTCGGTACAAAAATTTGGTATCGCGATTGTTCACATTAATATTTCAATATTGATTTCAGTACTGAAAAATAGCCCCACAATCACCGGACTTAGTTCTGTACTTCAGTATTGACTTGAGCATGAAAATCACCTAACTTAGTTCTATATAAGTAATTTCAGTACTGAAATCTAGTATCGTGAGTATCCACGTTAATATTTAAATACTGATTTCAGTACTGAAAAACAACACCACGATCACCCAACTCTGTGCTATATCAATTGTTTCGGAATTTAAATTCAGTATAGTGACTATCCACGGAGTGCGGACGTTTGGAGCTCGGCCTCCATGGAGGCCGAAATTTTTGAATAATTCAAAATTCAAACTTTTCGATTTCAAAAAAATCTGAAAAAAATATGGAAGTAAAGAAGAATGTTATGCGTATGTGTGCAAAAATTTAGGATGAAATACCTTAAAATACGATCTGCACAAAAAAGACAAATTCATGACCTGAAATGATGAATAGTGTCATGTGTAAAAAACCTCAGATTTGTCTTTTTTGCACACCCCTCATTTCAATGTATTTTTTTCTGAAAATTTACACACATGTGTGTTACGCCTTCACTTATCCCTGTATTTTTTTTCAGAATTTTTTGAAATATAAAAATATGAATTTTCATGAAATTTGAGTTTCAAATTTAAAGGGCTCCATGAAGCTCGGGAGCCAAAAGCAATTTCCGCTATCCACGTTAATATTTCAATACTGATTTCAGTACTAAAAAACAACACGATGATCACCCAACTCAGTTCTATATCACAACTTTTGGTACTGAAATTATGTATCGCGATTATCCGCATTAATATTTCAATATTGATTTTAGTACTAAAAAATAGCACCGCGATCACGTGACTCAGTTCTATATCACTAGTTTTGGTTCTAAAATTCGGTATTGTGATTATTCACGTTAATATTTTAATACTTATTTCAGTATTGAAAAACAGCCCTGGATCACCGGACTGAGTTCTCTATTTCAGTACTGACTTGAGTATGATGATTATCCGATTCACTTCTATATCACTAATTTTGGTACTTAAATTCGGTATTGCAATTATTCACCTTAAGTATGATAATCACCTGACTCGGTTCTAGACAACTAATTTGAGTAATAAAATTCATTAATATTTCAATACAGATTTAAGTACTAAAAACAAACACCATGTTGACCCGACTTAGTTCTATAGCAGTAGTTTCGGTACTAAAAATCAGTATATTGACTATCCATGTTAATATTTCAATACTGATTTCAGTACTAAAAAACAACACCACTATCACCCGACTCAGTTCTATATCAGTACTTTTGGTACTAAAATTTAGTATTGCGATTATCTACGTTAAAATTTCAATACTGATTTTTGTGCTGAAAAATAGCACCAAGATCACCCGACTTAGTTCGATATTAGTAGTTTCGACACTAAAAATTAGTATAGCACGAAGCGTCTTGGAGTTACCTGCTCGAGCTCATGTCCAAGTTGGGGTTCGGTCAATGATGGTGTGACCTGATTGCTCTGTTATGATCATCCGCTTCCTCTAGGATCTTGATATTGAATGAGTGGATCCACTATTGGATGATCTACCATCTAGATGGCAGGACTAGAACACCATTTCATGTCAGAAGTGTAAACCTACGGTTTCTCCTTCATTGGATTCATCATTGTTGGCTTAAGTGTGTACTCCATTCTCTGAGATGTTTGCCATGAAAGATGGCGACTTGGTTGTAGATGTTTGTTTTTCATCTTGTAATGGGCCGACCTATGTTGGTAATTTCAAATACTTTGCATGGTGTTTCGGCCATGTTGGCCTGCCCTTATTTGATAATATGATGGATGTGTGCATCCTGAAATGCGGAGCTAGAGCTATAACAATTTTTTTTAAATGTACTTTGAAGAAAATAATGATAGGCTGTCTGATCTTTAAAAGAAGGTCCACCATGTCTAAAGCGTCTGGGAAATAATTCTTCTTGCCTTAATTGTTAAAAAGGAACATAAGTTTTTTTCCAAGATTCAATAATTTTTAGTGTGATTTAATTACTTTTCTAAACTACCTATTTATTTTTGTGCCTAGATTTTATTTTATTGTGGTTATGTACTTGTCACCGTTGCACTTCGGATATGGGTACAAAAGTGACTGAAACTTCAAAAAAAGAATCACGTTGCCCTTGACACCTTATATCTAAACCATCAAGTTTGACACCTTCAAGCCTGACATTGCATTAAATAAGTTATGTGCAACTTTAGTTATCAGATTGTTAAATTTTGAAACGTAAAGTTACACATCATTCAAATTATATTTTTGCGAGGAACTTTCGAACTATGCATCATCCGTCATGGAAGTACATGGGACACCAGAAGCAAATTATATCAAACAACGCTTAGGATGATTGGTTTAGCATTACTAAATTCACATGCTGACTCTATTTCTAAGTCGCACGGCAAACAATTATTTCTATTCCGGAGCAACTTTGACGAAAAAGAGTTTTTCCCGCTTTGTATTATAAAACAACCAACTGATACAACATACAATAGGTGCTGGGGCAGACAACACAATCATACCCAAAAGAAAGACAAAACAAAAATAAGAAATGCGAGCAGCACCGGATCAACGAAAGTTGTAGTGTCCCACAACTGTTGCGCCCACCGGGTAATTCTATTACACTTTAGTGCCATCGGATTGCCGCGTGCCAAGCAACACCTTTAAGAAGGATTACGACGACGGCGACGTTGTTGCCCTGACAAGTACTAGGATTTCCCCCGACACACGGAGGGGAGTGCGGGAGAGGTACATCCGACGCCCTTCAGGAAGGGAGGAGGCGCCCGTAGGCGTCACCGCACCGGTGTCGGCCAGATCCGACAGAGATTTCTCCCGACCCCTCGCACCTACCGTCCGAAACCAATCCTTAGCTCCACCATGCCAATCACCCACCAACATGCACCACCACAGTCACGAGGACACCACCGTCGTCTAACCACAACAAACGCAGCGAGGTCTGCTGGACTGAGACAGAGCCACCATAGACAGGGATCAACAGTACCACAACCGCGTGGGACGGGACAACCTGCACCGGTTCAAACGGTAGCAGACCGGACGCGGGAGCAGGGGCATGCCGGACCACCTGCCCAGCCGGGGCCAAATAAGGCCCGTTAAGCCCCCGCCGTTGCGCTGCAGCAGACGCAACACATGAGCCGTCACACCCATCGCCCTTATCGCGCCAGACCAGCCGGAGACCGAATCGGCCCACCACAACCCAGGGCCTAAGGGCCCATATCTGGGACAGCATGGCGTTGTCGGCCAAGCCCCGCCTCCAGCCACCACCGTCGCCAAGGAGCCGAGCCGCCGTCCGAGGACCACCGCCACTGGAGCACGCCGCCTAAGCCGGGAACCGCGACGGAAAAAGGTAGGGGGGCGCCACCGCCGGCTTCACGGGCCATGCAAGCAAGCACCCGGCCACGTCTGCCAACGGCAGTGGCGAAAGGGAGGGAGGTAGGAGAGGTTTGGCGGCGGGGGGAGGAAGGGACCGCCCCGGTCTCCTCGTTTGGGGAGACGACGCGGGGGTACCGAGGGGAGGCGACGCAGGGTACCCGCAAAAAAAACTACATTCATTTCTTATCATAGTTGTAGTTAGGCAAAGTATCTCTACGATTTATCATTCATGCATACATAATTGTGTACTGCGTAAATCGGACATAGCTGATTATCGTACGTGAAGTAATTCCATTTTAATAGCATGTTAATGGACATATTTCAATCCAGAGGTAAACATGTATCCACTTCACATTCAACAATGTGAAACTAAAAAATACTGTATCTGATTCTTCATAAACTTGTGTATATCCGCATGTTGTCCTCCACGCGCACAAAAAGTCAGCGAGAGTGTAGTGCGCCCGTCACTGTTCCTTCCGTACAAATACAAGTTTGCCTTGTCCAGTGTAGTGTAGTGCGCCCGTCACTAACAAACTAGTCAACGAGAGTTCTACTCCAAGAAAAGTAGTGAAGGAGCTCCTTGGCTGTCACCGACTGAGCCAAGCTCTGCTACGCCTAGTCGCGCCTCCAAGTCGCTGCCATGCCTTCTTTCGCCAACGCCGGCCGACCGGGTTCGTCGCCGGATATGCGCCACCATTAGTCCCTTCCCACCCAAGTTGCGGCAGTCTGACCCGACCTTTCGCCGGAAGACGGACGGAGGAGCCGGCCACTCCTTCTCAGGTCGGCATGCCCGGTAGGCGGTAGCAGGACGGACGGGGACACAGGCGACTTGCAAGTTGCTGCAGTGCGACTCGCAGCCTTACCTAGCCGCGCGGACACCGTCGCCGTCGTGCGTTGAACAGTCGAAGACAGCGGCGCCGTTTTGCCGGCCCGCGCCCCTGGCCGCAGCACTTGTGTTGTTGGCGTCGCCCGCGGGGAGGGAGCACGCAGAAGCCGACACCTCTGCTCGACGACCGGACTTGCTCGGCGGAGCTTTCTCGGCGATTTCTCTCCGTCCTCGTCAGCGTCGGCGTCGGCATCTCTGCATGCGGAAAAACGCGCGGCAGGGCAGCAACGACGAAACGGGGCTTGCTTGCTTTGTTCCGAACGAGCCGGCCGGCCGGCGTCGGCGGGGTGCAGTGCAGCACGAGAGACGACGAATCTTCGTGCATGGAACGCAAGAAATCACATAGGGGATGCTCCATGGAGTACGACTACTTTTAAAGACTAGTGAACCTATCATTTTGATTTCATTGTTTAAATCGATACGATGGAGTACATGAAATCTGTCATGCCCTAAACCTAAGATTCTAAAAAAATCGACACTTGAACACCGAAGACGCTTCAATGCAGGACCACCTTGTCAATGTTGAACTTCCATCTGATTCATGTGGCTCCCAAGCGTAACTTACCGCTTCACACCAATCATTTTCGTTTTACGTTGTAGATCTTTCGACACACGAGTGAGATGCATCAACGAGTTGGTACTCACTTCCAACGAAACTGCTCCAAAACGACAAAAAATAACGAGTTTTTATAGCGTCTCGATATCCGTGGACACGTTTCATCAAGCATTAAAAATGGATCCGGTATCCCAAAACATTGTGCTATAGCCCATTAAACTGGCGAGACACGACAAAAACAACGTGTCTCGATAGCCGATAACACGGTTCATGGAGCATAAAAATGGACCCGTGACCCCAAATTGATCCGTTATAGCCCACGAAACTGGTCTGAAACGATAAAAACAATGAGTTTTGACAACGTCTCGATAGCCGTGCATAAGGTTCATGAAGCATGAAAAAACGACCACATACTCCAAAACAGTGCGCTATAGCCCACGAAACGGGTCCGGAACGACAAAAACAATGAATTTTTGCGATGTCTCGATAAACGTGCAAAGGGTTCAAAGAACATAAAAAATCGATCCGGAACCCCAAAAACAATGCGCTATAGCCCCTGGCCTGAAATAACAAAAACAACGACTTTTTGCGACGTCTTGCCGTGCACAGGGTTCATAGAGCATAAAAATCAACCCGGGACCCCAAAACAGTGCGCTATAACCCACGAAAACGGCCCGAAATGACAAAACAACGAGTTTTTGCGACGTCTCGATAGTCGTGCACAAGGTTCATGGAGCATCAAAAATTGATTTGGGACCCCAAAACAGTGCGCTATAGCCCACGAAACTCGCCCGAAACTACAAAACCAAATAGTTTTTGCGACGTCTTGATTGCCCTGGACGGGGTTCATGGATCATCAAAAATCTACCCGGGACCCCAAAACAAAGCGCTATCACCCACGAAACGGGCCCGTAACAATAAAAACAATAAGTTTTTGCGACGTATCGATGGCCGTGCACAGGTTTCATGTAGGATTCAAAATCGACCTCGGACCCCAAAACATAGCCCTATAGACCCACGAAACAGTCCCGAAACGACAAAAACAAAGAGTTTTTGTGACATTTCGATAGCCGTGCACAGGGTTGATGGAGCATTAAAAATGGACCCAGGATCCCAAAACAGTGCGCTATAGCCCACGAAACTGTCCCGAAATGAAGAAACAATGAGTTTTTGTTACGTCTTGATAGTCGTGCACATAGTTCATGGAGCATCAAAAATCAACCCGGGACACTAAAACAGTGCCCAATGGCCCACGAAACTACCCCGAAATGCTAAAAACAACGAGTCTTTGTGACGTCTCGATAGCCGTGCACATGGTTCATGAAACATCAAAAATTAACACGAGACACCAATACAGTGCGCTATAGCCCACGAAACTGGCGAGAAACGACAAAAACAAAGAGTTTTTTTGACGTATCGGTAGTTCATAACAGGGTTCATGGAGCATTAAAAATGACCCAGGACCCGAAAATAGTGTGCTATAGCCCCATGAAACTAGCCAGAAACGATAAAAACAACGAGTTTTTGCGATGTCTCGATAGCCGATAATAGGGTTCAGGGAGCATAAAAAATCGACCCGAGACCCCAAAATAGTGCGTTACAACCCAGAAACTGGCCCAAAATGATAAAAACAATGAGTTTTTGCGACGTCTCGATAGACGTGCATAGGGTTCATGGAGCATCAAAAATCGACCCGGGACCCCAAAACAGTGGGCTATAGACCACGAAACGGGACCGAAACGACAAAAATAACGAGTTTTTGCGACGTCTCGATAACCGTGCACACGGTTCATGAAGTATCGAAAATGGACCCGGGAACCTAAAACAGTGCGTTATAGCCCATGAAACTGGCCCGAAATAACAAAAATAACGATTTTTTGCCATGTCTCGATAGCCAATAACAAGGTTCATGGAGCATAAAAAATCGACCCGGGATCCCAAAATAGTGCGCTATAGCCCACGAAACTGGCCAGAAACGACAAAAAAAAAGAGTTTTTTTGACGTCTCGATACTCGATCACAAGGTTCATGGAGCATCAAAAATTGACCCGAGTCCCCAAAATAGTGCGCTATTGCCCATGAAACTGGCGAGAAACGATAAAAACAACGAGTATTTGCTACGTCTCAATAGCCGTGCGTAGGGTTCATGGAGCATCAAAAATCGACCCGGGATCCCCAAAATAGTGCGTTATGGCCCAGCAATTGGCCTGAAATGATAAAAACAATGAATTTTTGCGACGTCTCAATAGCCGTGCGTAGGGTTCATGGAGCATCAAAAATCGACCCGGGATCCCCAAAGAATGCGCTGTAGCCCACTAAACGGGCCCGAAAAGAAAAAACAACAAGTTTTTGTGACGTCTCGATAGCGGTGCCCATGGTTCATGGAGCATAAAAAAATGGACCTCGAACCCCAAAACAGTGCGTTACATCCCACAAAAATGGCCCGAAACAACAAAAATAATGAGTTTTTGCGATGTCTCGATAACCAATAACAGGGTTCATGGAGCATCAAAAATCGACCCGGGACACCAAATCAGTGCGCTATAGCCCACGAAAACGGGCACGAAAAGACAAAAACAACGAGTTTTTGCGATATCTTGATAGTCATGCACAAGGTTCTTGGAGCATCAAAAATCGATCCGGGGCCCCAAAAGAGTGTGCTATAGCCCACGAAACTCGTCCGAAACGACAAAACCAACGAGTTTTTGCGACGTCTCGATAGCCCTGCACGGGGTTCATGGATCATCAACAATCTACCCAGGACCCTAAAAAGGTGCGCTATAGCCCACGAAACAGGCCTGAAACGACAAAAACAATGAATTTTCGTGACATCTCAATAGCCATGCACACGGTTCATAGAGCATCCATAATTGACTCGAGAATAATAAAGTGGTTATTATTATATTTTCCCGATCATGATAATTGTCTATTATTCATGCTATAATTGTATTAACCGAAAACAGTAATATATGATTGAATATATATATCACAATGTGTCCCTTGTGAGCCTCTAGTTGGCTAGCTCGTTGATCAATAGATGCTCATGGTTTCCTGATCATGGGCATTGGATGTCATTGATAACAGGATCACTTCATTAGGAGAATGATGTGATGGACAAGACCCAATCCTAAGCATAGCACTAGATCATGTTGTTGGTGTGCTAAAGCTTTTCTAATGTCGGGTGTATCAAACGTCACAACGTAACTGGGTGATTATAAAGGTGCACAATAGGTTTCTCCGAAAGTGTCTATTGGGTTGGCACGAATCGAGAATGGGATTTGTCACTCCGTATGACACAGAGGCATCTCTAGGCCCACTTCGTAATGCATCATCATACCGAGCTCAATGTGACTAAGGAGTTAGCCACGTGATGATGTATTACGGAATGAGTAAATAGACTTGCCGGTAACGAGATTGAACATGGTATGGGATACCGACAATCGAATCTCTGGCAAGTTATATACCGGTAGACAAAGGGAATTGCATACATGATTGATTGAATCCCCGACATCATGGTTCATCCGATGAGATTCTCGTGGAACATGCGGGAACCAACATGGATATCCAGACCCCACTGTTGGTTATTTACCAGAGAGATGTCTCGGTCATGTTTTCATAGTTCAAGGCGTTGGAGCTCTCCCCCAACCTCTTCGCTCTCCTTGTTGGATCAAGGCGTTGGAGACGTCAACGGGCTACACGTGTGGTGAACGTGGAGGCGCCGTTATTCGACGCTTAGATCGGAATCCACCGCGATTTGAATCGCTACGAGTACGATTCCATGAACCATGTTCTAGCAACGCTTCCGCTTAGCGATCTTAAAATGTATGAAGATGCTCTACTCCTTTGGTAGTTGGTGGTTTCTCCTAGATAGATCCTCGTGTGACGTAGGAAATTTTTCGAAATTACTACGTTCCCCAACAGTGGCATCCGAGCCAGGTTCTATGCGTAGATTCTATGCACGAGTAGAACACACAAGTTGTGGGCGATGATTTTGTCAATTGCTTGCCGTTACTAGTCTTATCTTTTTTGTGCAGTATTGTCGGATGAAGCGGCCAGGACCAACTTTACACGTACGCTTACGTGAGACTGGTTCCACCGCGTGGCATGCACTTGGTGCATGAGGTGGCTAGCGTGTGTCTATCTCTCCCGCTTTAGTAGAATTGGTTACGATGAAAAGGGTCCTTATGAAGGGTAAATAGCATTGGCATATCAACGTTGTGGTTGTTACGTAGGTAAGAAGCATTCTTGATAGAAACCCAAATCAGCCACGTAAAACTTGCAACAACAATTAGAGGACGCCTAACTTGTTTTTGCAGGGTATGCTATGTGATGTGATATGGCCAAAAGGATGTGATGTATGAGATTGATCATGTTCTTGTAATAGGATTCACGACTTGCATGTCAATGAGTACGACAACCGGCAGGAGCCATAGGAGTTGTCTTAATTTATTATATGAGATGCAACGCCATGTGGTTACTTTACTTTATTGCTAACGGTTAGCTATATTAGTAGAAGTAATAGTTAGCGAGACGACTTTGTTGGAAATATGCCCTAGAGGCAATAATAAATTAGTTATTATTATATTTCTTTGTTCATGATAATCGTTTATTATCCATGCTATAATTGTATTGATTGGAAACACAATACTTGTGTGGATACATAGACAAAACACTGTCCCTAGTAAGCCTCTAGTTGACTAGCTCGTTGACCAAAGATGGTCAAGGTTTCCTGACCATAGGCAAGTGTTGTCACTTGATAACGAGATCACATCATTAGGAGAATCATGTGATGGACTAGACTAAACTAATAGACGTAGCATGTTGATCGTGTCATTTTGTTGCTACTGTTTTTTGCGTGTCAAGTATTTATTCCTATGACCATGAGATCATATAACTTACTGACACCGGGGGAATACTTTGTGTGTATCAAATGTCACAACGTAACTGGGTGGCTATAAAGATGCTCTACAGGTATCTCTGAAGGTGTACGTTGAGTTAGTATGGATCAAGACTGGGATTTGTCACTCCGTGTGACGGGGACGTATCTCGGGGCCCACTCGGTAATACAACAACACACACAAGCCTTGCAAGCAATGTGACTTAGTGTAAGTTGCGGGATCTTGTATTACAGAACGAGTAAAGAGACTTGCCGGTAAACGAGATTGAAATAGGTATGCGGATACTGACGATCGAATCTCGGGCAAGTAACATACCGCAGGACAAAGGGAATGACATACGGGATTATATGAATCCTTGGCACTGAGGTTCAAACGATAAGATCTTTGTAGAATATGTAGGATACAATATGGGCATCCAGGTCCCGCTATTGGATATTGACTGAGGAGTCCCTTGGGTCATGTCTACATAGTTCTCGAACCCGCAGGGTCTGCACACTTAAGGTTCGACGTTGTTTTATGCGTATTTGAGTTATATGGTTGGTTACCGAATGTTTTTTGGAGTCCCGGATGAGATCATGGATGTCACGAGGGTTTCCGGAATTGTTCGGAGACGAGGATTGATATATAGGATGACCTCATTTGATTACCGAAAAGTTTTTGGCTTTACCGGGAATGTACCGGGAGTGACGAATGGGTTCCGGATGTTCACCGGGGGGGGGGGGGGGGGGCAAGCCCACCCGGGGGAAGCCCATAGGCCTTAGGGGTGCCACACCAGCCCTTAGTGGGCTGGTGGGATATCCCAAGAAGTCCTATGCGCAGGAGAAAGAAAAATCAAAGAGAAAAAGAAAAAAAAAGGGGAAGTGGGAAAGTGGAGAAGGACTCCACCTTCCAATCCTAGTTGGACTAGGATTGGAAGGGGAGGACTTCCCCCCTTGGTTCGGCCGACCCCCTTGGGGCTCCTTGAGCCCCAAGGCAAGGCCCCTCCCCTCCCACCTATATATACGGAGGTTTTAGGGCAGATTTGAGACAACTTTTCCACGGCAGCCCGACCACATACCTCCATGTTTTTTCCTCTAGATCGCATTTCTGTAGAGGTCGGGTGGAGCCCTGCTGAGATTAGATCACCACCAACCTCCGGAGCGCCGTCACGCTGCCGGAGAACTCATCTACCTCTCCGTCTCTCTTGCTGGATCAAGAAGGCCGGCATCATCGTGGAGCTGTACGTGTGCTGAACGCGGAGGTGCCGTCCGTTCGACACTAGATCGGAGCGGATCGTGGGACGGATCACGGGATGGATTGTGGGACGGTTCGCGGGGTGGATCGAGGGACGTGAGGACGTTCCACTACATCAACCGCGTTTATTAACGCTTCTGCTGTGCGATCTACAAGGGTACGTAGATCTGAAATCCCCCTCGTAGATGGATATCACCATGATAGGTCTTCATGCGCGTAAGAAAATTTTTGTTTCCCATGCGACGTTCCCCAACAGTGGCATCATGAGCTAGGTTCATGCGTAGATGTTATCTCGAGTAGAACACAAAAGTTTTTTGTGGGCGGTGATGTGCGATTTGCTGCCCTCCTTAGTCTTTTCTTGATTCCGCGGTATTATTGGATCGAACCGGCTCGGACCGACATTACTCGTACGCTTACGAGAGACTGGTTTCATCACTACGAGAAACCACGCTGCACAAAGATGACTGGCAAGTGTCGGTTTCTCCAACTTTAGTTGAATCGAATTTGACCGAGGAGGTCCTTGGAGAGAGGTTAAATAGCAATTCATACATCTCCGTTGTGGTGTTTGCGTAAGTAAGATGCGATCCTACTAGATACCCATGGCAACCACGTAAAACATGCAACAACAATTAGAGGACGTCTAACTTGTTTTTGCAGGGTATGCTTGTGATGTGATATGGCCAACGACGTGATGTGATATATTGGATGTATGAGATGATCATGTTGTAATAGTTAATATCGACTTGCACGTCGATGGTACGGCAACCGGCAAGAGCCATAGGGTTGTCTTTAAACTAACGTTTGTGCTTGCAGATGCGTTTACTATATTGATAGGACGTAGCTTTAGTAGTAATAGCATGAGTAGCACGACAACCCCGATGGCGACATGTTGATGGAGATCATGATGATGGAGATCATGGTGTGACGCCGGTGACAAGAAGATCATGCCGGTGCTTTGGTGATGGAGATCAAGAAGCACATGATGATGGCCCTATCATGTCACTTATGAATTGCATGTGATGTTAATCCTTTATGCACCTTATCTTGGTTAGAACGACGGTAGCATTATGAGGTGATCTCTCACTAAAATTTCAAGACGAAATTGTGTTCTCCCCAACTATGCACCGTTTCGACAGTTCGTCGTTTCGAGATACCACGTGATGATCGGGTGTGATAGACTCAACGTTCACATATAACGGGTGCAAAACAGTTGCACACGCGGAACACTCGGGTTAAGCTTGACGATCCTAGCATGTGCAGACATGGCTTCGGAACACATGAGACCGAAAGGTCGTGCATGAATCGTATAGTTGATATGATTAGCATAGAGATACTTACCAGTGAAACTATTCTCGACTCACGTGATGATCGGACTTGAGATAGTGGATTTGGATCATGTACCACTCAAATGACTAGAGAGATGTACTTTTTGAGTGGGAGTTCTTAAGAAATATGATTAATTGAACTAATTATCATGAACATACTCTAATGGTCTTTGCGAATTACGATGTAGCTTGCGCTATAGCTCTACTGTTTTTATATGTTCCTAGAGAAAATTTAGTTGAAAGTTGATAGTAGCAAACTTTGCGGACTGAGTCTGTAAAACTGAGGATTGTCCTCGTTGCTGCGCAGAAGACTTATGTCCTTAATGCACCACTCGGTGTTCTGCACCTCGAGCGTCGTCTGTGGATGTTGTGAACATCCGACATACACGTTTCTGATGACTATGTGATAGTTCAGTGCAAAATACTTAATGGCTTAGAAGCAAGGCGCCGAAGACGTTTTGAAACGTCGCAGAACATAAGAGATGTTCAAGGAAGATGAAATTGAGATTTCATGCTTGTGCCCTTGTCAAGAGGTGTGAGACCTCCGACAAGATTCTTTGTCCACGAAGTAAAGGAGAAAAGCTCAATCGTTGAGCGTGTGCTCAGATTGTCTGAGTACGACAATCGGTTGAATCAAGTGGGAGTTAATCTTCCAGATGAGATAGTGATGGTTCTCCAAAGTCACTGCCACCAAGCTGTGAGAGCTTCGTGATGAACTATAACATATCAAGGATAGATACAATGATCCTTGAGAGAATCGCGATGTTTGACGCTGCGAAAGTAGAAATCAAGAAGGAGCATCAATAGTTGATGGTTGGTAAAACCACTAAGTTTCAAGAAAGGCAAGGGCTAGAAGGGATACTTCGTGAAACGGCAAAACAGTTGCTGCACTAATGAAGAGACCCAAGATTAAACCCAAACCCGAGACTAAGTGCTTCTGTTATGAGGGGAACGGTCACTGAGGCGGAGCTACCCTAGATGCTTGATAGATAAGAAGGCTGGCAAAGTCGAAAGAAGTATATTTGATATACATGATGTTGATGTGTACTTTACTAATACTCCTAGTAGCACGAGGGTATTGGATACCGGTTCGGTTGCTAAGCGATTAGTAACTCGAAATGAAAGCTACGGTATAAACGGAGACTAGCTAAAAGCGAGGTGACGATACGTGTTGGAAGTGTTTCCAAGATTGATGTGATCAAAGATCGCACGCTCCCTCTAGCATCGGGATTGGTGGTAAAACCTAAATAATTGTTATTTGGTGTTTGCGTTGAGCATGAACATGACTGGATCGTGTGTATTGCAATACGATTATTCATTTAAAAGGAATAATAGTTATTCTATTTGCTTGAATACTTATCCTCAATGGTTTATTGAATCTCGATCGTAGTATTACACATGTTCATAATATTGGTGCCAAAAGATACAAAGTAATAATGATAGTACCACTTAGTTGTGGCACTGCCACTTGAGTCATATTGGTATAAAATGCATGAAGAAGCTCCATGCTGATGGATCTTTGTACTCACTCATTTTTGAAACGTTTGAGACATGCAAGCCATACCTGTTAGTATAAATGCATGAAGAAACTCCATAGAGATGGATCATTTGGACTCACATGATTTTGAATCACTTGAGATGTGCAAATCATGCCACATGAAACAAGAGAGTAACTTGTTGGGAGTAATACGTTTTTGATGTATGCAGTCCAATAAGTGCTGAGGCACGCAGTGGATATCGTTATGTTCTTACTTCACTGACAATTTGAGTAGATACATGAGTATTTACTTGATGAATCACAAGTCTGAAATGTTGAAAAGTTCAAAGTTGTTTCAGAGTGAAGATCGTCGTAACAAGAGGATATACTGTGTACGATAGGATCATAGAGATGAATATCAGAGTTACGAGTTTTGGTACGCGGTTAAAGACAATGTGGAAATTGTTTCGCAGTTCATGCCACCCGGAACACCATAGTGTGATGATGTGTCTGAACGTCATAGCCACGCCATATTTGGTATGGTGCATACTATGATGTCTCTTATCAAATTACCACTATTGTTTATGGGTTATGCATTAGAAACAACCGCATTCATTTTAAATAGGGCACCGTGTATTTCCGTTGAGATGACACAGTATAGACTGAGGTTTAGAGAAATCTAAGATGTCGTTTCTTGAAAGTTTGGGGCTGCGATGCTTATGTGAAAAAGTTTCAGTCTGATAAAGCTCGAACCCAAAGCGGATAAGAGCATCTTCATAGGATATCCAAAACAGTTGGATACATCCCCTATCTCAGATCCGGAAGCAAAGTGTTTGTTTCTAGAAACGGATCCTTTCTCGAGGAAAGGTTTCTCTCGAAAGAATTGAGTGGAAGGGTGGTAGAACTTGATGAGGTTATTGAACCATCACTTCAACCAGTGTGTAGCAGGGCGGAGGAAGATGTTCCTGTGGCGCCTACACCAATTGAAGTAGAAGCTGATGATGGTGATCATTAGAGCTTCGGATCAAGTTACTACAAACCTTGTAGGTCGACAAAGGTCACGTACTACTACAGAGTGGTATGGTAACCCTGTCTTGGAGGTCATGTTGTTGAACAATAATGAACCTACGAGTTATGGAGAAGCAATGGTGGGCCCGGATTCCGACAAATGGCTGGAGGCCATGAAATCCGAGAGAGGATCCATGTATGAAAACAAAGTGTATACTTTGGAAGAACTACTTGATGGTAGTAAGACTATTAAGTAAAGATGGATCTTTAAAAGGAAGACAGACGATGATGGTGATAAGTCACTATTAAGAAAAGCTCGACTTGTCGCAAAGATGTTTTCGACAAGATCAAAGAGTTGACTATGATGTGACTTTCTCACTCATAGCGATGCTAAAAGTCTGTTGGAATTATGTTAGTAGTTGCTGCATTATTTTCGAAATATTGCACATAGGATGTCAAAACATTGTTTCCTCGATGGTTTCCTTGAGGAAAGGTTGTATGTGATACAACCAGAACGTTTTGTTGATCCTAAGGATACTAACAAGTATGCATGCTCCAGCGATCCTTCTATGGACTGGTGCAAGCATCTTGGAGTTGGAATATATGCTTTGATGAGTTGATCAAAGCTTTTGGGTTTATACAAGGTTTATGAGAAACTTGTATTTCCAAAGAAGTGAGTGGGAGCACTATAGAATTTCTGATAAGTATATGTGGTTGACATATTGTTGATCAGAAGTAATGTAGAATTTCCGTGAAGCATAAAAGGTTGTTTGAAAGGAGTTTTTCAAAGGAATACCTGGATTGAGCTACTTGAACGTTGAACATCAAGATCCATGGAGATAGATCGAAACACTTAATAGAAGTTTCAACAAGATGCATGCCTTGACAAGTTTTTGAAGGAGTTCAAAATAGATCAGCAAAGAAGGAGTTCTTGACTGTGTTGTAAGGTGTGAATTTGAGTGAGACTCAAAACACGACCAGGGCAGAATAAAGAGAAAGGACGAAGGTCGTCCCCTATGCCTTAGCCATAGACTCTACAGTATGCCATGCTGTGTGCCGCACCTGATGTGTGCCTTGCTACAAGTCTGATAAGTGGTACAAAGAGGGATCCAGGATTGAATCATTGAACAGCGGTCAAAGTTATCCTTAGTAACTAATGGACTAAGGATTTTTTCTCGATTATGGAGGTGGTTAAAGAGTTCATCGTAAAGGGTTACGTTGATGCAAGCTTTGACACTAATCCGAATAACTATGAGTAGTGAAACAGATTCGTATAGTAGAGTAGATATTTGGAGTATTTCCGAATAGCACGTAGTAGCAGCATCTATAAGATGACATAAAGATTTGTGAAGAACACATGGATCTGAAAGTTTCAGAACCGGTTGACTAAAAGCTCTCTCACGAGCAAGACGTGATCAGACCCCAGAACTATGTGGGTGTTGGATTCGTTAAAATCACATGGTGATGTGAACTAGATTATTGACTCTAGTGCAAGTGGGAGACTGTTGGAAATATGCCCTAGAGGCAATAATAAATTAGTTATTATTATATTTATTTTTTCATGATAATCGTTTATTATCCATGCTATAATTGTATTGATTGGAAACACAATACTTGTGTGGATACATAGACAACACACTGTCCCTAGTAAGCCTCTAGTTGACTAGCTCATTGATCAAAGATGGTCAAGCTCTTCTGACACATGGCAAGTGTTGTCACTTGATAACGAGATCACATCATTAGGAGAATCATGTGATGGACTAGACCCAAACTAATAGACGTAGCATGTTGATCGTGTCATTTTGTTGCTACTGTTTTCTGCGTGTCAAGTATTTATTCCTATGACCATGAGATCATATTGTTGGAAATATGCCCTAGAGGCAATAATAAAATGGTTATTATCATATTTCCTTGTTCATGATAATCGTCTATTGTTCATGCTATAATTGTATTAACAGGAAACAGTAATACATGTGTGAATAATAGATCACAATGTGTCCCTAACAAGCCTCTAGTTGGCTAGCTCGTTAGTCAATAGATGATCATGGTTTCCTGGTCATGGGCATTAGATGTCATTGATAACGGGATCACATCATTGGGAGAATAATGTGATGGACAAGACCCAATCCTAAGCATAGCACTAGATCGTATTGTTCGTATGCTAAAGCTTTTCTAATGTCAAGTGTCTTTTCCTTCGACCGTGAGATTGTGCAACTCCCGGATACTGTAGTAGTGCTTTGGGTGTAACAAACGTCACAACGTAACTGGGTGACTATAAAGGTGCACTACGGGTACCTCTGAAAGTGTCTGCTGGGTTGGTACGAATCGAGATCGGGATTTGTCACTCCGCGTGATGGAGAGGTATCTCTGGGCCCACTCGGTAGAACATCATCATGAGCTCAATGTGACTAAGGATTTAGTCACACGATGACGTGCTGCGGAATGAGTAAAGAGATTTACCGGTAACGAGATTGAACAAGGTATAGGTATACCGATGATCGAATCTCGGGCAAGTTCTATACCGACAGACAAAGGGAATTGTATACGGGATTGATTGAATCCTTGACATCGTGGTTCATCCGATGAGATCATCGTGGAGCAAGTGGGAGCCACCATGGGTATCCATATCCCGCTGATGGTTATTGGCCGGAGAGGTGTCTCGGTCATGTCTGCCTGTCTCCCGAACCCGTAGGGTCTACACACTTAAGGTTTGATGACGCTAGGGTTATAGGGAATTGTTATACGAGGTTACCGAAAGTTGTTCGGAGTTCCGGATGAGATCCCGGACGTCACGAGGAGCTGTGGAATGGTCCGGAGGTAAATATTGATATATAGGATGGTTGGTTTTGGACACCGCAAATGTTTCGGGCGTCACCGGTAATGTACCGGGACCACCGGGACCACCGAAAATGGTCCCGGGGGTTCATCGGGATGGGCCACCAGCCCAAAGAGGTAGCATGGGCTAAAAGAGGGAGGGCAACCAGCCCAAAGTGGGCTCGTGCGCCTCCCACAAGGAGGCCCAAGGCGCAGGAGGTGGAGAGGGGGGGAAACCCTAGGCGCTGGTGGGCCTAAGGCCCACCTAGGGGTGCGCCACCCCCTCCCCCTGCCCTGGCCGCCGCACCTCCCATCTGGGGGGGCTGCCGCACCACCTAGGGTGGGAACCCTAGGGGTGGCACCCCCCCTCCCCTCCTCCTATATATAGTGGGGGTTTCGGGGCTGTTTTAACACACAATTTTCGATCTCCCTAGGCGCAGCCTGATACGTCTCCATCGTATCTACTTTTCCAAACTCTTTTGCCCTTGTTTTGGACTCTAATTTGCATGATTTGAATGGAACTAACCTGGAATGACGCTGTTTTCAGCAGAATTGCATAGGTGTTATTTTTGTGCAGAAATCAAAGTTCTCCAAACGTCCTGAAAATTTACGGGGAGCAGTTTTGGAAAATAAGAAAAATATCTGCGCCAAGTTCGACCTCAGGGGGTGGGCCAGTGGGCCACAAGCCCTGGCTCTGCCACCACCCCCTGGTGGCGATGGGCAGGCTTGTGGGGCCCACACGGCTCTGCCGCCCCCAACTCCAGCTCTATAAGATCCCTTTCGTCCCAGAAAGAATAAAAAGAGAAGTTTTCGTCGCGTTTGCGATACGGAGGCGCCACCACCATCTGTTCTTCATCTGGAGGGCAGATCTGGAGTCCGTCTTGGGCTCCGGAGAGGGGAAGTCGTCGCCATCGTCATCATCAACCTTCTTCCCTCTCCAATTCCATGAAGCTCTTCGTCGTTCGTGAGTAATCTATTCGTAGGCTCGCTGGGCGGTGATGAGTAGGATGAGATCTATCATGTAATCGAGTTAGTTTTGATGGGGATTGATCCCTAGTATCCACTATGTTCTGAGATTGATGTTGCTACTACTTTGCCATGCTTAATGCTTCTCACTAGGGCCCGAGTGCCATGATTTTTAGATCTGAAATTATTATGTTCTCACCAATATATGTGTGTTTTAGATCCGATCTTGCAAGTTGTAGTTACCTACTATGTGTTATGATCCGGCAACCCCGGAGTGACAATAACCCGAACCACTCCTGGTGATGACCATAGTTTGAGGAGTTCATGTGTTCACCAAGTGCTAATGCGTTGGTCCGGTTCTTTATTAAAAGGAGAACCTTAATATCCCGTAGTTTCTTTTTGGATCCCGCTGCCACGGGAGGGACGAACAATAGATGTCATGCAAGTTCTTTTCCCTAAGCACGTATGACGACACACAGAATGCAGCCTACATCACATTGACGAACGGGAGCTAGCCACATATCTCTCGGTGTTATAGTTGTTGCATGATGAATATCATCCAAACAAATCACCGATCCATTGCCTACGAGTTTGTCCTACTGCTGTTACTTGTCTTGCTCTGCTGCTGCTACTACTGTTGCTACTGCTGTTACTTGTCTTGCTCTGCTGCTACTGTTGCTACTACTGTCGCTTGCTACTGTTGCTACTTGCTACTGCTGTCACTACTGCTTTTCCTTGCCGCTGCTACTGCTCGTTACACTGCCGTTACTCGCTACTTTGCTGTTACTACTTTGCTTGCAGATACTAATCTTTCAGGTGTGGTTGAATCTGACAAATTTAGCTGCTAATACTCGAGAGTATCCTCTCACCTCCTGTCTAGTAAACCAACAAATTTGGGTCGAATACTCTACCCTCGAAAACTGCTGTGAACCCACGCGCTGGTGGGCCATCAACAACATTCTTCTAGTTTCGTTGCCGGGGAGTGCTAGCAGCATTCTTATGGTGCCGTTGCACGGGAAGATTTGTTGTCATCAACATTCGTCTAGCCATCGCCAGAGATTGCAATCAGCATTTTGTTGGCGCCGTTGCTGGGGAGGTATTACTATATTCTCTGAGTTACTTGGGATTTATTTCTGCTGATCACTATGAAGAATCTGAAGGATACGAAGACCAAAGTCTTGCCCTCAACTACGAGGGGAGGTAAGAAATTGCCATCTAGCTCTGCACTTGATTCACCTTCAATTATGAGTAAGTTTGCGACATCACCTCCTGCTAGAAATCTTGATATGTCGCCTGTGCTTGATGATGCTTGTGATACTACTGCTAGAGATGCTATGCCTGATACTGCTAGAGATGTTATGCTTGATACTATGCCTGATGATGCTATGCTTGATACTATGCCTGATACTGCTAGAGATGCTATGCTTGATACTGCTTTGCCTGATGATGCTAGAGATGCTATTTTGCCTGATGATGCTATGCTTGATACTATGCCTGATACTGCTAGAGATGCTATGCTTGATACTGCTTTGCCTGATGATGCTAAAGATGCTATTTTGCCTGATGATGCTATGCTTGATACTGCTAGAGATACTCCTTTGCCTGATGTTCCACTAGGAGTGTTCCTTGATGCTGATATTGCTAGAGTTACTGCCAATGCTCGTGATGCTTCTGAAACTGCCGATACTATTGAGATAGAACCAGCTTTTGCTCCTGCTAGATCTAGCTCTCCTAGATATGAATTGCCTGATATACCTGAGGGTTACGTTATGGAGGGAGAGATAGCTGAGGATTTTCTTGCATGTAAGGATGCCTATGACGCTGAGAAATTACTTCTCAAGTGGAAGGAAAAACCTCGGGAAGCTAGGATGAAAAATGACCCGAAGTTTGCCACTTCGCCTATCTTTGTCACCGATAAGGATTATGAATTCTCTGTCGACCCTGAGATAATCTCTCTAGTCGAATCTAATCCTTTTCACGGTTATGAGTCTGAGACGGTCATAGCCCATCTTGCCAAACTATCCGAAATAGCCAACCTTTTCAGTAATGAGGAGAAGATCCGCCACTACTATATCCTTATGCTGTTTCCTTTCTCTCTAAAGGATGACACTAAAGTCTGGTTGACCTCTCTTGCTCCTAGATGTGTGCATAGTCCCCAGGAAATGGTCTATTACTTTTGTGAGAAATATTTCCCTGCCCATAAGAAGCAAGCTGCCTTGCAAGAAATATACAACTTTGCTCAACTCCAAGAAGAGAGTCTTGCACAAGCTTGGGGGAGGCTCGTCCAGCTACAGAATGCTTTGCCTGATCACCCTCTTAAGAAGAACGAGATACTTGATATCCTCTATAACGGACTTACCGATGCCTCTAGAGACCACCTAGATAGTTGCGCCGGTTGTGTTTTTAGGGAACGAACTGTAGAACAAGCTGAGACTCTACTGAATAACCTCTTGATCAACGATAATGCTTGGACTATTCCCGAACCACCTCCTAAGCCAACTCCTAACAAAAGAGGTATTCTATTCCTCAGTCCCGAAGATATGCAAGAAGCCAAGAAATCTATGCAAGAGAAAGGCATTAGATCTGAAGATGTCAAAAATCTACCACCTATCAAAGAGATCCATGGTCTCGATAACCCGATATAGGTAGTGGAAGTGAATTCTCTGCGTAGGTTTGATGAGAGTGATATTCCTTTTGATAAACCTGCTAGCCTATGCTTTGATGAATTTGACAACTTTGTTGCCAAACAACAAAGTTTCAATGATTATGTTAGCAGACATTTGGAACAAAGTACTCATATGCTTAGCCATTTAAGTGCTTGTGTAGACAGAAATGTCAACAATCTGAAGCTTGTGAGTAAACATGCCTCTATGATTACTACTGAGGTAGAACAAGTACTTAAAGCTCAGAATGACTTGCTCAATGAATTAAATGACAACTCTGTCAGAGTCATTACTAGAGGAGGCAAAATGACTCAGGAACCTTTGTATCCCGAAGGTCATCCTAAGAGAATTGATCAAGATTCTCAAGGAATCAAAGCTGATACACCTAGTCATCCTAAGGAGAGGAAGAAGGATGATAGAAACCCACACGCCAGTTCACCAAATACTGTCACATCTGAAGAACCTAATGATATTTCCGCGTCTGATGTAGAAACACAATCAGGTGATGAACATGAACCTGGTGACAATATGGACAGTGATGTTCATAATAATGCTCAACCCAGCCATGACGAGGATGTGGAGATGGAACCTACGGTTAATCCTGATAATCCACAACCTAAGAGATACGACAAGAATGACTTCACTACTAGGAAACATGGTAAAGAAAGAGAGCCATGGGTTCATACACCTATGCCCTTTGCTCCTAAGCCATCCAAGAAAAAGGATGATGAGGATTTTGAGCGCTTCGTTGAGATGATAAGACCCGTCTTTCTGCAGATGCGGTTAACTGATATGCTCAGGATGTCTCCATATGCCAAGTACATGAAAGATATCGTGACTAATAAACGGAAGATACCAGATCTTGAGATCTCCACCATGCTTGCCAATTACACTTTTAAAGGTGGAACTCCTAAGAAACTTGGTGATCCCGGAGTGCCCACTATACCTTCCTCCATTAAAGGAAACTACGTAAGAACTGCCTTATGTGACCTTGGAGCGGTGTTAGTGTTATGTCGCTCTCTCTTTATCGTAGACTTGAGTTGGATAAGTTGAAACCCACTGAAATTTCTCGTCAAATGGCCGACGAATCAACTGCTTTCCCTATCGGCATTTGCGAGGATGTGCCTGTTGTGGTTGCTAATACCACTATCTTAACAGACTTTGTTATCTTGGATATTCCCGAGGA
Organism: Hordeum vulgare subsp. vulgare; assembly: GCF_904849725.1. Classification (NCBI taxonomy): domain Eukaryota; kingdom Viridiplantae; phylum Streptophyta; class Magnoliopsida; order Poales; family Poaceae; genus Hordeum; species Hordeum vulgare. Next base: position 5,201,254 of record NC_058521.1, on the reverse strand, counting down.
TGATGCCATGGCTATCATCCTCGGAAGACCATTTTTAAACACTGCAGGGGCTGTTATAGATTGCAACAAAGGCAATGTCACTTTCCATGACAATGGTAATGAGCACACAGTGCACTTTCCGAAGAAACGATATCCAGTACATTGCATCAATGCTATCGAAAAGACTTCATCGATTCTCATTGGGAGCTTTGAATGCCCTATTCCTCGTGTCAAGATGAAGTATGATTTGCTTGTTGCGGAGATACATATCCCCATTGATGTGACTTAGTGGATATTCGAAGATTCTCCGTTCTCTCTTGCAATTCGAGAAGGCTTTGTCATGAGGACTTGATCAATCCCGGATTTCTTTCAATGACCATGAAACGGATGAATCAAGGAGTCACATACCTCTATTTTAAGTTTTCCTTTTCTTTTGCTTGGAAGAAAAATGATAGAATTAGTTTAGTTTTTCTTGTTTTCTGTTTTAGCGTCCCGGAGAAAAATACCTTGAAAATAAAAGTTCTTAGATGGTCCTGAAAATTTAGTATGATTTTTTCTGGAATTTTTGAAAATTTCTGGGCCTGAGAGCTGGCCTGGGCCCCTGACCAGTGGGCCACAAGCCCTGCCACCGCCACCTACCCCCTGGTGGCGGGGTGCAAGCTTGTGGGGCCCACAGGCACCCCCTCCACTCATTCCAGCTCTCAGCTTCTTCTTCCACCTCCAGAAAAAATTGTTTCGCAGCTCAAACCCGTGTTCTTGCTCATTTGGCTGTGATTTTCGATCTCCTTGCTCAAAGCACCATTCTCCGAACTGTTTTGGGGAAATTACTCCTTGGTAAGTGACTCCTCCATTGGTCCAATTAGTTTTTGATCTAGTGCTTTATCCTTCGCGAATTCTTTCTACCTTGGTGACCCTGTTCTTGAGCTAGAAAGCTTGATGCTGGTCCTAAGTAGTTTTAGAGCGTGATACGGTCTCTAGGCACTAATAGGAGTAGTTTCTACAAGGTGTGGTGGTGTTGGAAATATGCCCTAGAGGCAATAATAAAATGGTTATTATCATATTTCCTTGTTCATGATAATCGTCTATTGTTCATGCTATAATTGTATTAACAGGAAACAGTAATACATGTGTGAATAAATAGATCACAATGTGTCCCTAGCAAGCCTCAAGTTGGCTAGCTTGTTAGTCAATAGATGATCATGGTTTCCTGATCATGGGCATTAGATTTCATTCATAACGGGATCACATCATTGAGAGAATGATGTGATGGAGAAGACCCAATCCTAAGCCTAGCACTAGATCGTATTGTTCGTATGCTAATGCTTTTCTAATGTCAAGTATCTTTTCCTTCGACCGTGAGATTGTGCAACTCCCGGATACCGTAGGAGTGCTTTGGGTGTATCAAACGTCACAACATAACTGGGTGACCATAAAGGTGCACTACGGGTACCTCCGAAAGTGTCTGTTGGGTTGGTACGAATCGAGATCGGAATTTGTCACTCCGTGTGACGGAGAGGTATCTCTGGGCCCACTCGGTAGAACATCATCATGAGCTCAATGTGACTAAGGAGTTAGTCACACGATGACGTGCTACGGAACGAGTAAAGAGACTTACCAGTAACGAGATTGAACAAGGTATAGGTATACCGACGATCGAATCTTGGGCAAGTTCTATACCGACAGACAAAGGGAATCGTGTACGGGATTGATGAATCCTTGACATCGTGGTTCATCCGATGAGATCATCGTGGAGCAAGTGGGAGCCACCATGGGTATCCAGACCCCGCTGATGGTTATTGGCCAGAGAGGTGTCTCGGTCATGTATGCCTGTCTCCCGAACCCGTAGGGTCTACACACTTAAGGTTCGATGACGCTAGGGTTATAGGGAATTGTTATACGAGGTTACCAAAAGTTGTTCGGAGTCCCGGATGAGATCCCGGACGTCACGAGGAGCTCCGGAATGGTCCGGAGGTAAAGATTGATATATAGGACGGATGGTTTCGAATACCGGAAGTGTTTCGGGCATCACCGGTAACGTACCGGGACCACCGGGACCAACGGAGGTGGCCCCGGGGGACCACCGAAGGGGGGCAACGACCCCGGGAGATAAGGTGGGCCAAGTGGGGGTGGAAACCAGCCCCTAGGTGGGCTGGTGCGCCTCCCCACTCAGCCCATTGCGCAAGGGAGAGAAAAGGGGGGCAAACCCTAGGCCAGGTGGGCCTAAGGCCCACCAGATGGTGCGCCACCCCCTCCTCCCCCCTCTGGCCGCCGCACGTCCCATCTGGGGGGGCTGCCGCACCCCCTAGGGTGGGAACCCTAGGGGTGGCACCCCCTCTCCCCTCCCCCTATATATATCGGGCACTTTTGGCCATTGAGACACACGGTTTTTCCCTCTCTCTCGGCGCAGCCCTGCTCTTCTTCCTCCTCCTCTCCGCCGGTGCTTGGCGAAGCCCTGATGGGAGACCTCGTCTCTCCATCGACACCAAGCCGTCATGTTGCTGGAGTTCTTCCCCAACCTCTCCCTCCTCCTTGCTGGATCAAGGTGCGGGAGACGTCACCGGGCTGCACGTGTGTTGAACGCGAAGGTGTCGTTGTTCGACACTAGATCGGAATCGCTACGAGTACGACTCCATCAATCGCGTTCTAGCAACGGTTCCGCTTAGCGATCTTCAAAGGTATGAAGATGCTCTTACCCCTCTCTCGTTGCTGATCTCTCCATAGGAAGATCTGAATATGCATAGGAAAATTTTGAATTTATGCTACGTTACCCAACAGTGGCATCCGAGCCAGGTTTTCTATGCGAAGATTCTATGCACGAGTAGAACACAAAAGTTGTGGGCGATGATTTGTCAATTTGCTTGCCGCTACTAGTCTTATTCTTTTCCGGCGGTATTGTGGGATGAAGCGGCCCAGACCGACTTTACACGTACACTTACGTGAGACTGGTTCCACCGACAGACATGCACATCGTGCATAAAGGTGGCTAGCGGGTGTGTGTCTCTCCTACTCTAGTCGGATTGGATTTGATGAAAAGGGTCCTTATGAAGGGTAAATAGCTTTGGCATATCATCGTTGTGGCTGTCACGTAGGTAAGAAGGCGTTCTTGCTGGAAACCCAAATCAGCCACGTAAAACTTGCAACAACAATTAGAGGACGTCTAACTTGTTTTTGCAGGGTTTGACATGTGATGTGATATGGCCAAAGTTGTGATGTTGCATGTATGATGTATGAGATGATCATGTTATTGTAATAGGTTTCACGACTTGCATGTCGATGAGTATGACAACCGGCAGGAGCCATAGGAGTTGTCTTAATTTATTGTATGAGATGCAACGCCATGTGCTTACTACTTTTACTTCATTGCTAACGGTTAGCTATAGTAGTAGTGATAGTAGTAGTTGGCGTGACGACTTCACGGAGACACGATGATGGAGATCATGATGATGGAGGTCATGGTGTCACGCCGGTGACGATGATGATCATGCGATGCCTGAAGATGGAGATCGAAAGAGCAAAGATGATAATGGCCATATCATGTCACTATATGATTGCATTGTGATGTTTATCATGTTTTACATCTTATTGCTTAAAACGACGGTAGCATAATAAGATGATCCCTCTTAAAATTTCGAGAACGTATTCCCCTAAGTGTGCACCGTTGCGAAGGTTCGTTGTCTTGAAGCACCACGTGATGATCGGGTGTGATAGATTCTAACGTTCGCATACAACGGGTGTAAGCCAGATTTACACACGCGAAACACCTAGGTTGACTCGACGAGCTTAGCATGTACAGACATGACCTCAAATACAAGAGACCGAAAGGTCGAACATGAGTCGTATGGTTGAATACGATCAGCATGAAGTTGCTCACCATGGTGACTGGTCCGTCTCACGTGATGATCGGACACGGGTTAGTCAACATGGATCATGTATCACTTAGATGACTAGAGGGATGTCGATTTAAGTGGGAGTTCATACTTAATTTGATTAAATGAACTTAATTGTCATGAACTTAGTCTAAAAGTTGTCTTTATAAATATTGTAGATGTCCAACGTCAACCTCAATTTCAACGCATTCCTAGAGAAAAACAAGCTGAAAGATGATGGTAGCAACTATGCGGACTGGGTTCGCAACTTGAAGCTCATCCTTGAAGCAGCTAAAAAGGCTTATGTCCTTGATGCGCCGCTAGGTGACCCTCCCGCTCCCGCAGCAGCCCAGGACATTCTGAACGTCTGGCAAACGCGGAGTGATGACTACTCTCTGGTCAGGTGTGGCATGTTATAAAGTTTAGAAACGGGGCTCCAAAGGCGTTTTGAGCAACACGGAGCATATGAGATGTTCCAGGAGCTGAAGCTAGTTTTTCAAGCTCATGCCCGTGTCAAGAGATATGAAGTCTCCGACAAGTTCTTTAGCTGTAAGATGGAGGAGAATAGTTCTGTCAGTGAGCACATACTCAAAATGTCTGGGTTACACGGTCGTCTGACTTCACTTGGAGTCGAACTTCCGGATGATGCTATAATTGACAGAATCCTCCAGTCTCTCCCACCAAGATACAAAGGCTTTGTGCTTAACTACAACATGCAAGGGATGGAGAAGACCATTCCCGAGTTGTACTCGATGCTCAAATCTGCAGAAGTAGAAATCAAGAAAGAGCATCAAGTGTTGATGGTCAACAAGACCACTAGTTTCAAGAAAGGCAAGGGTAAGAAGAACTTCAAGAAAGACGGCAAAGCTGTTGCCGCGCCCGGTAAGCCAGATGCCGGGAAGAAGAAAAAGAACGGACCCAAGCCCGAGACTGAGTGCTTCTATTGCAAGGGAAAGGGTCACTGGAAGCGGAACTGCCCCAAATACTTAGCAGACAAGAAGGCCGGCAACGTTAAAGGTATATGTGATATACATGTTATTGGTGTGTACCTTACCAGCACTCGTAGTAGCTCCTGGGTATTTGATACCGGTGCTGTTGCTCACATTTGCAACTCAAAGCAGGAACTGCGGAATAAGCGGAGACTGGCCAAGGACGAGGTGACGATGCGCGTCGGGAATGGTTCAAAGGTCGATGTGATCACCGTCGGCACGCTACCTCTACATCTACCGTCGGGATTAGTTTTAAACCTTAATAATTGTTATTTAGTACCAGCTTTAAGCATGAACATTGTATCAGGGTCTTGCTTAATGCGAGACGGCTACTCATTTAAGTCAGAGAATAATGGTTGTTCTATTTATATGAGTGATATGTTTTATGGTCATGCTCCGCTGGTGAATGGTTTATTCTTGATGAATCTCGATCGTGATGTTACACATATTCATAGTGTGAGTACCAAAAGATGCAAAGTTGATAATGATAGTCCCACATACTTGTGGCACTGCCGCCTTGGTCATATCGGCGTTAAGCGCATGAAGAAGCTCCATACTGATGGACTATTAGAGTCTCTTGACTTTGAATCATTTGACACATGCGAACCGTGCCTCATGGGCAAGATGACTAAGACTCCATTCTCAGGAATAATGGAGAGAGCAACAGACTTATTGGAAATAATACATACTGATGTGTGTGGTCCAATGAACGTTGAAGCTCGCGGTGGTTATCGTTATGTTCTCACTCTCACCGATGATTTGAGTAGGTATGGGTATATCTACTTGATGAAGCACAAATCTGAGACGTTTGAAAAGTTCAAGGAATTTCAGAGTGAGGTTGAGAATCAACGTGACAGAAAAATTAAATGTCTACGATCTGATCGTGGAGGAGAATATTTGAGTCACGAGTTTGGCACACACCTAAGGAAGTGTGGAATCGTTTCACAACTGACTCCGCCTGGCACACCGCAGCGCAACGGAGTGTCTGAACGTCGTAATCGCACTTTATTAGATATGGTACGATCTATGATGTCTCTCACCGACTTACCGCTATCATTTTGGGGATACGCATTAGAAACTGCAGCATTCACTTTAAACAGGGCACCGTCTAAATCCGTTGAGACGACACCGTATGAACTATGGTTTGGCAAGAAACCTAAGTTGTCTTCTTAAAGTTTGGGGCTGCGATGCTTATGTGAAGAAACTTCAACCAGAAAAGCTAGAACCCAAAGCGGAGAAATGCGTATTCATAGGATACCCTAAGGAAACTATTGGGTATACCTTCTATCTTAGATCCGAAGGTAAAACCTTTGTTGCCAAGAACGGATCCTTTTTAGAGAAAGAGTTTCTCTCGAAAGAAGTAAGTGGGAGGAAGGTAGAACTTGATGAGGTAATTACACCCCCTCTCGAACAGGAAAGTAGCGCAGCGCGGGAAGTTGTTCCTGTGGCGCCTGCATCGACTGAAGAGGAAGTTAATGATGATGATCATGAAGCTTCGGATCAAGTTACTACTGAACCGCGAAGGTCCACAAGGGCACGCTCCGCACCAGAGTGGTACGGCAACCCTGTGATGGAAATCATGTTGTTAGACAACGGTGAACCTTCGAACTATGAAGAAGCAATGGTGGGCCCGGATTCCAACAAATGGCTTGAGGCTATGAAATCCGAGATAGGATCCATGTATGAGAACAAAGTATGGACTTTGGTGGACTTGCCCGATGACCAGCGAGCCATAGAAAATAAATGGATCTTCAAGAAGAAGACTGATGCAAACGGTAATGTAACCGTTTACAAAGCTCGACTTGTCGCAAAGGGTTTTCGACAAATTCAAGGAGTTGACTACGAAGAGACTTTCTCTCCCGTAGCGAAGCTGAAATCAGTCCGAATCATGTTAGCAATTGCCGCCTTTTATGATTATGAAATTTGGCAAATGGACGTCAAAACAGCGTTCCTTAACGGGAACCTTAAGGAACAGTTGTATATGATGCAACCAGAAGGTTTTACGACCCTAAGGGTGCTAACAAAGTGTGCAAGCTCCAGCGCTCCATCTATGGGCTGGTGCAAGCATCTCGGAGTTAGAACATTCGCTTTAATGAGGTGATTAAAGCGTTTGGGTTCATACAGGTTTACGGAGAAGCCTGTCTGTACAAGAAAGTGAGTGGGAGCTCTGTAGCTTTCCTCATACTGTATGTGGATGACATATTATTGATGGGGAATAATATAGAGATGTTGGAGAGCATAAAGGCCTATTTGAACAAGAGTTTTTCAATGAAGGACCTTGGAGAAGCTGCATACATATTAGGCATCAAGATCTATAGAGATAGATCAAGACGCCTCATAGGTCTTTCGCAAAGTACATACCTTGACAAGATATTGAAGAAGTTCAATATGGAAAACTCAAAGAAAGGGTTCTTGCCAGTTTTGCAAAGTATGAGATTGAGTAAGACGCAGTCGCCGACCACGGCAGCAGATAGAGAGAAGATGAGTTCTGTCCCCTACGCTTCAGCCGTGGGCTCTCTAATGTATGCCATGCTGTGTACCAGACCTGATATAAACCTTGCCAAAAGTTTGGTAGGGAGGTACCAAAGTGATCCCGGTACGGAACACTGGACAGCGGTCAAGAATATCCTTAAGTACCTGAAAAGGACTAAGGAAATGTTTCTCGTTTATGGAGGTGACGAAGAGCTCGTCGTAAAGGGTTACGTCGACGCTAGCTTCGACACAGATCCGGATGACTCTAAGTCACAAACCGGATACGTATATGTGTTGAATGGTGGGGCAGTGAGCTGGTGCAGCAGCAAGCAAGAAGTCGTGGCAGCATCTACATGTGAAGCGGAGTACATAGCTGCTTCAGAAGCGGCTCATGAAGGAATTTGGATGAAGGAGCTCATCACCGACCTTGGAGTGGTTCCAAGCGCGTCGGGTCCAATGACACTCTTCTGTGATAACACTGGGGCCATTGCCATAGCCAAGGAGCCCAGGTTTCACCGGAAGACGAAGCACATCAAACGCCGCTACAACTCCATCCACGACCATGTCCAGAGTGGAGTGATAGAGATTTGTAAAGTACATAAGAATCTGAATGTTGCAGACCCGTTGACTAAACCTCTTCCACGAGAAAAACATGATCAACACAATAATGCTATGGGTGTTCGATACATCACAATGTAACTAGATTATTGACTCTAGTGCAAGTGGGAGACTGTCGGAAATATGCCCTAGAGGCAATAATAAAATGTTTATTATCATATTTCCTTGTTCATGATAATCGTCTATTGTTCATGCTATAATTGTATTAACAGGAAACAGTAATACATGTGTGAATAAATAGATCACAATGTGTCCCTAGCAAGCCTCTAGTTGGCTAGCTTGTTAGTCAATAGATGATCATTGTTTCCTGGTCATGAGCATTAGATGTCATTAATAACGGGATCACATCATTGGGAGAATGATGTGATGGACAAGACCCAATCCTAAGCATAGCACTAGATCATATTGTTCGTATGCTAAAGCTTTTCTAATGTCAAGTGTCTTTTCCTTCGACCGTGAGATTGTGCAACTCCCGGATACTGTAGGAGTGCTTTGGGTGTATCAAACGTCACAACGTAATTGGGTGACTATAAAGGTGTACTACGAGTACCTCTAAAAGTGTCTGTTGGGTTCGTACGAATCGAGATCGGGATTTGTCACTCCGCGTGACGGGGAGGTATCTGTGGGCCCACTCGGTAGAACATCATCATGAGCTCAATGTGACTAAGGAGTTAGTCACACGATGATGTGCTGCGGAACGAGTAAAGAGACTTACCGGTAACGATATTGAACAAGGTATAGGTATACCGATGATCGAATCTCGCGCAAGTTCTATACCGACAAACAAAGGGAATTGTATCCGGGATTGATTGAATCCTTGACATCGTGGTTCATCCGATGAGATCATGGTGGAGCAAGTGGGAGCCACCATGGGTATCCAGATCCCGCTGATGGTTGTTGGCCGGAGAGGTGTCTTGGTCATGTCTGCCTGTCTCCCGAACCCGTAGGGTCTACACACTTAAGGTTCGATGACGCTAGGGTTATAGGGAATTGTTATACGAGGTTACCGGAAGTTGTTCGGAGTCCCGGATGAGATCCCGGACGTCATGAGGAGCTCCGGAATGGTCCGGAGGTAAAGATTGATATATAGGATGGATGGTTTTGGACACCAGAAATGTTTCGGGCGTCACCGGTAATGTACCGGGACCACCGGAAATGGTCCCACGGGTCCACCGGGAGGGGCAACCAACCCCAAGAGGTAGCATGGGCCAAAAGAGGGAGGGCAACCAGCCCAAAGTGGGCTGGTGTGCCTCCCACAAGGAGGCCCAAGGCGCAGGGGGTGGAGAGGGGGAAACCCTAGGCACTAGTGGGCCTAAGGCCCACCTAGGGGTGCGCCACCCCCTCCCCCTGCCCTGGCCGCCGTACCTCCTATCTGGGGGGCTGCCGCACCACCTAGGGTGGGAACCCTAGGGGTGGCACCCCCTCCCCTCCTCCTATATATAGTGGGGGTTTCGGGGCTGTTTTAACACACAGTTTTCGATCTCCCTCGGCGCAGCCCTGCCCCCTTCTTCTTCCGATCCCACGGTGCTTGGCGAAGCCCTGCCGGGAGACCTCGTCTCTCCATTGACACCACGCCGTCGTGCTGTCGGAGATCTTCCCCAACCTCTCCCTCCTCCTTGCTTGATCAAGGTGCGGGAGACGTCACCGAGCTGCATGTGTGTTGAACGCGGAGGTGTCGTGGTTCGGCACTAGATCAGAATCACACCGCGATCTGAATCGCCGCGAGTACGACTCCATCAACCGCGTTCTAGCAATGCTTCTGCTTAGTGATCTTCAAAGGTATGAAGATGCACTCACCCCTCTCTCGTTGCTGGTCTCTCCATAGGAAGATCTGAATATGCGTAGGAAATGTTTTGAATTTATGCTACGTTACCCAGCACATATAACTTACTGACACCGGAGGAATACTTTGTGTGTATAAAACGTCACAACGTAATTGGGTGGCTATAAAGATGATCTACAGGTATCTCCGAAGGTGTACGTTGAGTTAGTATGGATCAAGACTGGGATTTGTCACTCCGTGTGACGGGGAGGTATCTCGGGGCCCACTCGGTAATACAACATCACACACAAGCCTTGCAAGCAATGTGACTTAGTGTAAGTTGCGAGATCTTGTATTACGGAACAAGTAAAGAGACTTGCCGGTAAACGAGATTGAAATAAGTATGCGGATACTGCCGATCGAATCTCGGGCAAGTAACATACCGTAGGACAAAGGGAATGACATATGGGATTATATGAATCCTTGGCACTGTTGTTCAAACGATAAGATCTTCGTAGAATATGTAGGATCCAATATAGGCATCCAGGTCCCGCTATTGGATATTGACCGAGGAGTCCCTCGGGTCATGTCTACATAGTTCTCGAACCCGCAGGGTCTGCACACTTAAGGTTCGACGTTGTTTTATGCGTATTTGAGTTATATGGTTGGTTACCGAATGTTATTCGGAGTCCCGGATGAGATCACGGACGTCACGAAGGTTTCCGGAATGGTCCGGAGACGAAGATTGATATATAGGACCTCATTTGATTACCGGAAAGTTTTCGGCATTACCGGGAATGTACCGGGAGTGACGAATGGGTTCCGGATGTTCACCGGGGGGTGGGTGGCAAGCCCACCCGGGGGAAGCCCATAGTCCTTAGGGGTGCCATACCAGCCCTTAGTGGGCTGGTGGGACAACCCAAGAAGCCCTATGCGTAGGAGAAAGAAAAATCAAAGAGAAAAAAGGGGAATTAGCTTCTTTGTCGTCTGCCATCATAGACGGCAAAGAGTATATCACGGATGGCAAAGACAATATCACACACGGCAAAGAATCTCAGTGTCGGCAAAATTTCCGCATCAGCCTACGACGGTATTGCAACTTCTTTGCCGTCTGTCTCACCGACGCGGACGACAAAGAGATTTGCCGTCAGCTTTTCATAGGAGCAGTCGGCAAAGTGGTCGAGACGGCAGCCACTACAAGAAATATGCTCATATGTGATATTTTTTTAAAATGTCGTTGATGAATTCGTCATAAATCTATGACGATTTCATCCGAGATCGTCGTAAACCGTTTGAGGGGATCAAATCTACATATAAATTACGACGATGTGAGTCAAAACGTCGTAATCGCATAAGATGAGATCGTCATAACTTTTACGACGATTGTAAAAATGTCGTAACATGTTCTAACTAGTTGACATGTCACTCGTGGGTCCATTCTATCCCACCTGATCCTAGTTTGTGAAGCAACCTACTATTCTATCATTCCGAAAATTCTCCAAAAATTCTCATAAATACTTTGGACTATATATTTCTCAAATATGTGAAAACCCTTCCTTCCATAGTTCAAAAATAATTCAAAAATATTCATTTTCCTATTCTATTTAGAATAGCACTTTGTGAAGGAAGTGCTATTTCTATTTCTTTGATTACCCTCATATTGTTTGGGCACTCTTTCCTATCCAAATCATTGCCTCATGAAAACTTTCGTAACGATTTGCCTAGTAAATCTTTCTCAGCAAATTTCCAAAGTTTGTGTTCAGCTAACAACTTTGTGAAGGAAGTACTAGATAGGAATATCCTGATGAGTTGAATTTTTTCCACATCATCTATGTGCCCAAAACGTAGCTCTCCATTAAATTTTAGCCACATCTAACAATTCATGTGAGCTCATCATCTAATCTTTGTTTTTGGTATTTTTTCCATTTTGTGAAGCAACTATGTTTTATATTGCTTTATAGTTGATGAAAAATTTACCACGGGATGATACTGACCATATAACCTCACCGCACCAAATTTTAGCTCATTTAATTCAGCCAGTTTCTCTCAATATTTTTCCCAATATTCTGTTCAGTAGAGAGCATTGTGAAGGAAGTACAATTTTTGTTTATCCAAATTTTATGAATTTTTTACAGTACCTTAATGTGCCCAAATTATCATCCTCCTCCAAATTTAAGCTGAATCCAATCATCTATGTGAGCCCAGTTTTAATTACCATTTTCTGTCCAGATTGGCACATTGTGAAGGAAGTGTCACTTTGGCATGTCCAAATGGTATAATTTTTATACAGTGCCTTCATATGCCCAAATTAACATCATACACCAAATTTCAGCTCAATCCATTCATTAATTTGATCCTAGCTTCAACATCCATATTTCTGCACAATGTGTTACTTTGCAAAGCAAGTGCCACCTAGATTCATCCATTTGAGATAAATTTTTTCCAAGAGAGTCTCCTTAGTAGATGATCATCCTCAGCCAAAATTTAGGCCCATTGTCTATGTGAATAACCCGCACCGCTAATCAAACACTTGGCTGCTAATTCATGTTTGTGCTTAGTTCAGTCTCCTCATGAGATTATTCTATTGTATTATTCTTGCTAACACCTATCGAGGGATTGTCCAACCCACCAAACATGACTATTCCACCTAGAACGCGTGGCAATGCAACGGTTAGGCGGTGACCATGCGACTGGCATGCAAGTTCACGCGCTCTGGAGTTGGGGCCCTCGACCACCATCCAAACCTCAACGTCAAGGCACCACACCATGTATTTCTGATTAAATAGATACTTATATACCTATAAATGATTTTTGGGAAAAATAAAGAGCAAACTATAATGCAACTGCAGTTCAAATTTAACCCGCTTCCATCTGAATCGACATAAATTTGTCTTTTTCACGAGAGGTGGATAAAATATTTTAACACCCAACCATTTTGTCAATTGTACATTAAATATGGACTAGTATTTTATAAAAATGATTTTATCCAATTTTGAAACAAATATATGGTAGATCCTTCACAAAAAAACTCATTTTGGTCACTTGAAAAATGGAAAATGAATTTTTCATACAAGGAAAATGAAAACTTCCTTAATCAACATTGTTTGTCATTACAATATGCACCCTTGTGCATAATATTATATCATTTCAACAAACTATGTCATGAATGTGGCCATAAGATTGATCATTTGGCTTGAAAGACATGAATCTTCACACATGATAACCCATTTCTAAGAACACTTATTTCAAATAATTGTCGTATTACTAGTTTATTAATTTCCCTCGTAACTTTGTCACATAGAATGACACAATGCAATGATTTTCCATTTTTTTGTATTTGTTTTGAATTTTTCATGGTCATTTCAAAACGCGGTCAAAACAGCGGGTATGACCGTTCATACCTAGTGGTTGAATCTGGGAAATGTTTTGATGTTTCTATGATTAAATAGATACTTGTGTACCTAGAAATTGTTTTTAGGAAAAATATAGAGCAAACTATAATGTAGATGCAGTTCAAATTTGACCTGCTTTCAGTTGATTCAACGAAAATTTGTCTTTTTTACGAGAGGTCGATAAAAGCCTTTAACACCCAACCATTTGGTCAATTGTACATTAAATATGTCCTAGTATGTTATAAAAATGATTTGGTCCAATTTTGATACAAATATATGGTAGGTCATTCACAAAAAAACTCATTTTGGGCACTTGAAAAATGATAAATGAATTTTTCATACAAGGAAAATGAAAACTTCCTTAATCAACATTGTTTGCCATTCCAATATGCACCCTTGTGCACAATATTATATCATTTCAACAAACTATGTCATGAATGTGGCCACAAGATTGATCATTTGGCTTGAAAGCCATGAATCTTCACACATGATAGCCCATTTCTAAGAACACTTATTAAAATAATTGTCGTATTACTAGTTTATTATTTTTCCTGGTAACTTTGTCACATATAATGACACAATGCAATGGTTTTCCATTTTTTTGAATTTGTTTTGAATTTTTCATGGTCATTTCAAAATGGAGTCAAAAGAGCGGGTATGACGTTCATTGAATATGGCATAGTATTTTAGAAAAACTAGTAAGCATGCAGGTGAAATTCACGTGCATCAACAAGATGAGACATTGTCTCCCAAAAGTATGCATGTCTGGCTTGGCGACCTACTTAGTGCATGCTGATGCATCTTTGTATCTTGGAAATATAGCGGGGATGACCGTTTCTACCTAGTGGTTGAATCATGGAAATATTTTGATGTTTCTCTCATTAAATAGATACTTTTGTATCTAGAAATTATTTTTGCGAAAAATAAAGAGCAAACTATAATGTAGACGCAGTTCAAATTTGACCCGCTTCCAACTAATTCAACAAAAATTTGTCTTTTTCATGAAAGGTCGATAAAAGCCTTTACCACACAACAATTTGGTCAATTGTACATTAAATATGTCCTAATATGTTAGAAAAATGATTTGGTACAATTTTGCAATAAATATATGGTAGGTCCTTCACAAAAAAACTCATTTTGGGTACTCGAAAAATGGAATATGAATTTTCCGTTCAAAGAAAATGAAAACTTCCTTAATCAACATTGTTTGCCATTCCAATACGCACCCTTATGCATAATATTATAGCATTTCAACAAACTATGTCATGAATGTGGCCATAAGATTGATCATTTGGCTTCGAAGCCATTAATCTTCACACATGATACCCCATTTATAATAACACTTTTTAAAAATAGTTCTTGTATTACAAGTTTATTATTTTTCCTGATAATTTTGTCACATATAATGACACAATGCAAAGGTTTTCCATTTTTTGATTTTGTTTTGAATTTTTCATGGCCGTTTCAAAATACGGTCAAAACGGCGGGTATGACCGTTCATAGATAGGGCTTGATTTTTGTAAATATTTTGGAGTATATATGAAGAAATATATATTTTTGTATCTAGAAATGTTTTTTGAAAAAAAATAGCAAACTATGAGGCAACTGCAATTCAAATTTGACCTGCTTCCCGTTGAATCGGGAGAAAGTTTTTTTTCACGAGAGGTTGATAAAAGCTTTTGACATCCAACCATTTTATCAATTATATATTAAATATGTACTGATATCTTATAAAATTGATGGAGTCCAATTTTGCGACAAATATTTGGTAGGTTCTTCACGAAAAACCCTTTTTTGTCACTCGGAAAATGGTTAGAAATAGTTAGAAAGATGAGAAATGCATACAAATTGGTCCTCATCCATAAAATGTGGTCTAAATCTAGTGAAAATTTGTGTGATGCCCTTTTGCAAAATATTTTTGATAGATGCTTCACAAAATTCCTTTATTTTCAGTTCCTGAAAACTATTTTAAATCATTGTTTTTTCGAACCAATCAGAACTCTTCCCACGGATTGATGACATGGCGCCCCATCCATCCATCCATCTACCTTACCATCTCACATCCATCCATCGATCTATCTACAGAAAAAAAAATAACCCCACCCGCAACCCAAACCCTAGCTCACACCCCTCCCCCCATCGCACCCTCGTCCCCATCTCCTCGCCGCCACCACCTCCTCCCCGTCCCCTCCCCTCCCGATCCAGTCCTCTCCCCGCCGCTCGCACCCATCGCCGACCTCGTCGTCCTCCTCACCCACTGCCGCCGACCTCGTCCCTCCCTTCCCTCAAGATCTCTCCCTACCTCGACCTCCCCTGCGAAGACCCCTCCATGCTCGATGGACAACCCCTCCATGGCGGCCGACGGCGGGGTGCCGTGCGCGTGTGTTTTGGGAAAGGAGGAGGGTTTGTCCTCCTCTGAACCCAAATTCAGATCCCCAAACCCATCAGCGATGGATCGCGGCGGCCGCTCCGAGAAGACTGGCGGCGGGTGCGGGGGGTGCTGCGTGGGATTCCTGCTCAAGCTCCTCGCCTTCCTGTAGGCCTTCGCCGCCCTCTCCGTCGTCCTCTACGCCGCCTCCATCCTTTCCGCCTTCATCCTCTCCCGATGGGCGTGCCACCATGAGCTCCACATCCACCACCTCCTCCTATACCTCTGGTATGTCTTCCATCTCCCTCACTCCCTCGCTTCACTTCCCTTCCCACCTGCATCTGTACGCAGTGCTGATTCAACTTTTTGGGGACTCGCAGGTTTGCCTGCGCCGTCATGGCCGCCGGCCTCCTCTACTGCGCCATCTTCCTCGCGAGCTACGTCGCTGCCGAGGTCAGCAGCGGGTGCTGCGTCTGCTTCGTAAGAACCACCACATCCCACACCCATTTATTTCCCCTCGGTGCACGCGAGCATTTCTGACGATGGCCTTGACATCGCGTACGAGCGGCTGTATAGGAGGATCTCTGACAGAGGCTACCCGACGACCGTCAACGACGTGGAGAGAAAGCAAGACCTAGTCGGCTCGTCGGAGATGCTTGTTCATGTCCGTGGTGTACTTCATCCCATTTGCGTGCGTGAGTTTGATGAGCGTTCTAAATTTTCTGTCCTGAATCTATGCGTAAGAGTAGGCTCGTTCTTATATATCAATTACTTTGTCTTGCAGCACAGAGGTCAGATCTGCCGGAGGGATTTAGGTAACTAGAGAATTTTTAAAACTGTTGAGTCCCCCATCTGTTGGATCAAAAGGGTCTTTTGTCAGAACTTGGTGAAAAATCTTCAGAAGAACGGTGTGCTCACTCTTCAGGCTGTGATAAAACTTCGTAAATGGTCAATTGGTTGGTTGTATATTGTAGTAGGACATCCCGTGTATCAATCTGCTACTTGTTAGATTTAGTCGCTTAATGGAGAATATTCAGTCTTAGTTGTCCTTCCTAAATTTGCAAGGATAATTCTCTGGTTGCTAGCTCATATATTTGCAAGGGTAATTCTAGGCAGAAAATTTGGCCTGAAGTGAAAGCAGAATATACTTCACATGTATTTGTCCAGTAGAATATACTTCACAAGTAGCATATACTTCACAAGTAGCATCTACTTGTGAAGAAGAATACACTTCACAAGTAGCATAATAGCTGTGTAACTCCGATTGTTGTGCAGGCAAGTCTGAGAATATTCAGTCTTAACTATCCTTCCTAAATTTGCAAGGATAATTCTCCGGTTGCTAGCTCATATATTTGCAAGGGTAATTCTAGGCAGAAAATTTGGCCTGAAGCGAAAGCAGAATATACTTCACAAATTCTTGAATATACTTCACATGTATTTGTCCAGTGCGTGCTTTTACATACAGTGGTTTTGTTTGAGCCAGTGTATTTGTCCAGCTAGGCCGCTAACTTGTCTTGCCGATGCACAAATTGTGTGCATTTCCTCTCCTTGGGGGGTTTTGCCGGTTTGGCACCATAAAAAGCAGGACAATTGTAGTGCAGATAAGATTAATAAGATGACTCTGCCTGTTATGGTGTAGAAAAAAAACTGGTAGAGGTTTCCTGCTGCTGTTTCGCGTCGGGCTCTAATTCGGTTTGCTGCTGCTGTTTATTTCTGGTGGTGTAGGCTCGCGGTGAAGAAGAGCAAGGCCGAGAAGGACCCCAACAAGCCCAAGCGCCCCCCGAGCGCCTTCTTCGTCTTCATGTGAGTTCCCAGGCTTGGCTCGTCGTTGCTCATGGTTCGATTCGCCTTGTTTTCCTGTGGTGTGGTGTGGCATCGCATCCTGACCGAGGATTTGCTCATGGTAATTTCTGTGTTCGATCATAGTCATGCACTTACTTGGGTTTGAGTTAAGATCATTTCAGTGAGCATTGTTGAATTTCATTGATCTGTAAGATCTGATTCGTTGGCTTTCCTAGTGACATTACTTGTACAGCGAATGGTAGCAAGGGCCAACACTAAATTGCTGCTCGCTACAGCAGACAATTACAAATATTAGAAAGAGATGTTTCTAATTATAGTTTACAACAGCTCCAATCAGCATAAGTTTAGCATTTTCGTTTCTGCGCTAAAGTGTGGCCATACTACAATGCTTGTTACACATGAATCAGCTAAGCAGAGTATTACCGTCGTACTTCTGTATTGCTCTCTTTAATAATATTGCATCATAAGCCTGCATGTATCATCTCCTTTTGGTCATGAGGATAAGGACATTTCTTTTCTCCCCTGGCTTAAAAGAATGGGAGTTTGTGAGGGAGGTTCTCTCACTGTATGTGAACACCGGTCTGATGTTACGCAAATGTTTCTTTTATGACGTGAGGGAAGAGCTACTGATTTCTAACCATGCTTCCTGAATACCTGATACAGAGCTCCGTAACTGGTATTGTTTATCTGATAATCCATGGCCTATTTGATAAGATAGTTGAAAATTTGAATAGCTAGTGCTGCTAAGTCTCTTATAGTTTCAGAAACACATGATTGTATCTGTCCTGTACTGTTAATCGTGAAGATAAAGCTCATATGTATATGAAATGCCTGGTTCACTGAGCTCTTATAGTTTCAATATATTTTCATTGTAGAATGAAAGCATAAATGGCCATTACGAAAATGCATCCTTCATGTGTGCTAATGTTTTTATATTTGTTTCTGATGTTTTTATATTTGTTTCCTTCTGATTGATTCATATGCAGTGTAATGTTCTTGTAGGTTGACAAGTTGTGCCATCTCCAGGATTTTTTCATAGGAGAGTGAATGAAGTCCATTGTAGTATTGGGATAGTAGCAGATGTGCCATTGTTTTATTGTGCAATGTTGTGCGTTCTTGCTATATTCATGTGTAAGGAAATGTATTCATGAGATGAGTTATTGTATTATGTAAACCTGGGAGATATATTATGTGATGTTATATGATGGATGATTTTAATTCGATTTGTAGTTTTCTTGATTTGAATATGAAATAGTGTTGGATTTAATGTTGGACAAATAATTGGGTTGAAAAGGCCCAACAAATAGAAATAAAACTATGTTTTGAACAAAAAGTTCCTGAATTCAAAAATGAAAAAAGGCCAAAACTGAAACTGGACCAAATTTATTTGGGCATTAAAAGGCCAGGGCCCAAATTAGAATGATAAAAAAAATTTGAAAAAAAAACTAAAGTGGCTGAAAATAGGCCAAGGCCCAAAAGAAGCCCAATAAGAAAAGCCCAAAAAAATAGAACGAGCCCATGTGATTAATTGAAATGGGTTGGGCTGATTTCAGCCATGACGTTTTGATTTCGTCGTAATTTTGCCACGTAGGACTGCCACGTAGGACTGGGTTTGATTGTCAGCGATGATTTAGGATCGTCGTAAAGGTTACGACAATCCAGGAATCGTCGTAAAGTTACGACGATTTTGACCAAAACGTCGTTGCTGTTCATTTCTGACGCTCCATTTTCGACGGTTGGTTTTTCGTCGTGCGATCGTCGTAAATGAAAAACCGTGACGATGTAGCGATGAAAAAATAGCATCGTGTACTAGCATATTCCTTGTAGTGAGCCGACACGTGTTGCCTCCGTTAGGGGCTAATGGAGGCTTTGCCGTATGCCTCCCCTCTTCTGTGCCGTCTGCCTCCCCTCTCTTCTTTGCCGTCTGCCTCCCCCTCCTCCTCCCCCCTCCTCTGTGTCGTCTGCCACCCCCTCTTCTTTGTCGTCTGCCTCCCCCCTCTTCTGTGCCGTCTGCCTCCCCCTCTTCTTTGTCATCAGCCTCCACCTCGTCCTCCCCCCTCCTCTGTGCCCTCTTCTTTGCCGTCTGCCCCCTGGAAGCAAATGGCAAAGAACCTATATTGTCACATTTTTGTTTATTTTTTCTATTTCACAGCACATATACATATAATTCATAGCACATATATGATAAATAGGTCACAACACATATATGATATACATATAAAGCTCATCAATGCCATTTGTTCATCAACGTACATCCCATATATCAAAAGAACCAACACATACAAAGTTTCATCCATATATACATACATATAGTTTCACATATGTTGTTCATCCATATATACATATACATATAGTTCCACATTGTTCATCAACTCAAATAAAAACGGAAACTAAAGCACTCCAATGCCAGCTTCCATGCATGTAGTACATCCAACCTGCAAAATGGGAATAAGAAAGTCAGAAGAAGAACAACAACAACATATATATGACAAATAAGCTAAATTGAAGAAGAAAGAAAATAAGCAAGAAGAGAACAAGGAGAAGAAAAACAAGAAGGAGGAGGAGGAGGAGGAGGGGAAGGAGAAGGAGAAGGAGGAGGAGAAGAAGAAAAAAGAAGAAGAGCAGAAGAAGGAGAAGGAGGAGGAGAAGAAGGAGGAGATAAGAAGAAGGAGAAGAAGGAGGGCTCCTTCTCCTCCTCCTTCTCCTTCTCCTTCTCTTCTTCTCCTCCTCCTTCTTCTTCTTCTCCTTCTCCTTCTCCTTCTCTTCTTCTTCTCTTCTTCTTCTTCTTCTTCTTCTTCTTCTTCCTTCTTTTCATTTCTCCTCTTCTCCTCTTCTTGGAGCTAAATTAGCTAACTATGTCTTTTTGGAGCTAAATGGGCTAATTATGTCATTATAGAGGAAAACAAGCTAAGTATATAATATTAATGAGCTAACCAAGGTTCTTATGCCATTTTGAGGTTATTATGGCATTTTGGAGCTAAATGGGGTAATTATGTCATTGTTGGGGAAATTAAGGCAAGGAGAATATGAAAGAGGAGAAGAAAGAGGAGGAGGAGGAGAAGAAGAAGAAATAAAGAAGGAGGAGAAGGAGGAGGAGGAGGAGAAGGACTAGAAGGTCCTAGGCCTTCTCCTCCTTCTCCTCCTCCTCCTTCTCCTTCTTCTCCTCCTCCTTCTTCTCCTTCTCCTTCTCTTCTCTTTCTCTTCTTCTTTTTGTTCTTCCTTTTCATTTCTCCTCTTCTCCTCTTCTTGGAGCAAAATTACCTAACTATGTCTTTTTGGAGCTAAATGGGCTAATTATCCCATTTTAGAGGAAAACAAGCTAAGTATATAACATTAATGAGCTAACCAAGGTTCTAATGCCATTTTGATCTTATTATGGCATTTTGGAGCTAAATGGGCTAATTATGTCATTGTTGGGGAAATTAAGGCAAGGAGAATATGAAAGAGGAGAAGAAATAGGAGGAGGAGAAGAAGAAGAAGAAGAAATAAAGAAGAAGGAGGAGAAGGAGGAGGAGGAGAAGGACTAGAAGGTCCTTGGCCTTCTCCTCCTCCTCCTCCTCCTCCTTATTCTTCTTCTCTTCTTCTTCTTCTTCTTTCTTTTCATTTTTCCTATTTCTTCTCCTCTTCTTGGAGCTAAATTAGCTAACTATGTCTTTTTGGAGCTAAATGACCTAATTATGTCATTATAGAGGAAAACAAGCTAATTATATAATATTAATGAGCTAACCAAGGTTCTTATGCCATTTTGAGGTTATTATGGCATTTTGGAGCTAAATGGGCTAATTATGTCATTGTTGGGGAAATTAAGGCAAGGAGAATATGAAAGAGGAGAAGAAAGAGGAGGAGGAGGAGAAGAAGAAGAAATAAAGAAGAAGGAGGAGAAGGAGGAGGAGGAGGAGAAGGACTAGAAGGTCCTTGGCCTTCTCCTCCTTCTCCTCCTCCTCCTCCTCTTCCTTCTCCTTCTTCTCCCCCTGCTTCTTCTCCTTCTCCTTCTCTTCTCTTTCTCTTCTTCTTTTTGTTCTTCGTTTTCATTTCTCCTCTTCTCCTCTTGTTGGAGTTAAATTAGCTAACTATGTCTTTGTGGAGCTAAATGGGCTAATTATCCCATTTTAGAGGAAAACAAGCTAAGTATATAATATTAATGAGCTAACCAAGGTTCTTATGCCATTTTGAGCTTATTATGGCATTTTGGAGCTAAATGGGCTAATTATGTCATTGTTGGGGAAATTAAGGCAATGAGAATATGAAAGAGGAGAAGAAAGAGGAGGAGGAGGAGAAGAAGAAGAAATAAAGAAGGAGGAGAAGGAGGAGGAGGAGGAGAAGGACTAGAAGGTCCTTGGCCTTCTCCTCCTTCTCCTCCTCCTCCTTCTCCTCCTCCTCCTTATTCTTCTTCTTCTTTTTTCTTTTCATTTTTCCTATTTCTTCTCCTCTTCTCCTCTTCTTGGAGCTAAATTTGCTAAGTATGTCTTTTTGGAGCTAAATGGGCTAATTATGTCATTGTTGGGGAAATTAAGGCAAGGAGAATATGAAAGAGGAGAAGAGAAACTTACCGTAGTGGTCATCAAGGAGGAGAAACACCTGGAGAAGGGTCGTGCGATGCCGCTCGGGAGTTATTCTGCAGAATAGATATTTTGCAATGTCTCAGTTAGCATGATGACACTCAATTATTGATACTAGTTTATAATGAAACTCACCGTGCCAATCCAAGAGAAGACGAGCATCGGCGGAGGGACTTGACCGCTCTTCTCGCACAGACCGTGAAGTGTGGGTCGTATTAGTTAGTAATGAAACAGACATTACACACATGATTTGGCTAATGTGAAAAAAACTTACCAAAAAAAGCTCGTACAGGGCCCGTTGACCCGCCTCATTCCGGGACCTCTCCTCCTCAATCAATCATGCCGTGGTCTGGTCCCTCTCATCAAGAGCAGCATGACTTGCCAATCTCTCTTTCTCAAGAGCAGCCTGGCTTGCCAATCTCTCTTTCTCAAGAGCAACCTGGTTTGCCAATCTCTCTTTCTGAAGAGCAGCCTGAAACACCATTCCTCGTTACCACAGTAATGATCTATGGTGACACACATAATGAAATGGATGTAAGTGTTCTTAGTCCGTACAACTAACCTCGATGGCAAGATCGATTGGCCGTGGACGACGCGTTATCTTAGGACACCTGCTCGACTGGCGCGCCTTGATCTCTGGGAGAGTGAGTGGACAACGTATTATACCATCTCCAATGGGTATCGAGCCATGGGGCCTCCCACCACCAGATATCATCACCAGCTCTGGATCCAAAGGTTCCTGGCTAGGGTTAAAGTCATCCTCTTTTGTAGCCTTCCCCGCGTCCCTGTATGCCACGAGCTTGTGGTGGGATGATATGTTGGTGAAGTTATTGGGATCATCTAGGTCAGACTCAGAGAATGCCATAAAGGTCGTACAAGTGTGGGCCATGCCATAAAGGTCGTACAAGTGTGGCATCTCCGTCTTATTGTGATGCGCCTAAAAGAGAGGAACAAAATATTAGCATGAAGAATGAATTGCATGAATCATGAAGCAAATCACATACCCAGTTTCGTCCGAACTGAAGTAAGTTGGCGCTGCCTTTATGGTGTGCCCCACCAACCATTTGGCTACGCCGATCCTTCGCATTCTCGTGGACGGCTCACCAGCTGCCTGTGCACCACTCATCAACCAACGCCTCCCAATAATCCATCTTATCCGCACACCATCTCGGGGGCACCTGTAAGTTATTAGAAAGAGTTTTGAGCACTACGCCTATGAATGAAATCAAGAAAACTACGTAGAAGGACTTAAGAATAGGTAATTACCTTCATGTATTTCTCCTTCTTCAGAAACTTTCCGCGGCACTCTTTCTTCTGCTTCTTAATACCACGCGTGGCGTAGTAGTCTTGAATAGCCCGCGGACGAGCCTCGTGGCGTAAGTTCTGTAGTAACCGCCTACACTCGGCCTCGAGAACCCTGGCCACCTCCTCCTCGTATCCATCCTCACACCTATATAAGGTCTGCAATCAAACGTGAAAACACCGATTAGTACAATAATTACAATAATTAGCTATATTGTTAATTTTAGATTGTGTAAAAGACTAATTTACCCAAAAGCTCTTGATCACCATCTCGGCCCTGATGTGGCACAAGACACCATCTATAATCTCCTCTGGCGGGGCCTGCGCAACCTCGTAGTGCTCCCAGGAAAATCCTAGTGTAGGAACTTGACCCTCACCAGGCAACGTGACAAACCCCGGGAAATTTGTCTGGCAAAGCACACCAAGGACGGAGTTCGGCCTGCGAACTCCAAGAGGGTGTACCCATCCCCTGCAGTATGATAAGCTTGTTGGAATTATGCCCTAGAGGCAATAATAAATATAGTTATTATTATAATTCCTGTATCAAGATAATAGTTTATTATCCATGCTATAATTGTATTGAATGAAGAATCATTTACATGTGTGGATACATAGACAAAACACCGTCCCTAGCATGCCACTAATTGGCTAGCTAGTTGATCAATGATAGTCAGTGTCTTCTGATTATGAACAACGTGTTGTTGCTTGATAACTGGATAACGTCATTGGGAGAATCACGTGATGGACAAGACCCAAACTAAATAGACGTAGCATGTTGATCGTGTCATTTTGTTGCTACTGTTTTCTGCGTGTCAAGTATTTATTCCTATGACCATGAGATCATATAACTCACTGACACCGGAGGAATGCTTTGTGTGTATCAAACGTCGCAACGTAACTGGGTGACTATAAAGATGCTCTACAGGTATCTCCGAAGGTGTTAGTTGAGTTAGTATGGATCAAGACTGGGATTTGTCACTCCGTGTGACGGAGAGGTATCTCGGGGCCCACTCGGTAATACAACATCACACACAAGACTTGCAAGCAATGTAACTTAGTGTAAGTTGCGGGATCTTGTATTACGGAACGAGTAAAGAGACTTGCCGGTAAACGAGATTGAAATAGGTATGTGGATACTGACGATCGAATCTCGGGCAAGTAACATACCGAAGGACAAAGGGAATGACATACGGGATTATACGAATCCTTGGCACTGAGGTTCAAACGATAAGATCTTCGTAGAATATGTAGGATCCAATATGGGCATCCAGGTCCCGCTATTGGATATTGACCGAGGAGTCTCTCGGGTCATGTCTACATAGTTCTCGAACCCGCAGGGTCTACACACTTAAGGTTCGACGTTGTTTTATGCGTATTTGAGTTATATGGTTGGTTACCGAATGTTGTTCGGAGTCCCGGATGAGATCACGGACGTCACGAGGGTTTCCGGAGTGGTCCGGAAACGAAGATTGATATATAGGATGACCTCATTTGATTACCGGAAGGTTTTCGGAGTTACCGGGAGTGTACCGGGAATGACGAATGGGTTCCGGGAGTTCACCGGGGGGGGGGGGGGGCAACCCACCCCGGGGAAGCCCATAGGCCTTTGGGGAGCCACACCAGCCCTTAGTAGGCTGGTGGGACAGCCCACAAGTGCCCAATGCGCCAAGAGAAGAAAAATCAAGAGGAAAGGAAAAAAAGGAAGGAGGTGGGAAGGAAGGGGGGCTCCTCCCACCAAACCAAGTCCAACTCGGTTTGGGGGGGGGGAGTCCTCCCCCCCCCCTTGGCTCGGCCGACTCCTTGGGGGTCCTTGGACCCCAAGGCAAGGCCCCCCTCCCTCCCACCTATATATACGGAGGTTTTAGGGCTGATTTGAGACAACTTTTGCCACGGCAGCCCGACCACATACCTCCACGGTTTTCCCTCTAGATCGCCTTTCTGCGGAGCTCGGGCGGAGCCCTGCTGAGACAAGGTCATCACCAACCTCCAGAGCGCCGTCATGCTGCCGGAGAACTCTTCTACCTCTCCGTCTCTCTTGCTGGATCAAGAAGGCCGAGATCATCGTCGAGCTGTACGTGTGCTGAACGCGGAGGTGCCGTCCGTTCGGTACTAGATCGTGGGACTGATCGCGGGATTGTTCGCGGGGCGGATTGAGGGATGTGAGGACGTTCCACTACATCAACCGCGTTCTCTAAACGCTTCTGCTGTACGATCTACAAGGGTACGTAGATCACTTATCCCCTCTCGTAGATGGACATCACCATGATAGGTCTTCGTGCGCGTAGGAAATTTTTTGTTTCCCATGCGACGTTCCTCAACAGTGGCATCATGAGCTAGGTTCATGCGTAGATGTCTTCTCGAGTAGAACACAAAAGTTTTTGTGGGCGGTGATGTGTGTTTTTCTGCCCTCCTTAGTCTTTTCTTGATTCTGCGGTATTGTTGGATTGAAGCGGCTTGGACCGACATTACTCGTACGCTTACGAGAGACTGGTTTCATCGTTACGAGTAACCCCCTTTGCTCAAAGATGACTGGCAAGTGTCGGTTTCTCCAACTTTAGTTGAATCGGATTTGACCGAGGAGGTCCTTGGATGAGGTTAAATAGCAACTCATATATCTCCGTTGTGGTGTTTGCGTAAGTAAGATGCGATCCTACTAGATACCCTTGGTCACCACGTAAAACATGCAACAACAAAATTAGAGGACGTCTAACTTGTTTTTGCAGGGTATGATTGTGATGTGATATGGCCAACGATGTGATGTGATATATTGGATGTATGAGATGATCATGTTGTAATAGAAATATCGACTTGCACGTCGATGGTACGGCAACCGGCAGGAGCCATAGGGTTGTCTTTATACTAACGTTTGTGCTTGCAGATGCGTTTACTATTTTGCTAGGAAGTAGCTTTAGTAGTAATAGCATAAGTAGCACGACAACCCCGATGGCAACACGTTGATGGATGATCATGGTGTGGCGCCGGTGACAAGAAGATCGTGCCGGTGCTTTGGTGATGGAGATCAAGAAGCACGTGATAATGGCCATATCATGTCACTTATGAATTGCATGTGATGTTAATCCTTTTATGCACCTTATTTTGCTTAGAACGACGGTAGCATTATGAGGTGATCTCTCACTTAAATTTCAAGACGAAATTGTGTTCTCCCCAACTGTGCACCGTTGCTACAGTTCGTCGTTTCGAGACACCACGTGATGATCGGGTCTGATAGACTCAACGTTCACATACAACGGGTGCAAAACAGTTGCGCACGCGGAACACTCGGGTTAAGCTTGACGAGCCTAGCATGTGCAGACATGGCCTCGGAACACATGAGACTGAAAGGTCGAACATGAATCATATAGTTGATATGATTAGCAGGATGCTTACCACTGAAACTATACTCAACTCACGTGATGATCGGACTTGAGATAGTGTAAGTGGATCATGAACCACTCAAATGACTAGAGAGATGTACTTTTTGAGTGGGAGTTTAGCAAAAATTTGATTAAGTTAAACTCTAATTATCTTGAACATAGTCTAAGTCCACTTTGAATATATTTGTGTTGTAGATCATGGCTCACGCGACAGTCACCCTGAATTTTAATACGTTCCTAGAGAAAGCTAAGTTGAAAGATGATGGAAGCAACTTTGTAGACTGGGCTCGTAATCTTAAGCTAATCTTACAAGCTGGGAAGAAGGATTATGTCCTTAATGCTGCGCTAGGAGATGAACCACCCGCTACGGCTGATCAGGATGTTAAGAACGCTTGGTTGGCACGTAAGGAGGACTACTCAATAGTTCAATGTGCAGTCTTGTATGGCTTAGAACCGGGACTTCAACGTCGCTTTGAGCGTCATGGAGCATTTGAGATGTTCCAGGAGTTGAAGTTTATCTTTCAGAAGAACGCCCGGATCGAGAGGTATGAGACCTCCGATAAATTCTATGCTTGCAAGATGGAGGAAAACTTGTCTGTCAGTGAACATGTGCTCAAAATGTCTGGGTACTCAAACCATCTAGCTGAGCTGGGGATTGAACTCCCGCAAGAGGCTATCACTGACAGAATCCTTCAATCACTGCCGCCAAGCTATAAAGGCTTTGTGTTGAACTACAACATGAAAGGGATGAACAAGTCTCCCGGCGAGTTGTTTGCGATGCTGAAAGTCGCAGAGTCTGAACTCCATAAAGAGCATCAAGTGTTGATGGTAAGCAAGACCACTAGTTTCAAGAGAGACGGCAAAGGCAAGAAGGGCAATTCGAAGAAGAGCGGCAAGCCTGTTGCCAATCCGCCGAAGAAACCCAAGGCTGGACCTAAGCCTGAAACAGAGTGCTTCTATTGCAAGGGTATGGGTCACTGGAAGCGCAATTGCCCCAAGTATCTGGCAGATAAGAAGGCGGGCAAAGAAAAATCAGGTATATTTATTATACATGTTATTGATGTGTACTTAACCGGCTCTCGTAATAGTGCCTGGGTATTTGATACCGGTTCTGTTGCTCACATTTGCAACTCGAAACAGGAACTGCGGAATAGACGAAGGCTGGCGAAAGACGAAGTGACGATGCGCGTAGGAAATGGTTCCAAGGTTGATGCAATCGCCGTCGGCACAGTGTCACTTCAGCTACCATCGGGATTAGTGATGAACTTAAATCGTTGTTATTTAGTGCCTGCGTTGAGCATGAACATTATATATGGATCTTGTTTATTGTGAGACGGTTACTCTTTTAAGTCTGAGAATAATGGTTGTTCTATTTCTATGAGTAACATCTTTTATGGTCATGCACCGAATGTGAGAGGATTGTTCATATTGAATCTTGATAGCGATACACATATACATAATATTGAGACCAAAAGAGTTAGAGTAAACAATGATAGCACCATATTTTTATGGCACTGCCGCTTGGGTCATATTGGTGTAAAAACGCATGAAGAAACTCCATGCTGATGGACTTTTGGAGTCACTTGACTTTGATTCACTTGACACGTGCAAACCATGCTTCATGGGCAAGATGACTAAGACTCCGTTCTCCGGAACAATGGAGCGTGCAAGTGACTTGTTGGAAATCATACATACCGATGTGTGTGGTCCAATAAGCGTAGAGGCACGCGACGGATATCGTTATTTTCTCACCTTCACTGATGATTTAAGTAGATATGGTTATGTCTACTTGATGAAGCACAAGTCTGAAACATTTGAAAAGTTCAAGCAATTTCAGAGTGAAGTGGAAAATCATCGGAACAAGAAGATCAAGTTCCTACGGTCTGATCGTGGGGGTGAATATCTGAGTTTCGAGTTTGGTGCTCACTTAAGACAATGTGGAATTGTTTCGCAGTTAACACCGCCTGGAACACCACAGCGTAATGGTGTGTCCGAATGTCGTAATCGTTCTTTGTTAGAGATGGTGCGATCTATGATGTCTCTTACTGATTTGCCGTTATCATTTTGGGGTCATGCATTAGAAACAACTGCATTCACTTTAAATAGGGCACCATCAAAATCCGTTGAGACGACACCATACGAACTGTGGTATGGCAAGAGGCCAAAGTTGTCGTTTATTAAAGTTTGGGGATGTGATGCTTATGTCAAAAAGCTTCAGCCTGAAAAGCTGGAACCCAAAGCAGAAAAGTGCGTCTTCATAGGTTACCCAAAAGAGACAGTTGGGTACACCTTCTATCTCAAATCCGAGGGCAAAGTGTTTGTTGCTAAAAACGGAGCTTTTCTCGAGAAGGAGTTTCTCTCGAAAGAATTGAGTGGGAGGAAGATAGAACTTGACGAGGTTGTCGAACCTCTCATCCCTCTGGATGGTGGCACAGGGCAAGGGGAAACCTCTGTCGTTGCGACACCGGTTGAGGAGGAAGTTAATGATGATGATCATGAAACTCCAGTTCAAGTTTTTGTTGAACCACGCAGGTCAACGAGATCACGCGCTGCTCCAGAGTGGTACGGTAATCCCGTCTTATCAATCATGTTGTTAGACAACAATGAACCTGCAAATTATGAAGAAGCAATGGTGGGCCCAGATTCCAACAAATGGCTAGAAGCCATGAAATCCGAGATAGGATCCATGTATGAGAACAAAGTGTGGACTTTGGAGATGCTACCTGAGGGCCGCAAGGCTATTCAGAACAAATGGATCTTTAAGAAGAAGACGGACGCTGACGGTAATGTGACCGTTTATAAAGCTCGACTTGTGGCAAAGGGTTTTTCACAAGTTCCAGGAGTTGACTACGATGAGACTTTCTCACCCGTAGCGATGCTTAAGTCCGTCAGAATCATGTTAGCAATAGCTGCATTTTTCGATTATGAAATCTGGCAGATGGATGTCAAAACGGCGTTCCTTAATGGTTTCCTTAAGGAAGAGTTGTATATGATGCAACCCGAAGGTTTTGTCGATCCTAAAAATGCTGACAAGGCGTGCAAGCTCCAGCGATCCATTTATGGACTAGTGCAAGCATCTCGGAGTTGGAACAAACGCTTTGATGAGGTGATCAAAGCATTTGGGTTTATACAAGTGGTTGGAGAATCTTGTATTTACAAGAAAGTGAGTGGGAGCTCTGTGGCGTTTCTAATATTATATGTGGATGACATATTACTGATTGGAAACAACATAGAGCTTTTGGAGAGCATAAAAGGTTACTTGAATAAAAGTTTCTCTATGAAGGACCTAGGAGAAGCTGCTTACATACTAGGCATTAAGATCTATAGGGATAGATCAAAACGCCTGATAGGACTTTCACAAAGCACATACCTTGATAAAGTTTTGAAGAGGTTCAAAATGGAACAGTCCAGGAAAGGGTTCTTGCCAGTTTTACAAGGTACGAGATTGAGTAAGACTCAGTGCCCAACAACTGATGAAGATAGAGAGCATATGCGCTCCGTCCCCTATGCTTCAGCCATAGGTTCTATCATGTATGCAATGCTGTGCACTAGACCGGATGTTAGCCTGGCCATAAGTATAGCAGGTAGGTTCCAGAGTAATCCAGGAGTGGATCACTGGACAGCGGTGAAGAATATCCTGAAGTACCTGAAAAGGACTAAGGAGATGTTTCTCGTGTATGGAGGTGACGAAGAGCTCGACGTAAAAGGTTACGTCGATGCAAGCTTTGACACAGATCCGGACGACTCTAAGTCGCAAACCGGATACGTATTTATTCTTAACGGAGGTGCAGTAAGCTCGTGCAGTTCCAAGCAAAGCGTCGTAGCAGATTCTACATGTGAAGCGGAGTACATGGCTGCCTCGGAGGCGGCTAAGGAGGGTGTCTGGATGAAGCAGTTCATGACGGATCTTGGAGTGGTGCCAAGCGCACTGAATCCAATAACCTTGTTCTGTGACAACACTGGTGCCATTGCCTTAGCAAAGGAACCACGGTTTGACAAGAAGACCAGACACATCAAACGACGCTTCAACCTCATCCGCGACTACGTCGAGGGAGAGGACGTGAATATATGCAAAGTGTACACGGATCTGAATGTAGCAGACCCGCTGACTAAACCTCTTCCACGGCCAAAGCATGATCAACACCAGAACTGTATGGGTGTTAGATTTATTACAATGTAATTCACATGGTGATGTGAGGGCTAGATTATTGACTCTAGTGCAAGTGGGAGACTGTTGGAATTATGCCCTAGAGGCAATAATAAATATATTTATTATTATAATTCCTGTATCAAGATAATAGTTTATTATCCATGCTATAATTGTATTGAATGAAGACTCATTTACATGTGTGGATACATAGACAAAACACCGTCCCTAGCATGCCTCTAGTTGGCTAGCCAGTTGATCAATGATAGTCAGTGTCTTCTGATTATGAACAAGGTGTTGTTGCTTGATAACTAGATCACGTCATTGGGAGAATCACGTGATGGACAAGACCCAAACTAAATAGACGTAGCATGTTGATCGTGTCATTTTGTTGCTACTGTTTTCTGCGTGTCAAGTATTTATTCCTATGACCATGAGATCATATAACTGATTGGCACCGGAGGAATGCTTTGTGTGTATCAAACGTCGCAACGTAACTGGGTGACTATAAAGATGCTCTACAGGTATCTCTGAAGGTGTTAGTTGAGTTAGTATGGATCAAGACAGGGATTTGTCACTCCGTGTGACGGAGAGGTATCTCGGGGCCCACTCGGTAATACAACATAACACACAAGCCTTGCAAGCAATGTAACTTAGTGTAAGTTGCGGGATCTTGTATTACGGAACGAGTAAAGAGACTTGCTGGTAAACGAGATTGAAATAGGTATGTGGATACTGACGATCGAATCTCGGGAAAGTAACATACCGAAGGATAAAGGGAATGACATACGGGATTATACGAATCCTTAGCACTGAGGTTCAAACGATAAGATCTTCGTAGAATATGTAGGATCCAATATGGGCATCCAGGTCCCGCTATTGGATATTGACCGAGGAGTCTCTCGGGTCATGTCTACATAGTTCTCGAACCCGCAGGGTCTGCACACTTAAGGTTCGACGTTGTTTTATGCGTATTTGAGTTATATGGTTGGTTACCGAATGTTGTTCGGAGTCCCGGATGAGATCACGGACGTCACGAGGGTTTCCGGAATGGTCCGGAAACGAAGATTGATATATAGGATGACCTCATTTGATTACCGGAAGGTTTTCGGAGTTACCGGGAATGTACCGGGAATGACGAATGGGTTCCGGGAGTTCACCGGGGGGGGGGGGCAACCCACCCCGGGGAAGCCCATAGGCCTTTGGGGAGCCACACCAGCCCTTAGTGGGCTGGTGGGACAGCCCACAAGTGCCCAATGCGCCAAGAGAAGAAAAATCAAGAGGAAAGGAAAAAAAAAGGAAGGAGGTGGGAAGGAAGGGGGACTCCTCCCACCAAACCAAGTCCAACTCGGTTTGGGGGGGGAGTCCTCCCCCCCTTGGCTCGGCCGACTCCTTGGGGGTCCTTTGACCCCAAGGCAAGGCCCCCCTCCCTCCCACCTATATATACGGAGGTTTTAGGGCTGATTTGAGACAACTTTTGCCACGGCAGCCTGACCACATACCTCCACGGTTTTCCCTCTAGATCGCGTTTCTGCGGAGCTCGGGCGGAGCCCTGCTGAGACAAGGTCATCACCAACCTCCGGAGCGCCGTCACGCTGCCGGAGAACTCTTCTACCTCTCCGTCTCTCTTGCTGGATCAAGAAGGCCGAGATCATCGTCGAGCTGTACGTGTGCTGAACGCGGAGGTG
This sequence comes from Hordeum vulgare subsp. vulgare, assembly GCF_904849725.1. Classification (NCBI taxonomy): domain Eukaryota; kingdom Viridiplantae; phylum Streptophyta; class Magnoliopsida; order Poales; family Poaceae; genus Hordeum; species Hordeum vulgare. Next base: position 5,168,935 of record NC_058521.1, on the reverse strand, counting down.
CCGTCCGTTCGGTACTAGATTGTGGGACTGATCGCGGGATTGTTCGCGGGGCGGATCGAGGGACGTGAGGACGTTCCACTACATCAACCGCGTTCTCTAAACGCTTCTGCTGTACGATCTACAAGGGTACGTAGATCACTTATCCCCTCTCGTAGATGGACATCACCATGATAGGTCTTCGTGCGCGTAGGAAATTTTTTGTTTCCCATGCGACGTTCCCCAACAAAGGTCAACACATTAGATATTTGAACAAACTTGAAGGCAAAAGCTAAAAAAAGAGTAAATGTTCTTACCTATCTCCTTCAGGTTTAATCACCGGCCTCTGCTCGCGGGTAGCCGGCACGACCGGGAGACGTGTACTACCACGCTTGTACCCGGTGGCCCCGTCCACCTGCACATCGCCCTCACTATCCGTAAGCTCATCCCCGCCCCTGAGCCACCCGGACCCTCGGTCCAATCCGGCAACTCGGTCCGATCCGGCCAGGTCTCCCATCCGGGCCTCTCCACGTTGGGTGAAGAATCCGGAACCGTAGTCTCGTGGGCCGAATGCACCTCGACCCGAGGCTGATCCTGGACCGGAGTCTCATGGGACGAATGCCCGTCAACACCAGGCTCCTGGACCGGAGTCCCCGTAGCCTCCTCCGCAAACGGGTCGACCATAGTAGTCCTATGCTCGGGTGAATGAGCTGGTGGTGGTGGCGAGGACGGCTCAACAGTCCTCCTGGATCTTCCGCGGCCACCACCTTTCCCTGTACCCTTCCCCTTCTTCCCTACCCGACCAGCACCTCTCCCAGTGGGCAATGCCGCCAACGAAGAAGAACCCACGGGTGGTGTCGACAGACTGTCTGCCAAGGCTCTACGAAGACATAGGGGTGGAAGGGAAGTACCACCCCTCGGGCGGGGCGGCTGGGAAGAACCCGTCGAGTGCTCTGGACCAGCGCCCACCATCTTTCAACACCTGGTGACCTGCCATGATAAAGATTAAAATAAATTAGTACAACATAAAAAAATTGAATAACTGACATGAATAATAATATGTATGTGAATAATAAAGATTAACATATATATAATTTAAGTTGTGGATCTTACAAACTAATAATCATCATCAATAAATGCATCATCATCATCACTATCACGCATGTCTTCATGAATGACGTGCTCGTCGGGTTCAACGGCGTGAAGTTGTGAAAGGCCTTTCTTTAGTCGTTGAAGCATTGACATGTCATCTGCATCAGTAACCTCTACGAGTTCCAGGTCTTCTGGTTCCGGCTCAGGGGTGGAGTCGAATTCATTGTCGCTGTCTACTTCCATGTTCTTGGGTGAAGCACGGTAGTTCTTGAAACGTTTCTTGGAAAGACGTGTTTCTTGGAAGAATTCTCCATCATATGTGTCTAGGTTAATGGGAGGTTCATAATCCTGTTTATTTGGGAGAGGTGGTCTGACATGTGCCGGCACTTCATAAACAACATACCAACCTTCCAGATTCTTATCCGTTTGGCATGCCCACGGTAGATAGAAAACTAGGGTTGCTTGTTGAGCCGTAATATAGACATCGGGAACATCTAAATGGGTGTTTGGATTGATTTCGACTAGTCCTATATGTTCATGAGTCCTTCTAGTCTCCTTCGGCTGGAACCAATAACATTTGAAGACTACGACGTTCGGTGGGTTTTCACCATAGAATTGAAGTTCATAAATTGCTTCAACTCTTCCATAATACTCGATAACACCTTCGCCGATAGCAGAGACACCACAATTTGTAGATTTCTGATCGGGCATAGATAGCTCTTTGCCAAAGGTACGAAGGAGATACCCGTTGATGTTGTATTTCTCAAATAAACGGACCTTATAGTCAAAACCATTAGTGACTTGTCTCAATTCGGCGCCCATAGACTCTGAATTAGCCTACAAGTTTAATACGAAACGATTGTTGCATTAGCCGCAAGTTAGACAAAGAAATTAAATGGTCCATTATTCATAATTACCGTTTGTTTGAACCAAGAGATGAAACCGGGATAGCCACCTCCTGTCTTTGACAGAAGCTCATACTATTCGACGGAATCATTTTCGATCACTGCTCCATCCGAGAATTTGGCGACGTAAAAGCTGTTTGAAATATCCGGCAATAAGAGCAGTTCAAATGAATTAGAAGTTACGGGAAAATGTGCCGAGAACTCACTCGATGTACGGCCGCACTTCTGTTAGGTTGTTGTATACAACGAAATGTTCCGCCATTCTTCGACATCCAACGTTTTTGGTTTCGAAGCGCCGGCTGGTGCGAGCTTCCATTTGAATAGGCTGAGGTTGGACCCACCTTTTTTAGGGTCTGCATCATTGTGTCGAGGCTTCAGATTATGCAAATGATGATTTTTGGCTTCGTAGTGTGCTGTCACAAAGTTTGCCACCTCCTCAGTAATGAATGCCTCAGCCATCGATGCTTCAATTCTATGCTTATTTTTACATTTAGCTCGAAGGGTCTTCTCCATCCTCTCAGTTGCATAGCACCAACGATCTTGCACGGGCCCACCCAATCTTGTGTCGGTCGGTAGATGTAAAATCAAATGTTGCATTGGATTAAAGAAGCCCGGTGGAAAGATCTTCTCTAACTTGCACAACAACTCCGGTGCAAACTCCTCCATGTCTTCTACCACGTCAGATGATAATTATTTCGCACAAAGAACACAGAAGAAATAGATCAGCTCCGCCAGTACTAGCCATTTATCCTCAGGAATAAAGCCACGTAACATCACCGGCATTACCCGCACTAGCCATATGTGCCAATCATGACTCTTGAGACCAAAGACTTTTAATTTTTCAAGACTCGCTCCCCTCTTTAGATTCGCTGCATACCCATCGGGGAACATCAAGTGCATTTTGACCCACAAGATAATTTCCCTCATAGCTGGCCTTCCAAGATTGAACCAGGCCTTTGGCTTCGACCACTTCTGCTTTCCTATGCCTTCTCGCATGTTTTGTAACGGTCTATGACATAGTGTCTCTTGATCGACTCTAGCCTTAGTATTATCCTTTGTCTTCCTATCTATGTCGAACAATGTACCAAAAATAGCCTCTCCGATATTCTTTTCAGTGTGCATCATGTCGATATTGTGTGGAAGAAGGAGGTCTTTGAAGTAAGGCAGATCCCAGAAGCATGGCTTGTGAGTGCAGGCGTGTTTTGAATTATACCCCTTGAAATACCCTAGACGCCCTGGATTAGGCACGAGGGCGTTTAATTGATCCAGGACCTGTTGGCCTGTCAACGCAGGTGGTGCCAAGTTTTTGACAACTTTACCTTTGGTAAAGTTCTTCTTGTCTTTTCTGAACTGATGGTCAGGATCGAGGAACTGTCTATGCAAGTCAAAACAAGAATACTTCCGACCCTCCTACAACCAATGAAACTGAAGAGCTGCCTTGCATTGGGGGCACGGGAACCTTCCATGCACACACCATCCATAGAATAGCGCATACGCTGGCAAGTCATGCATAGAGTACATGTACCACACATGCATTTTGAAGTTTTCTTTTCTAGCGGCATCGTATGTCTTGACCCCATTATCCCAAGCTTCTTCCAATTCATCCTTAAGCGGTTGCAGGTACACATTCATATTCTTCCCCCGATAATTAGCCCTTGGAATTATCAACGTCGGAAATATGTTCTTTCTTTGCATAATCCGCCCGGGGGGGGGGGATTGAGTGGAATGACAAATACAGGCCAACAACTGTATTGGGTTGCCGTCATACCGAAGGGATTAGAACCATCCGTGGCGGCGCAGACTCGAGGATTCCTTGGATCTGCCACTTCATCCTGATGCAATCCATCGAAATGTTTCCACGCTTCCCCATCCGATGTGTGTACCACCATCTTATTCCCATCCGCATCTAGTTCGGTTCTTTTCCCAATTTGTGCCATGTAATCTGTCTGGCTATCTCTTCGACCATGAAAAGACGTTGAAGTCTTGGTACGATTGGCATATACCAAAGAACACTAACTGCGATTTTGGTCTGCCTCTTCTCACCCATACCGTTGTCTACCACAAGATACCTGCAAGACTCGCAATTGGGACAATAGTACAAGTGTGCATACTCCTTCCTAAATAAGACACATCCTTTCTCACATGCATCTATCTTCTCATAGGGCATCTTAAGTACACAAAGTATTTTGCTCGACTGGTACAGGTTTGCAGGCATGACATGGCCTTTGGGTAGGAAGCGTCCAAATAGTGTCATCATCGCGTCGTAGCATTCTCTTCCCAAGTTGAACTGAACCTTCAGAGCCATTACTTGTGCAATTGCATCCAGCTGACAGAGCTCAGTGTGCTCATGGAGAGGACGTTTTGAAGACTCCAACATTTCATAAAAGGCCTTTGCAGATTCCTCCATCTCATCTTCCGAATCCCGAGCATCATCAAAGTCCTGCACCATGTCTTCGATCCCGGTACCATGCTCGTCCGTGCGACGATGGACCACCTCAGCTCTTGTGCGTTGTATAGACTCACCATGAAATGTCCACACCGTATAATTAGGCTTAAAACTCCTCCTCTGCAGGTGTTTAATCATTACAGCCTCTACCGTCTTTTTATAGTTGTCGCATCCAGGACAGGGGCAATAGTTTCTTTCCTGGCCATTTGCGAATGCGGCTTTCACAAGTTCCTTTGTTTTTACAAACCATTCTTTCGTCATCTCTTTCTGACTAGGGTGACCGGTATACATCCACGCATGATCACTCATCTTGCCTAGCTACTAAAGACAGAAGAAATATATTTATATATAATTTAGCATTTATATTCATCGGTTAATCAGGTTCGCCATTTTATTACGTCCAGGCAACCTACACGCTAATAGGTAAAGATAGGTCCTAATCCCACCTGAGTATGTGTAGATTGGGTTCGTTTTCCCATGCTCTGCTCCGGATCCAACGCAAAATTTCGGCAGCACCTCCCCGCTATTCTCCTGATACACGTCTCCGCAATAAACAGAGAGGATGTGCATCCGGAGAACAACAGGGAGGCACTGACGAAATTCCGCATCGGATCCAGAGCACAGCATACGGGAAAACGAACCCAATCTACACATACTCGGTCTGTCCATGGATAATGTTGGACAATTCGAAAGGATGGCGGTTATAAATATGCAAAGACATGCATATTTATAGATGTCACCCTTTTGAACGGTAGATGCATACTGGTCACACATACTAATAAATGAATTTAATTACCTAAATCTAGAAAGTTTCATCCGGAAACCGAGCCACAGTAAATGAAGGGGCGGGGAGGAGATGAAATTTGTACTGACCCACGAATGCAGGGGCGGAGCTCGTACAACGCACGGGGAGGTCTTCGCACAGCAGACCTCACAGCGACGAGACAACTATCACATGTAAATCCACCCGATCAACACAAATATTCTAATTATGTCATTTTAGAGGAAAACAAGTTAATAATATAATATTCATGAGCTAACCAAGGTTTTTATGTCATTTTGCAGCTAAATGGGCTAATTATCTCATTGTTGGGGAAAATAAGGTAAGGAGAATAAGATAGAGGAGAAGAAAGAGGAGGAGGAGAAGAAGAAGAAGAAATCAAGAAGAAGGAGAAGGAGGAGGAGGAGAAGAAGGAGGAGAAGAAGGAGGAGGAGAAGGTATTCTTCTTCTCTTCTTCTTCTTTTCTTCTTCTCTTCTTCTCCTTCTTTTTTTTGTCTTCTCCTCTTCTTCTTCTTCTTCTTCTTCTTCTCCTCCTCCTCCTCTTCTTCTTCTTCGTATTCTTTCTATTAAGCTAACTAACTAACTAACCTAACTAACTAAGCTAACTAAACCTATCGCTAAACCCAGATAGCACTAAACAGCAAAAAAAACAGAATCTACCACTAAGTAACTAAAAAAGAATCTAGCTACCACTAAATACCAAACAATAAAAAAATCAACTTCTTCTTCTTTTTTCTCTTCTTCTCCTTCTTATTTTTTTTCTTATTCTCTTCTTATCTTCTTCTTTACTTCTTCTCCTTCTTATTTTTTTCTTCTCTTCTTCTTCTTCTTCTCCTTCTTATTTTTTTCTTCTCCTGTTCTTCTTCTTCTTCTTCTTCTTCTTCTTCTTCTTCTTCTTCTTCTTCTTCTTCTTCTTCTTCTTCTTCTTTTTCTTCTCCTCCTCCTCCTCCTCCTACTCCTCTTCTTCTTCTCCTCTTCTCGTCCTCGTCCTCCTAATCTTCTCCTCTTCTCCTCCTCCACCTAACTAACCAAGCTAACTAACTAACCTAACTAAATCTACTAACAACAACAACTACTAAAACTACTAAAACTACTAAAAAATAATGCGCGTGCGGGGGGGGGGGGGTGTGGGGGTGTGGGGGCTCACCGGGAGGGGCGGATGTGGAGGGGCCGGGGTGTTGTAGGTGGCGGGGCGGCGCCGGGTGAGCCAGGGGCGGCGGCGCGACGGTGATGGGGCAGCGGCAGCGGGGGCGAGAAGGGGTAGCGGCGGGACGGTGGTGGTGGCGCGATGGTGGCGGCGGGGGCGACAGGGGCAGCGGCGCGACGGGGGCGGCGGCGCGATGGTGGTGGCGGCGGCCGGTGGGCATCGGGGATTGGGAGAGAGAGAGAGGGGCGCGCGGGGTGAGCCATTACAGAGAGAGAGAGGGGGGCGGGGTGGGGGGGTGGAATGAGCCGTTAACGGAGTTAGCGCTTTGCCGTCCGCCGACGGACGGCAAAGAGTCTAGACTCTTTGTCGTCTGCCTCCGGACTCTTTGCCATTCGCTAGCAGACGACAAAAAAGGGACTCCAGTTTGACCTAGCCACCCCGTAGGTAAGTGGGCCCATCTACATCTTTGTCGTCTGCTGTGCGACTCTTTGCCGTGTGCTAGCTGACGGCAAATATGTGACTGATGGCAAAAACACTCTATGCCATCAGCCAGTGCTTTGCCGTCTGCTTTGTTGAAGCTGACGGCAAAGAACTCTTTGCCATCAGCTAGCAGACGGCAAAGACTAGGCAGATGGCAAAAAACTGTTTTCCAGTAGTGGAAGTGGGAAAGTGGATAAGGACTCCACCTTCCAATCCTAGTTGGACTAGGATTGGAAGGGGAGGACTTCCCCCCTTGGTTCGGCCGACCCCCTTGGGGCTCCTTGAGCCCCAAGGTAAGGCCCCTCCCCTTCCACCTATATATACAGAGGTTTTAGGGCTGATTTGAGACAACTTTTCCACGGCAGCTCGACCACATACCTCCACAGTTTTTCCTCTAGATCGCGTTTATGCGGAGCTCGGGCGGAGCCCTGCTGATATTAGATCACCACCAACCTCCGGAGTGCCGTCACGATGCCGGAGAACTCATCTACCTCTTCGTCTCTCTTGCTGGATCAAGAAGGCCGAGATCATCGTCGAGTTGTACTGTGCTGAACACGGAGGTGTTGTCCGTTCGTCACTAGATCGGAGCGGATCGTGGGACAGATCACGGGACGGTTCGTGGGACGGTTCGCGAGGAGGATCGAGGGACGTGAGGACGTTCTACTACATCAACCGCGTTTATTAACGCTTCTGCTGTGCGATCTACAACGGTACGTAGATCTGAAATCTCCCTCATAGATGGACATCACCATGATAGGTCTTCGTGCGCGTAAGAAATTTTTTGTTTCCCATGCGACGTTCCCCAACAAACTTCACAGAGACACAATGATGGAGATCATGATGATGGAGATCATGGTGTCATGCGGTGACAATGATGACCATGCGATGCCCGAAGATGGAGAGCAAAGGAGCAAAGATGACAATGGCCATATCGTGTCACTATATGATTGCTTGTGATGTTTATCATGTTTTTCATCTTATTTCTTAGAACGATGGTAGCAAAGATAAGATGATCGTTCATAAAAATTCGAGATAAGTATGCCCCTAAATGTGCACCAATGCGAAGGATCGTTGTCTCGAAGCACCACGTGATGATCGGGTGTGATAGATTCTAACGTTCGCATACAACGGGTGTAAGCCAGATTTACACACGCAAAACACTTAGGTTGACTCGACGAGCCTAGCATGTACAGACAGGGCCTCAGAATACGGGAGACATAAAGATCGAACATGAGTCGTTTGGATGATACGATCACCATGGAGATGCTTGATACGTCTCTAATGTATCTATAATTTTGATGGTTCCATGCTATTATCTTGTCAAACTTTGGATGTTTTGCATGCCTTTTATATCTTTTTTGAGACTAACTTATTAACTCAGTGCCAAGTGCGAGTTCCTGTTTTTTCCGTGTTTTGACCCTATTTAGAGGAGGATTTTAAACGGTGTCCAAACGGAATAAAACTTCCAAAAAGATTTTTTCCGGAATAGAAGATACGCACGAGACGTGAGAACCAAGGCAGAAGCCACCAGGGGACTCCACAAGCCCCCTAGGCGCGGCCAGGGGGCGCACCTAGAAGGCTTGTGGGCCCCCTGTGGCTCGTCTGCACTACCTCTTCCGCCTATAAATTCAGGAAAAATCCAAAACTGTGTGAGAGATCCACGAAAATACTTTTCCTCTGTCGCAAGCTTCTGTCTTCGCAAGTTCCCATCTGGGGCACGTTCTGGTGCCCTGCCGGAGGGGGATTCGAATACAGAGGGCTTCTTCATCAACACCATGACCTCTCCGATGATGCGTGAGTAGTTCACCATAGACCTTCGGGTCCAAAACTAGTTGCTAGATGGCTTCTTCTCTCTCTTGGATCTTCAATACAAAGTTCTTCATGATCTTCATGGAGATCTATCAGATGTAATCTTCTTTCGCGGTGTGTTTGTCGAGATCCGATGAATTGTGGATTTATGATCAGATTATCTATGAATCTTATTTGAGCTTCTTCTGATCTCTTATATGCATGAATTCATATCCTTGTAATTCTCTTCGAGTTTTTGGTTTTGTTTGGCCAACTTGATCTATGATTCTTGCAATGGGAGAAGTGCTTGGTTTTGGGTTCATACCGTGCGGTGACCTCACCCAGTGACAGAAGGGGTAGCGAGGCACGCGTCGTGTTGTTGCCATCAAGGGTAGAAAGATGGGGTTTACATCATTGGTTTGAGTTTATCCCTCTACATCATGTCATCTTGCTTAAGGCGTTACTCTGTTCGTCATGAACTCAATACACTAGATGCATGCTGGATAGCGGTCGATGTGTGGAGTAATAGTAATAGATGCAGAAAGTATCGGTCTACTTGTCTCGGACGTGATGCCTATATGTATGATCATTACCTTAGATATCGTCATGACTTTGCGCGGTTCTATCAATTGCTCGACAGTAATTTGTTCACCCACCGTAATATTTGCTATTTTGGGAGAAGCCTGTAGTGAACACTATGGCCCCCGGGTCTACTACACACCATATTTTCAGCCTTTCACTTTTACTTTGTTGCACTTTCCGCCTTTAGATCTCACTTTGCAATCAATTTTGAAGGGATTGACAACCCCTTTATAGCGTTGGGGTGCAAGCTCCCTGTGTTTGCGCAGGTACTCTGGACACTTGGCTTGATTCTCCTACTGGATTGATACCTTGGTTCTCAAACTAAGGGAAATACTTACTGCTCCTGTGCTGCATCACCCTTTCCTCTTCAAGGGAAAAACCAACGCAAGCTCAAGAGGCCGCCAGGGATTTCTGGCGCCGTAGCCGAAGGATTTCTCGCGCCGTTGCCGGGGAGGATCAAGTTCTAGGTGAAGCTCATCCAAGTAAGTGTCACGGACTCATCTCTTGGATTTACTTTTTTTTGCCTCTCGTTTTCCTCTCCCCCACTTCTGAAAAAAAAATTTACAAAAATATTGGCCTTTTTAGTTTGCCCTTTTTTCGTTTGCCATTTTCTCTCGCTTGCTTTCTGTTCGCTTGTGTGCTTGTTTGCTTGCCGAAGTCGCCATGACTGAAAACACCAAACTTTGTGACTTCTCGAATACTAATAATAATGATTTTATTAGTACTCCGACTGCTCCCGCCACTAGTGTGGAATCATACGAAATCAATGCCGCTTTGCTGAATCTTGTTATGAAAGAGCAATTCTCTGGCCTTCCTAGTGAAGGTGCCGCATCCCATCTTAATACCTTCATTGAGCTTTGCGATATGCAAAATAAGAAAGATGTGGATAATGATGTGATTAAATTGAAGCTTTTTCCTTTCTCATTGCGAGATCGATCAAAAACTTGGTTTTCATCTTTGCCCAAAAATAGTATTGATTCTTGGAACAAGTGCAAAGATGTTTATATATCCAAGTATTTTTCGCCGGCTAAGATTATCTCTCTTCGTAATGATATCATGAATTTTAAGAACTTGATCATGAACATGTTGCACAATCTTGGGAGAGAATGAAATTGATGATTAGAAATTGTCCCGCTCATGGCTTGAGTCTTTGGATGATTATACATATCTTTTACGTTGGCTTGAATTTCGCTTCTAGAAATATCTTGGACTCCGCCTCAGGTGGAACGTTCATGGAAATCATATTAGAAGAAGCCACGAAACTCCTAGACAATATCATGACAAACTACTCTCAGTGGCACACTGAAAGGTCACCTACTAGTAAGAAGGTACACGTTATAGAAGAAATTAACTCGTTGAGTGCTAAGATGGATGAGTTAATGAATTTGGATGCTAGTAGAAGTGCTCCTTTATATCCTAATGATATGCCCTTGTCTTCCTTGATTGAGAGTAGTAATGCGAGCTTGGACGTTAAATTTGTTGCTAGGAATAATTTTGGCAACAACATTGCTTTTAGAGGAAACTATGTTCCTAGGCCTTTTCCTAGTAACCCCTCTAATAACTTTGGCAACTCCTACAACAATACTCATGGAAATTACAGTAAATTACCCTCTGATCTAGAGAGTAATATCAGAGAGTTTATCAACTCGCAAAATATTTTCAATGTGTCCATAGAGGAAAAACTACTCAAAATTGACGATTTGGCTAGGAGCGTCGATAGAATGTCTAGTGATATTGATGCTTTGAAAGTTATATGTGCTCCTCCCAAGATCAATATGGATAAACTTTGAAATCTATGCGTGTTTCCATGAGTGAGAGCAAAGAAAGAACCGCCCAAATTCGTGCTAGACATGAATGGCTTAAAAAGGCGTGTTCTGGTCATAAGAATCACGAAGATCTTAATGTGCTTGGTGTAAATCCCATTGAATCTTTGTTTTCTAGTGCCAAACCTAATGATGATGGGGCTGGATATGAATCCACTTTGGTTGAAAAACGCCCCAATGATTCGGAGTCCATCTATCTTGATGCTAAAACCATTGCAAGTGGAGTAGAAGATATGAAAACTTTGAGTAGTCATGAAACTACCACTTTGGATTTCAAGGAATTCAATTATGATAGTTGCTCCTTGATTGAATGCATTTCCTTGATGCAATCCATGCTAAACTCTCCACACGCTTATAGCCAAAACAAGGCCTTTACCGATCATATCGTCGAAGCTATGATAAAATATCTTGAAGAGAAACTTGAGTTGGAAGTTTCTATTTCTAGAGAGCTTCATGATGAGTGGGAACCTACTATCAAAATCAAAATCAGAAACTATGAATGCAATGCTTTGTGTGATTTGGGTGCTAGTGTTTCCGCGATTCCAAAGTCTTTATGTGATGTTCTAGGGTTTAATGAGATTGAGGAGTGCTCTCTTAATTTGCATCTTGCGGATTCTACTGTCAAGAAACCCATGGGAAGGATCAATGATGTTCTTATTATTGCAAATAGGAACTTTGTACCCGTGGATTTCATTGTGCTTGATATTGATTGCAATCCTATATGCCCTATCATTCTTGGTAGACTTTTCCTAAGGACTATTGGTGCTATCATCGATATGAAGGAAGGGAATATTAGATTTCAATTTCCTTTAAAGAAGGGCATGGAGCATTTCCCTAGAAATAAAATAAGATTGCCTTATGAATCCATGATGAGGGCTACTTATGGTTTGAGCACCAAAGACGACGATACGTGATTCTATGGCCTTATGCCTAGCTAAGGGCGTTAAACAATAGCGCTTGTTGGGAGGCAACCCAATGAATTTATCTTTTTCTTTCTATTTTTTTGTGTCCACACCATCAGAATTTGGTCATGATTGTGTTTTTTGTGTTTCTTTTTGTGTTTGAGCCAAGCAAAACCTTTATGATTGTTTTGGTGATGGTTGTTTGATCCTGCTGGAAAAAGACAGAAACTTCTCACTAACGAAATTATTTTTCATTTTTATTCAGAAAGAGATTTTGAGTTGATTATATTTTCTGCTGGTTGAGATGCCTTTTTCCCAGGCTGTCGTAATTGTTCAGAATTTTGGAGGTACCAGAAGTATACCAAGTATACAGATTACTACACACTGGTCTGTTTTTGACAGATTCTGTTTTTGTTGTGTTGGTTGCTTGTTTTGATGAAACTATTGTTGGGGAACGTCGCATGGGAAACAAAAATTTTCCTACGCGCACGAAGACCTATCATGGTGATGTCCATCTACGAGAGGGGATATTCGATCTACGTACCCTTGTAGACTGTACAGCAGAAGCGTTAGTGAACGCGGTTTATGTAGTGGAACGTCCTCACGTCCCTCGATCCGCCTCGCGAACCGTCCCGCGATCAGTCCCACGATCTAGTGCCGAACGGACGGCACCTCCGCGTTCAGCACACGTACAGCTCGACGATGATCTCGGCCTTCTTGATCCAGCAAGAGATACGGAGAGGTAGATGAGTTCTCCAGCAGCGTGACGACGCTCCGGAGGTTGGTGGTGATCTTATCTCAGCAGGGCTCCGCCCGAGCTCCACAGAAACGCGATACAGGTGAAACCGTGGAGATATGTGGTTGGGCTGCCGTGGCAAAATTGTCTCAAATCAGCCCTAAAACCTCCGTATATATAGGTGGGAGAGGGGGGCCTTGCCTTGGGGCTCAAGGAGCCCCAAGGGGGTCGGCCGAGCCAAAGGGGGGAAGGTCTCCCCTTCCAAACCGAATCCAACTTGGTTTGGAAGGTGGAGTCCTTCTTCCCTTTCCCACCTCCTCCTTTTTTTTCTTTTCTCTTTGATTTTCTTCCTATGGCGCATAGGGCCTTCTTGGGCTGTCCCACCAGCCAACTAAGGGCTGGTGCGCCACCCCCAAGGCCTATGGGCTTCCCCGAGGTGGGTTGCCCCCCCCCCCGGTGAACACCCGAAACCCATTCGTCATTCCCGGTACATTCCCGGTAACTCCGAAAACCTTCCGGTAATCAAATGAGGTCATCCTATATATCAATCTTCGTTTCTGGACCATTCCGGAAACCCTCGTGACGTCCGTGATCTCATCCGGGACTCCGAACAACATTCGGTAACCAACCATATAACTCAAATACGCATAAAACAACGTCGAACCTTAAGTGTGCAGACCCTGCGGGTTCAAGAACTATGTAGACATGACCCGAGAGACTCCTCGGTCAATATCCAATAGCGGGACCTGGATGCCCATATTGGATCCTACATATTCTACGAAGATCTTATCGTTTGAACCTCAGTGCCAAGGATTCATATAATCCCGTATGTCATTCCCTTTGTCCTTCGATATGTTACTTGCCCGAGATTCGATCGTCAGTATCCGCATACCTATTTCAATCTCGTTTACCGGCAAGTCTCTTTACTCGTTCCGTAATACAAGATCCCGCAACTTACACTAAGTCACATTGCTTGCAAGGCTTGTGTGTGATGTTGTATTACCGAGTGGGCCCCGAGATACCTCTCCGTCACACGGAGTGACAAATCCCAGTCTCGATCCATACTAACTCAACTAACACCTTCGGAGATACCTGTAGAGCATCTTTATATTTACCCAGTTACGTTGCGACGTTTGATACACACAAAGCATTCCTCCGGTGTCAGTGAGTTATATGATCTCATGGTCATAGGAACAAATACTTGACACGCAGAAAACAGTAGCAACAAAATGACACGATCAACATGCTACGTCTATTAGTTTGGGTCTAGTCCATCACGTCATTCTCCTAATGACGTGATCCAGTTATCAAGCAACAACACCTTGTTCATAATCAGAAGACCCTGACTATCTTTGATCAAGTGGCTAGCCAACTAGAGGCTTGTTAGGGACAGTGTTTTGTCTATGTATCCACACATGTATATAAGTCTTCATTCAATACAATTATAGCATGGATAATAAACGATTATCATGAACTAAGAAATATAATAATAACTAATTTATTATTGCCTCTAGGGCATATTTCCAACAGTCTCCCACTTGCACTAGAGTCAATAATCTAGTTAACATCACCATGTGATTCCAACGAATCCAACACCCATATAGTTATGGGGTCTGATCATGTCTTGCTCATGAGAGAGGTTTCAGTCAATGGTTCTGAAATTTTTAGATCCGTGTGTTCTTTACAAATCTTTATGTCATCTGATAGATGCTGCTACTATGTGCTATTCGGAAATACTCCAAATATCTACTCTACTATACGAATCCGTTTCACTACTCATAGTTATTCGGATTAGTGTCAAAGCTTGCATCGACGTAACCCTTTACGACGAACTCTTTAACCACCTCCATAATCGAGAAAAATTCCTTAGTCTATTTAGTTACTAAGGATAACTTTGACCGCTGATCAGTGATTCAATCCTGGATCACTGTGTCTACCACTTAATAGACTTGCTGCTAGGCACACATCAGGTGCGGTACTCAGCATGGCATACTTTAGAGTCTATGGCTAAGGCATAGAAGACGACCTTTGTCTATTCTCTTTATTCTGCCGTGGTCGGGTTTTGAGTCTTACTCAAATTCACACCTTACAACGCAACCAAGAACTCCTTCTTTGCTGATCTATTTTGAACTCCTTCAAAACTTGTCAAGGCATGCATCTTGTTGAAACTTCCATTAAGCGCATTCGATCTTTCTCCATAGATCTTTGATGCTCAACGTTCAAGTAGCTCAACCCAGGTATTCCTTTGAAAACTCCTTTCAAACAACCTTGTATGATTTAGAGAAATTCTACATTACTTCTGATCCACAATATGTCAACCACATATACTTATCAGAAATTCTATAGTGCTCCCACTCACTTCTTTGGAAATACAAGTTTCTCATAAACCTTGTACAAACCCAAAATCTTTGATCATCTCATCAAAGTGTATATTCCAACTCCGAGATGCTTGCACCAGTCCATTGAAGGATCGCTGGAGCTTGCATACTTGCTAGTATCTTTAGGATCGACAAAACCTCATGGTTGTATCTCATACAATGTGTGCTCAAGAAAACCGTCGAGGAAACAATGTTTTGACATCCTATGTGCAATATTTCATAAATAATGCATCAACTACTAACATAATTCCAACAGACTTTTAGCATCGCTACGAGTGAGAAAGTCTCATCATAGTCAACTGTTTGATCTTGTCGGAAACATCTTTGCGACAAGTCGAGCTTTTCTTAATAGTGACTTATCACCATCTTCGTCTGTCTTCCTTTTAAAGATCCATCTGTACTCAATAGTCCTATGACCATCAAGTAGTTCTTCCAAAGTCTACACTTTGTTTTCATACATGGATCCTCTCTCGGATTTCATGGCTTCCAGCCATTTGTCGGAATCTGGGCCCACCATTGCTTTCTCCATAACTCTTAGGTTCACTGTTGCTCAACAACATGACCTCCAAGACAGGGTTACCGTACCACTCTGTAGTAGTACGTGACCTTGTCAACCTACGAGGCTTGTAGTAACTTGATCCGATGCTCGATGATCACCATCATCAGCTTTCATTTCAATTGGTGTAGGCGCCACAGGAACAACTTCCTGCGCCTGCTACACACTGGTTGAAGTGATGGTTCAATAACCTCATCAAGTTCTACCACCCTCCCACTCAATTCTTTCGAGAGAAACCTTTCCTCGAGAAAGGATCCGTTTCTAGAAACAAACACTTTGCTTTTGGATCTGAGATAGGAGATGTACCCCACTGTGTTGGATATCCTATGAAGATGCATTTATCCGCTTTGGGTTCGAGCTTATCAGACTGAAACTTTTTCACATAAGTGTTGAAACCCCAAACTTTCAAGAAACGACAGTTTAGATTTCTCTAAACCTCAGTTTATACTGTGTCATCTCAACGGAAATACGTGGTGCCCTATTTAAAGTGAATGCGGTTGTCTCTAATGCTTAACCCATAAACGATAGTGGTAATTCGATAAGAGACATCATAGCATGCACCGTACAAAATAGTGTGTGGCTATGACGTTCAGACACATCATCACACTATGATGTTCTAGGTGGAATGAACCGCGAAACAATTTCCACATTGTCTTAACTGCGTACAAAACTCGTAACTCCGATATTCATTTCTATGATCATATTGTAGATAGTTTATCCTCTTGTTACGACGAACTTCACTCTGAAACAGAATTGAACTTTTCAATATTTCAGACCTGTGATTCATTAAGCAAATACTCTAGTATCTACTCAAATCGTCATTGAAGTAAGAACATAATGATATCCACTGCGTGCCTCAGCACCCATTGGACTGCATACATCAAAATGTATCACTTCCAACAAGTTACTATCTTATTTCATCTCAATGAAAACAAGGCCTTGCTCATGTGGTATGATTTGCATGTCACTAGTGATTCAAAATCAAGTGAGTATAAAGATCCATCAGCATGGACCTCTTCATGCAATTTATACCAACATGACTCAAGCGGCAGTGCCACAAGTAAGTGGTACTATCATCATTACCTCGTATCTTTTGGCACCAATATCATGAACATGTGTAACACTACGATCGAGATTCAATAAACCATTGAAGGTGATTATTCAAGAAAATAGAGTAACCATTATTCTCTTTAAGTGAATAATCGTATTGCAATAAACACGATCCAATCATGTTCATGCTTAATACAAGCACCAAATAACAATTATTTAGGTTTAACACCAATCCCGATGGTAGAGGGAGCGTGCAACGTTTGATCATATCAACCTTGGAAACACTTCCAACACGTATCGTCACCTCGCCTTTAGCTAGTCTCCGTTTATGTCGTAGCTTTCATTTCGTGTTACTAATCACTTAGCAACCGAACCGGTATCCAATACCCTCATGCTACTAGGAGTACTAGTAAAGTACACATCAACATCATGTATATCAAATATACTTCTTTCGACTTTTGCCAACCTTCTTATCTACCAAGTATCTAGAGTTGCTCCGCCTCAGTGACTGTTCCCCTCATTACAGAAGCACTTAGTCTCGGGTTTGGGTTTAATCTTGGGTCTCTTCATTAGTGCAGCAACTGTTTTGCCGTTTCACGAAGTATCCCTTCTAGCCCTTGCCTTTCTTGAAACTTAGTGGTTTTACAAACCATCAACTATTGATGCTCCTTCTTGATTTCTACTTTCGCAGTGTCAAACATCGCGAATCGCTCAAGGATCATTGTATCTATCCTTGATATGTTATAGTTCATCACGAAGCTCTCACAGCTTGGTGGCAGTGACTTTGGAGAACCATCACTATCTCATCTGGAAGATTAACTCCCACTTGATTCAAGTGATTGTCGTACTCAGACAATCTGAGCACACACTCAACGATTGAGCTTTTCTCCTTTACTTTGTGGACAAAGAATCTTGTCGGTGGTCTCGTACCTCTCAACAAGGGGACGAGCATGAAATCACAATTTCATCTCTTTAGAACATCACTTATGTTCCGTGACGTTTCAAAACGTCTTCGGTGCCTTGCTTCTAAGCCATTAAGTATTGTGCACTGAACTATCGTGTAGTCATCAGAAATGTGTATGTCGAATGTTCACAGCATCCACAGACGACGCTCGAGGTGCAGCACACCGAGTGGTGCATTAAGGACATAAGCCTTCTGCGCAGCAACGAGGACAATCCTCTTCAAAGTTTGCTACTATCAACTTTCAAATAAATTTTCTCTAGGAACATATAAAAACAGTAGAGCTATAGCGCAAGCTACATCGTAATTCGCAAAGACCATTAGACTATGTTCATGACAATTAGTTCAATTAATCATATTACTTAAGAACTCCCACTCAAAAAGTACATCTCTCTAGTCATTTGAGTGGTACATGATCCAAATCCACTATCTCAAGTCCGATCATCACGTGAGTCGAGAATAGTTTCAGTGGTAAGCATCTCTATGCTAATCATATCAACTATATGATTCATGCTCGACCTTTCAGTCTCATGTGTTCCGAGGCCATGTTTGCACATGCTAGGCTCGTCAAGCTTAACCCGAGTGTTCCGCGTGTGCAACTGTTTTGCTCCCGTTGTATGTGAACGTTGAGTCTATCACACCCGATCGTCACGTGGTGTCTCGAAACGAAGAAATGTCGCAACGGTGCACAGTCGGCGAGAACACAATTTCATCTTGAAATTTTAGTGAGAGATCACCTCATAATGCTACCGTCGTTCTAAGCAAGATAAGGTGCAGAAAGGATTAACATCACATGCAATTCATAAGTGACATGATATGGCCATCATCATGCGCTTCTTGATCTCCATCACCAAAGCACGGGCACGATCTTCTTGTCACCGGCGTCACACCATGATCTCCATCATCATGATCTCCATAAACGTGTCGCCATCGGGGTTGTCGTGCTACTCATGCTATTACTACTAAAGCTACATCCTAGCAATATAGTAAACGCATCTGCAAGCACAAACGTTAGTTTAAAGACAACCCTATGGCTCCTACCGGTTGCCGTACCATCGACGTGCAAGTCGATATTAACTATTACAACGTGATCATCTCATACATCCAATATATCACATCACATCGTTGGCCATATCACATCACAAGCATACCCTGCAAAAACAAGTTAGACGTCCTCTAATTTTGTTGTTGCATGTTTTACGTGGTGACCATGGGTATCTAGTAGGATCGCATCTTACTTACGTAAACACCACAACGGAGATATATGAATTGCTATTTAACCTCATCCAAGGACCTCCGCGGTTAATTCCGATTCAACTAAAGTTGGAGAAACTGACACCCGCCAGTCATCTTTGAGCAACGGAGTTACTCGTAGCGATGAAACCAGTCTCTCGTAAGCGTACGAGTAATGTCGGTCCGAGCCGCTTCGATCCAACAATACCACGGAATCAAGAAAAGACTAAGGAGGGCAGCAAAACGCACATCACCGCCCACAAAAACTTTTGTGTTCTACTCGAGAAGACATCTACGCATGAACCTAGCTCATGATGCCACTGTTGGGGAACATCGCATGGGAAACAAAAATTTTCCTACCCGCACGAAGACCTATCATGGTGATGTTCATCTACGAGAGGGGATATTCCATCTACGTGTTGGAAATATGCCCTAGAGGCAATAATAAATTAGTTATTATTATATTTCTTAGTTCATGATAATCGTTTATTATCCATGCTATAATTGTATTGATTGGAAACACAATACTTGTGTGGATACATAGACAAAACACTGTCCCTAGTAAGCCTCTAGTTGACTAGCTCGTTGTTCAAAAGATGGTCAAGGTTTCCTGGCCATAGGCAAGTGTTGTCACTTGATAACGGGATCACATCATTAGGAGAATCATGTGATGGACTAGACCCAAACTAATAGACGTAGCATGTTGATCGTGTCATTTTGTTGCTACTGTTTTCTGCGTGTCAAGTATTTATTCCTATGACCATGAGATCATATAACTCACTGACACCGGAGGAATGCTTTGTGTGTATCAAACGTCGCAACGTAACTGGGTGACTATAAAGATGCTCTACAGGTATCTCCGAAGGTGTTAGTTGAGTTAGTATGGATCAAGACTGGGATTTGTCACTCCGTGTGAACGGAGAGGTATCTCGGGGCCCACTCGGTAATACAACATCACACACAAGCCTTGCAAGCAATGTAACTTAGTGTAAGTTGCGGGATCTTGTATTATGGAACGAGTAAAGAGACTTGCCGGTAAACGAGATTGAAATAGGTATGCGGATACTGACGATCGAATCTCGGGCAAGTAACATACCGAAGGACAAAGGGAATGACATACGGGATTATATGAATCCTTGGCACTGAGGTTCAAACGATAAGATCTTCGTAGAATATGTAGGATCCAATATGGGCATCCAGGTCCCGCTATTGGATATTGACCGAGGAGTCTCTCGGGTCATGTCTACATAGTTCTCGAACCCGCAGGGTCTGCACACTTAAGGTTCGACGTTGTTTTATGCGTATTTGAGTTATATGGTTGGTTACCGAATGTTGTTCGGAGTCCCGGATGAGATCACGGACGTCACAAGGGTTTCCGGAATGGTCCGGAAACGAAGATTGATATATAGGATGACCTCATTTGGTTACCGGAAGGTTTTCGTGCATTACCGGAAAAGTTTCGGGCTCATCGGTAGTGTACCGGGAGTGCCGGGAGGGGTGCCGGGGACCATCGGGAGGGGTGTCACGCCCCAAGGGGTCTCATGGGCTATGGGAAGAGATAAACTAGCCCCTAGTGGGCTGGAATAAGTTCCCACTAAGGCCCATAAGGTTTGAGAAGGAAAAAACACAAGGTGGAAAGAGTTTCCAAGTGGGAAGGTGGAATCCTACTCCAAGTAGGATTGGAGTAGGACTCCTCCACCTCCAATTTCGGCCAAACCTTTAGGTTTTGAGGCTGCCTCCTCCCCTCCCTCCCACCTATATATACGGAGGTTTTAGGGCTGATTTGAGACGACTTTTCTCACGGCTGCCCGACCACATACCTCCATAGTTTTTCCTCTAGATCGCGTTTCTACGGAGCTCGGGCGGAGCCCTGCTGAGACGAGATCATCACCAACCTCCGGAGCGCCGTCACGCTGCCGGAGAACTCTTCTACCTCTCCGTCTCTCTTGCTGGATCAAGAAGGCCGAGATCATCGTCGAGCTGTACGTGTGCTGAACGCGGAGGTGCCGTCCGTTCGGTACTAGATCGTGGGACTGATCGCGGGATTGTTCGCGGGGCGGATCGAGGGACGTGAGGACGTTCCACTACATCAACCGCGATCTCTAATCGCTTCTGCTGTACGATCTACAAGGGTACGTAGATCACTCATCCCCTCTCGTAGATGGACATCACCATGATAGGTCTTCGTGCGCGTAGGAAAATTTTTGTTTCCCTTGCGACGTTCCCCAACAGTGGCATCATGAGCTAGGTTCATGCGTAGATGTCTTCTCGAGTAGAACACAAAAGGTTTTGTGGGCGGTGATGTGCGTTTTGCTGCCCTCCTTAGTCTTTTCTTGATTCCGCGGTATTGTTGGATTGAAGCGGCTTGGACCGACATTACTCGTACGCTTACGAGAGACTGGTTTCATCGTTACGAGTAACCCCCTTTTCTCAAAGATGACTGGCAAGTGACGGTTTCTCCAACTTTAGTTGAATCGGATTTGACCGAGGAGGTCCTTGGATGAGGTTAAATAGCAACTCATATATCTCCGTTGTGGTGTTTGCGTAAGTAAGATGCGATCCTACTAGATACCCTTGGTCACCACGTAAAACATGCAACAACAAAATTAGAGGACGTCTAACTTGTTTTTGCAGGGTATGATTGTGATGTGATATGGCCAATGATGTGATGTGATATATTGGATGTATGAGATGATCATGTTGTAATAGAAATATCGACTTGCACGTCGATGGTACGGCAACCGGCAGGAGCCATAGGGTTGTCTTTATACTAACATATGTGCTTGCAGATGCGTTTACTATTTTGCTAGGATGTAGCTTTAGTAGTAATAGCATAAGTAGCACGACAACCCCGATGGCAACACGTTGATGGATGATCATGGTGTGGCGCCGGTGACAAGAAGATCGTGCCGGTGCTTTGGTGATGGAGATCAAGAAGCACGTGATGATGGCCATATCATGTCACTTATGAATTGCATGTGATGTTAATCCTTTTATGCACCTTATTTTGCTTAGAACGACGGTAGCATTATGAGGTGATCTCTCACTGAAATTTCAAGACGAAATTGTGTTCTCCCCGACTGTGCACCGTTGCGACAGTTCTTCGTTTCGAGACATCACGTGATGATCGGGTGTGATAGACTCAACGTTCACATACAACGGGTGCAAAACAGTTGCACACGCGGAACACTCGGGTTAAGCTTGACGAGCCTAGCATGTGCAGACATGGCCTCGGAACACATGAGACCGAAAGGTCGAGCATGAATCGTATAGTTGATATGATTAGCATAGGGATGCTTACCACTGAAACTATTCTCGACTCACGTGATGATCGGACTTGAGATAGCGGATTTGGATCATGTACCACTCAAATGACTAGAGAGATGTACTTTTTGAGTGGGAGTTCTTAAGTAATATGATTAATTGAACTAATTGTCATGAATATAGTCTAATGGTCTTTGCGAATTACGATGTAGCTTGCGCTATAGCTCTACTGTTTTTATATGTTCCTAGAGAAAATTTAGTTGAAAATTGATAGTAGCAAACTTTGCAGACTGAGTCTGTAAAACCGAGGATTGTCCTCGTTGCTACGCAGAAAGCTTATGTCCTTAATGCACCACTCGGTGTGCTGCACCTCGAGCGTCGTCTGTGGATGCTGTGAACATCCGACATACACGTTTCTGATGACTACATGATAGTTCAGTGCAAAGTACTTAATGGCTTAGAAGCAAGGCACCGAAAACGTTTTAAAACGTCACGGAACATAAGTGATGTTCTAAAGAGATGAAATTGTGATTTCATGCTTGTGCCCTTGTTAAGAGGTACAAGACCTCCAACAAGATTCTTTGACCACAAAGTGGAGGAGAAAAGCTCAATCGTTGAGCGTGTGCTCAGATTGTCTGAGTACAACAATCACTTGAATCAAGTGTGAGCTAATCTTCCAGATGAGATAGTGATGGTTCTCCAAAGACACTGCCACCAAGCTGTGAGAGCTTCGTGATGAACTATACATATCAAGGATAGATACAATGATCCTTGAGCGATTTGTGATGTTTGACACTACGAAAGTAGAAATTAAGAAGGAGCATCAATAGTTGATGGTTTGTAAAACCACTAAAGTTTCAAGAAAGGCAAGGGCTAGAAGGGATACTTCGTGAAACGGCAAAACAGTTGCTGCACTAATGAAGAGACCCAAGATTAAACCCAAACCCGAGACTAAGTGCTTCTGTAATGAGGGGAACAGTCACTGAGGCGGAGCAACTCTAGATACTTGGTAGATAAAGAAGGCTGGCAAAAGTCGAAAGAAGTGTGTTTGATATACATGATGTTGATGTGTACTTTACTAGTACTCCTAGTAGCATGAGGGTATTGGATACCGGTTCGGTTGCTAAGTGATTAGTAACACAAAATGAAAGCTACGGCATAAACGGAGACTAGCTAAAGGCGAGGTGGCGATACGTGTTGGAAGTGTTTCCAAGGTTGATATGATCAAACGTCGCGCGCTCGCTCTACCATCGGGATTGGTGTTAAACCTAACTAATTGTTATTTGGTGCTTGCGTTAAGCATGAACATGATTGGATCGTGTTTGTTGCAATACGATTATTCATTTAAAGAGAATAATGGTTACTCTATTTTCTTGAATATTCACCTTCAATGGTTTATTGAATCTCGATCATAGTATTACACATGTTCATAATATTAGTGCCAAAAGATACGAGTTAATGATGATAGTACCACTTACTTGTGGCACTGCCGCTTGAGTCATGTTAGTATAAATTGCATGAAGAGGCTCCATGCTGATGGATCTTTGTACTCACCTGATTTCGAATCACTAGTGACATGCAAATCATACCACATGAGCAAGGCCTTGTTTTCATTGAGATGAAATAAGATAGTAACTTGTTGGAAGTGATACATTTTGATGTATGCAGTCCAATAGGTACTGAGGCACGCAGTAGATATCATTATGTTCTTACTTCACTGATGATTTGAGTAGATACAGGAATATTTACTTAATGAATCACAAGTCTGAAATGTTGAAAAGTTCAAATCCGTTTCAGAGTGAAGATCGTCGTAACAAGAGGACAAACTGTCTACGATATGATCATAAGAAATGAATATCTGAGTTACGAGTTTTGGTACACAGTTAAGACAATGTGGAAATTGTTTCGCGGTTCATGCCACCTGGAACATCATAGTGTGATGATGTGTCTGAACGTCATAGCCACGCACTATTTGATATGGTGCATACTATGATATCTTTTATCGAATTACCACTATCGTTTATGGGTTATGCATTAGAGACAACCACACTCATTTTAAATAGGGCACCGCGTATTTCCGTTGAGATGACACAATATAGACTGAGGTTTAGAGAAATCTAAACTGTCGTTTCTTGAAAGTTTGGGGCTTCGACACTTATGTGAAAAAGTTTCAGTATGATAAGCTCGAACCCAAAGCGGACAAATGCATCTTCATAGGATATCCAAAACAGTTGGATACATCTCCTATCTCAGATCCAAAAGCAAAGTGTTTGTTTCTAGAAACGGATCCTTTCTCGAGGAAAGGTTTCTCTCGAAAGAATTGAGTGGGAGGGTAGTAGAACTTGATGAGGTTATTGAACCATCACTTCAACCAGTGTGTAGGAGGGCGCAGGAAGTTGTTCCTGTGGCGCCTACACCAATTGAAGTGGAAGCTGATGATGGTGATCATTGAGCTTCGAATCAAGTCACTACAAACCTCGTAGGTCGACAAGGTCGCGTACTACTGCAGAGTAGTACGGTAACCCTGTCTTGGAGGTCATGTTGTTGAGCTACAGTGAACCTACGAGTTATGGAGAAAGCGATGGTGGGCCCAGATTCCGACAAATGGCTGGAAGCCATGAAATCCGAGAGAGGATCCATGTATGAAAACGAAGTGTAGACTTAAAAAGAACTACTTGATGGTCATAAGACCATTGAGTAAAGATGGATCTTTAAAAGAAGACAGACGATGATGGTGATAAGTCACTATTAAGAAAAGCTCGACTTGTCGCAAAGATGTTTTCGATAAGATCAAACAGTTGACTATGATGAGACTTTCTCACTCGTAGCGATGCTAAAAGTCTGTTAGAATTATGTTAGTTGTTGATGCATTATTTATGAAATATTGCACGTCAGATGTCAAAACATTGTTTTCTCGACGGTTTCCTTGAGCAAACATTGTATGTGATACAACCAGAAGGTTTTGTCGATCCTAAAGATACTAGCAAGTATGCAAGCTCCAGTAATCCTTCAATGGACTGGTGCAAGCATCTCGGAGTTGGAATATACACTTTGATGAGATGATCAAAGATTTTGGGTTTGTACAAGGTTTATGAGAAACTTGTATTTCCAAAAAAAAGTGAGTGGGAGCACTATAGAATTTCTGATAGGTATATGTGGTTGACATATTGTGGATCAGAAGTAATGTAGAATTTCTGTAAAGCATACAAGGTTGTTTGAAAGAAGTTTTCAAAGGAGTACCTGGATTACGCTACTTGAACGTTGAGCATCAAAGATCTATGGAGATAGATCGAAAGCGCTTAATAGAAGTTTCAACAAGATGCATGCCTTGACAAGTTTTTGAAAGAGTTCAAAATAGACCAGCAAAGAAGGAGTTCTTGGTTGCGTTGTGAGGTGTGAATTTGAGTAAGACTCAAAACCCGACCACGGCAGAATAAAGAGAATAGACGAAGGTCGTCTTCTATGCCTTAGCCGTAGAATCTAAAGTATGCCATGCTGTGTACCGCACCTGAAGTGTGCCTTGACTCAAAGTATGTTGAGAGGTACAGAGAGTGATCCATGATTGAATCACTAGCAGCGGTCGAAATTTATCCTTAGTAACTAATGGACTAAGGAATTTTTCTCGATTATGGAGGTGGTTAAAGAGTTTGTCGTAAAGGGTTACGTCAATGCAAGCTTTGACACTAATCCGGATAACTATGAGTAGTGAAACGGATTCATATAGTAGAGTAGATATTTGGAGCATTTCCGAATAGCACGTAGTAGCAGCATCTATAAGATGACATAAAGATTTGTAAAGAACGCACGAATCTGAAAGTTTCAGAACCGTTGACTAAAACCTCTCTCACGAGCAAGACGTGATCAGACCCCATAACTATATGGGTGTTGGATTCGTTGGAATCACATGGTGATGTGAACTAGATTATTGACTCTAGTGCAAGTGGGAGACTGTTGGAAATATGCCCTAGAGGCAATAATAAATTAGTTATTATTATATTTCTTAGTTCATGATAATCGTTTATTATCCATGCTATAATTGTATTGATTGGAAACACAATACTTGTGTGGATACATAGACAAAACACTGTCCCTAGTAAGCCTCTAGTTGACTAGCTCGTTGTTCAAAAGATGGTCAAGGTTTCCTGGCCATAGGCAAGTGTTGTCACTTGATAACGGGATCACATCATTAGGAGAATCATGTGATGGACTAGACCCAAACTAATAGACGTAGCATGTTGATCGTGTCATTTTGTTGCTACTGTTTTCTGCGTGTCAAGTATTTATTCCTATGACCATGAGATCATATAACTCACTGACACCGGAGGAATGCTTTGTGTGTATCAAACGTCGCAACGTAACTGGGTGACTATAAAGATGCTCTACAGGTATCTCCAAAGGTGTTAGTTGAGTTAGTATGGATCAAGACTGGGATTTGTCACTCCGTGTGAACGGAGAGGTATCTCGGGGCCCACTCGGTAATACAACATCACACACAAGCCTTGCAAGCAATGTAACTTAGTGTAAGTTGCGGGATCTTGTATTATGGAACGAGTAAAGAGACTTGCCGGTAAACGAGATTGAAATAGGTATGCGGATACTGAAGATCGAATCTCGGGCAAGTAACATACCGAAGGACAAAGGGAATGACATACGGGATTATATGAATCCTTGGCACTGAGGTTCAAACGATAAGATCTTCGTAGAATATGTAGGATCCAATATGGGCATCCAGGTCCCGCTATTGGATATTGACCGAGGAGTCTCTCGGGTCATGTCTACATAGTTCTCGAACCCGCAGGGTCTGCACACTTAAGGTTCGACGTTGTTTTATGCGTATTTGAGTTATATGGTTGGTTACCGAATGTTGTTCGGAGTCCCGGATGAGATCACGGACGTCACGAGGGTTTCCGGAATGGTCCGGAAACGAAGATTGATATATAGGATGACCTCATTTGGTTACCGGAAGGTTTTCGTGCATTACCGGAAAAGTTTCGGGCTCATCGGTAGTGTACCGGGAGTGCCGGGAGGGGTGCCGGGGACCATCGGGAGGGGTGTCACGCCCCAAGGGGTCTCATGGGCTATGGGAAGAGATAAACTAGCCCCTAGTGGGCTGGAATAAGTTCCCACTAAGGCCCATAAGGTTTGAGAAGGAAAAAACACAAGGTGGAAAGAGTTTCCAAGTGGGAAGGTGGAATCCTACTCCAAGTAGGATTGGAGTAGGACTCCTCCACCTCCAATTTCGGCCAAACCTTTAGGTTTTGAGGCTGCCTCCTCCCCTCCCTCCCACCTATATATACGGAGGTTTTAGGGCTGATTTGAGACGACTTTTCTCACGGCTGCCCGACCACATACCTCCATAGTTTTTCCTCTAGATCGCGTTTCTACGGAGCTCGGGCGGAGCCCTGCTGAGACGAGATCATCACCAACCTCCGGAGCGCCGTCACGCTGCCGGAGAACTCTTCTACCTCTCCGTCTCTCTTGCTGGATCAAGAAGGCCGAGATCATCGTCGAGCTGTACGTGTGCTGAACGCGGAGGTGCCGTCCGTTCGGTACTAGATCGTGGGACTGATCGCGGGATTGTTCGCGGGGCGGATCGAGGGACGTGAGGACGTTCCACTACATCAACCGCGATCTCTAATCGCTTCTGCTGTACGATCTACAAGGGTACGTAGATCACTCATCCCCTCTCGTAGATGGACATCACCATGATAGGTCTTCGTGCGCGTAGGAAAATTTTTGTTTCCCTTGCGACGTTCCCCAACACTACGTACCCTTGTAGACCATACAGCAGAAGCGTTAGTGAAAGCGGTTGATGTAGTGGAACGTCCTCACGTCCCTCGATCCGCCCCGCGAACCGTCCCGTGATCAGTCCCACGATCTAGTGCCGAACGGACGGCACCTCCGCGTTCAGCACACGTACAACTCGACGATGATCTCGGCCTTCTTGATCCAGCAAGAGAGACGGAGAGGTAGATGAGTTCTCCGGCAGCGTGACGGCGCTCCGGAGGTTGGTGGTGATCTTATCTCAGCAGGGCTCCGCCCGAGCTCCGGAGAAATGCGATCTAGAGGTGAAACCGTGGAGATATGTGGTCGGGCTGCCGTGGCAAAGTTGTCTCAAATCAGCCCTAAAACCTCTGTATATATAGGTGGGAGAGGGGGGCCTTGCCTCGGGGCTCAAGGAGCCCCAAGGGGGTCGGCCGAGCCAAAGGGGGGAAGGTCTCCCCTTCCAAACCGAATCCAACTTGGTTTGGAAGGTGGAGTCCTTCTTCCCTTTCCCACCTCCTCCTTTTTTTTCTTTTCTCTTTGATTTTCTTCCTATGGCGCATAGGGCCTTCTTGGGCTGTCCCACCAGCCCACTAAGGGCTGGTAAGCCACCCCCAAGGCCTATGGGCTTCCCCAAGGTGGGTTGCCCCCCCCCGGTGAACACCCGGAACCCATTCGTCATTCCCGGTAACTCCGAAAACCTTCCGGTAATCAAATGAGGTCATCCTATATATCAATCTTCGTTTCTGGACCATTCCGGAAACCCTCGTGACATACGTGATCTCATCCGGGACTCCGAACAACATTCGGTAACCAACCATATAACTCAAATACGCATAAAACAACGTCGAACCTTAAGTGTGCAGACCGTGCGGGTTCGAGAACTATGTAGACATGACCCGAGAGACTCCTCGGTCAATATCCAATAGCGGGACCTGGATGCCCAGATTGGATCCTACATATTCTATGAAGATCTTATCGTTTGAACCTCAGTGCCAAGGATTCTTATAATCCCGTATGTCATTCCCTTTGTCCTTCGGTATGTTACTTGCCGAGATTCGATCGTCAGTATCCGCATACCTATTTCAATCTCGTTTACCGGCAAGTCTCTTTACTCGTTCCGTAATACAAGATCCCGCAACTTACACTAAGTCACATTGCTTGCAAGGCTTGTGTGTGATGTTGTATTACCGAGTGGGCTCCGAGATACCTCTCCGTCACACGGAGTGACAAATCCCAGTCTCAATCCATACTAACTCAACTAACACCTTCGGAGATACCTGTAGAGCATCTTAATAGTCACCCAGTTACGTTGCGACGTTTGATACACACAAAGCATTCCTCCGGTGTCATTGAGTTATATGATCTCATGGTCATAGTAACAAATACTTGACTCGCAGAAAACAGTAGCAACAAAATGACACGATCAACATGCTACGTCTATTAGTTTGGGTCTAGTCCATCACGTGATTCTCCTAATGACGTGATCCAGTTATCAAGCAACAACACCTTGTTCATAATCAGAAGACCCTGATTATCTTTGATCAACTGGCTAGCCAACTAGAGGCTTGCTAGGGACAGTGTTTTGTCTATGTATCCACACATGTATATAAGTCTTCATTCAATACAATTATAGCATGCATAACAAACGATTATCATGAACTAAGAAATATAATAATAACTAATTTATTATTGCCTCTAGGGCATATTTCCAACAACTATGGATAGTATCGGGGGGGTACTAGCCATGGAAAAGTGAGAATACAGTAATCTAACACCAATATAAATAGCAATCAATATTTCTACATTACCTAAAGAGGTGGTAGTTTGTTTTCTTGTGCTAATGATATCACGAGTTTCTGTTTAAGTTTTGTGTTGTGAAGTTTTCATGTTTTGGGTGATGTTCTCATGGAAAAAAGGGATAAAGAGTGGAAAGAGCTCAAGCTTGGGGATGCCCAAGGCATCCCAAGCCAAATTCAAGGACACCGAAAAGCCTAAGCTTGGGGATGCCCCGGAAAGGCATCCCCTCTTTCGTCTTCAATCCATCGGTAACATTACTTGGAGCTATATTTTTATTCACCACATGATATGTGTTTTTCTTGGAGCGTCTTGTATCGTAGGAGTCTTTTATTTTTGTTGTGTCACAATCATCCTTGCTGCGCACCTTTTGAGAGACACGCACTCATCGTGAATTTGCTAGAATGATCATTGTGCTTCACTTATATCTTTTGAGCTAGGCAATGTTGCTCTGTGTGCTTCACTTAGATCTTTTAGAGCACGGCGGTGCGTAACTTGGTAGTTGGCTTGTGCTATGAAAGTAGTCCCAAAGGTGATAGGTAGCCAAAGAGGATACAATAAGCTTCCATCTTCATGTGCATTGAGTAGAAAGAGAAGTTTGATTCCTCTCAATCAGTTTTGAGACATGGATTTGGCAATATTAAGAGTTATGTTAGTAGGGTGTTGTGAATATAGAAGTACTTGTGTTGAAGTTAGTGATTCCCATGACATGCACGTATGGTGAACCGCTATGTTAGGAATTCGGAGCATAATTGATCTATTGATTGTCATCCTTTGTGTTGCGGTCAGAATCGCGCGATGGCTTACACCTATCAACCCTTCCCCTAGGAGTATGCATTTAGCACTAATAAAAACTTTTGCAATAAGTATGTGAGTTCTTCATGACTAATGTGAGTCCATGGTATAGATGCACTTTCACCTTCCAGCATTGCTAGCCTCTCTAGTACCGCGCAATTTTCGCCGGTGCACAAACGCACCATATGCCTTCCTCAAAACAGCCACCATACCTAACTACTATGGCATTTTCATAGCCATTCCGAGATATATTGCCATGCAACTCCCACCGTTCCGTCTCATGACTTGCTCCGTCACTCTCATATTGCCATTGCATGATTGTAAGATAGCTAGCGAGATGTTTCAACGTCATACGCCAAGCTAGATCATTGCACATCCTGGTACACTGCCGGAGGCATTTCCTCTAGACTCATCATCGTTCTAAGCTTTGAGCTGTGAGTAAATAAAAGTGTGAAGATCATCATTATTAGAGCATTGTCCCATGTGAGGAAATAAAAAAAGGAGGCCAAAGTTGCCCACACACACAAAAAAAGAGATAAAAAAAGAGGCCAAAGAGCCCAAACAAAAAAAGAGAGAAAAAGAGAGAAGGGACAATGCTACTATCTCTTTCCACACTTGTGCTTCATAATAGCACCATGTTCTTCATGATTGAGAGCCTCTTGTTTTGTCACCACCATATGCTAGTGGGAATTTTCATTATATAACTTGGCTTGTATATTCCAATGATGGGCTTCCTCAAAATTGCCCTAGGTCTTCGTGAGCAAGCAAGTTGGATGCACACCCACTAGCTCTCCTTTTGAGCTTTCACATACTTATAGCTCTAGAGCATCCATTGTACGGCAATCCCTACTCATTCACATTGATATCTATTAATGGGCATCTCCATAGTCCTTTGATACGCCGAGTCAATGTGACCATCTCCTACTTTTTGTCTCACAACCTCCACCACACTCTATTCCACCATAGTGCTATATCCATGGCTCACGCTCATGTATAGCGTGAGAGTTGAAAAAGGTTTGAGAAAGTAAGAGTGCGAAAACAATTACTTGGCCAATACCGGGGTTGTCAATGATTTAAATTAGTTGTGTGGGGATGATGGAGCATAGCCAGACTATATGATTTTGTAGGGATACCTTTCTTTGGCCTTGTTATTTCGAAACTTCATGATTACCTTGCTAGTTTGCTTGAAGTATTATTGCTTTCATGTCAACAGCAAACTATTGTTTTGAATCTTATGGATCTGAACATTCATGTCACATGAAAGAAGTTACAAAGAACAACTATGCTAGGTATCATTCCACATCAAAAATTTAGTCTTTATCACTTCCCTACTCGAGGACGAGCAGGAGTTAAGCTTGGGGATGCTTGATACGTCTCCAACGTATCTATAATTTTTGATGGTTCCATGCTATTATCTTGTCAAACTTTGGATGTTTTGTATGCCTTTTATATCTTTTTTGGGACTAACTTATTAACTCAGTGACAAGTGCCAGTTCATGTTTTTTCTGTGTTTTTGACCCTTTTCAAAGGAGCATTTTAAACGGTGTCCAAACGGAATAAAACTTCCGAAAAGATTTTTTCCGGAACAGAAGATACGCACGAGACGTGAGAACCAAGGCAGAAGCCACCAAGGGACTCCACAAGCCCCCTAGGCGCGGCCAGGGGGGCCGTGCCTAGCGGGCTTATGGGCCCCCTGTGGCTCGTCTGCCCTACCTCTTCCGCCTATAAATTAAAGAAAAATCTAAAACTGCGCGGGAGATCCACGCAAATACTTTTCCGCCGCCGCAAGTTTTTGTCTCCGCATGATCCCATCTGGGGCACGTTCTGGTGCCCTGCCGGAGGGGGGATTCGGATACGGAGGGCTTCTTCATCAACACCATGACCTCTTCGATGATGCGTGAGTAGTTCACCATGGACCTTCGGGTCCATAGCTAGCAGCTAGATGGCTTCTTCTCTCTCTTGGATCTTCAATACAAAGTTCTCCATGATCTTCATGGAGATCTATCCGATGTAATCTTCTTTTGCGGGGTGTTTGTCGAGATCCCATGAATTGTGGATTTATGATCAGATTATCTATGAATATTATTTGAGTTTCTTCTGATCTCTTATATTTATGATTTCATATCCTTGTAATTCTCTTCGAGTTGTGGTTTTTTTGGCCAACTTGATCTATGATTCTTGCAATGGGAGAAGTGCTTGGTTTTGGGTTCATACCGTGTGGTGACCTCACCAAGTGACATAAGGAGTAGCGAGGCACAAATCATGTTGTTGCCATCAAGGGTAAAAAGATGGGGTTTACATCATTGGTTTGAGTTTATCCCTCTAGATCATGTCATCTTGCTTAACGCATTACTCTATTCGTCATGAACTCAATACACTAGATGCATGCTGGATAGCGGTCGATGTGTGGAGTAATAGTAGTAGATGCAGAAAGTATCGGTCTACTTGTCTCGGACGTGATGCCTATATGTATGATCATTGCCTTAGATATCGTCTTGACTTTGCGCGGTTCTATCAATTGCTCGACAGAAATTTGTTCACCCATCGTAATATTTGCTATTTTGGGAGAAGTCTCTAGTGAACACTATGGCCCCCGGCTCTACTTCACACCATATTTTCAGCCTTTCACTTGTAATTCATTGCACTTTCCGCCTTCAGATCTCACTTTGCAATCAATCTTGAAGGGATTGACAACCCTTTATAGCGTTGGGTGCAAGCTCATTGTGTTTGCACAGGTACTCTGGACACTTGGCTTGATTCTCCTGCTGGATTGATACCTTGGTTCTCAAACTGAGGGAAATACTTACTGCTCCTGCGCTGCATCACCCTTTCTTCTTCAAGGGAAAAACCAACGCATGCTCAAGAGGCCACCATGGATTTCTGGCGCCATAGCACACGCCTCCTGGCACACCACAGCGTAAAGGTGTGTCTGAACGTCGTCATCACACTTTATTGGATATGGTGCGATCTATGATGTCTCTTACTTATTTACCGCTATCAATTTGGGGATATGCATTGGAAACTGCAACATTCACTTTAAACAGGGCACCGACTAAATCCGTTGAGACGACACTATATGAATTATGGTTTGGCAAGAAACCCAAGCTGTCATTTCTGAAAGTTTGGGGTTGCGATGCTTATGTGAAGAAACTTCAGCCTGAGAAGCTCGAACCCAAAGCGGAAAAATGCGTCTTCATAGGATACCCCAAGGAATCTATTGGGGTATACCTTCTATCTTAGTTCCGAAGGCAAAATCTTTGTTGCCAAGAACATATACTTTCAAGAGAAAGAGTTTCTCTCAAAAGAAGTAAGTGGGAGGAAAGTAGAACTTGATGAGGTGCGTGCACCGACTAGAGAGGAAGTTAATGATGATGAGCATGAAACTTCGGATCAAGTTTCTATTGAACCTCGAAGGTCCACAAGGATACATTCCGCACCAAAGTGGTACGACAACCCAGTCGTGGAAATCATGTTGTTAGACAACGGTGAACCTTCGAACTATGAAGAAGCGATGGCGAGCCCGGATTCGAACAAATGGCTTGAAGCCATAAAATTTGATATAGGATCCAAGTATGAGAAATAAATATGGACTTTGGTGGACTTGCCTGATGATCGGGAAGCCATCGAAAATAAATGGATCTTTAAGAAGAAGACTCACGCAGATGGTAATGTGACCGTCTATAAGGCTCGACATGTCGCTAAGGGTTTTCGACAAGTTCAAGGAGTTGACTGCAATGAGACATTCTCACCCGTAGCGATGCCGAAAACCATCCAAATCATGTTAGCAATTGCCACATTTTATGATTATGAAATTTGGCAAATGGACGTCAAAATGGCATTCCTTAATGGTTTCCTTAAGGAAGAATTGTATATGATGCAGCCGGAAGGTTTTGTCGATCCTAAGAGTGCTGACAATGAAGCAAGCTCCAGTGCTCCATCTATGGCCTAGTGCAAGCATCTCGGAGTTGGAACATTCATTTTAATGAGGTGATTAAAGCGTTTTGGTTTATACAGACTTATGGAGAAGCCTGTATTTACAAGAAAGTGAGTGGTAGCTCTATAGCATTTCTCATATTATATGTGGATGAAATATTGTTGATGGGAAATGATATAGAACTTTTGGAGAGCGTGAAGGCCTACTTGAATAATTGCTTATCAAATAAGGACCTTGGAGAAGCTGCTTACATATTAGGCATCAAAATATATAGAGATAGATCGAGACACCTCATAGGTCTTTCACAAAGTAGATACCTTGACAAGATATTGAAGAAGTTCAATATGGATAAGTCTAAGAAGGGGTTCTTGCCTGTCTTGCAAGGTATGAGATTGAGTAAGACTCAATGCCCGTCCCCGGTAGAAGATAGAGAAAAGATGAGTACCATCCCCTACACTTCAGCCGTAGGTTCTATTATGTATGCCATTCTGTGTACCAGACCTGATGTGAACCTTGCCATAAGTTTGGTAGGGAGGTACCAAAGTGATCCCGCTATGGAACAATGGACAGCGGTCAAGAATATCCTTAAGTACCTGAAAAGGACTAAAGATATGTTTCTCGTTTATGGAGGTGCCGAAGAGCTCGTCATAAATGGTTACGCCGATGCTAGCTTGGACACAGATCCGGATGGCTCCATGTCACAAACCAGATACGTGTATATTTGAATGGTGGGGCAGTCGGCTCGTGTAGCTGCAAGCAAGGCATCGTGGCAGCTTCTACATGTGAAGCGGAATACATAGCTGCTTCTAAAGCAGCACAAGAAGGCATCTGGATGAAGGAGTTCATCACCGACCTAGGAGTGATTCCCAATGCGTCGGGCCCGATGACACTCTTCTGTGACAACACTGGAGCTATTTCCATAGCTAAGGAGCCCAGCTTTCACTGGAACACCAAACACATCAAGTGCCGCTTCAACTCCATCTATGATTACATTCAGAAAGGAGACATAGATACATTCGTTACATCAATGCTAGCAAAACGTATGCCGCGGGCGAAGGAAGTCCATGAGTTCTGGACAATGCTTGTCACTACTGCAACATCAACAAATTAAAATGGAACAAATGTTACATACTGCTACAACAAGGAAAAATGTTTCAATACAACTAAAGAGAAATTTATCATAACGATTCAAATGGAACATATTGCTATTCTATGCAATTTACATATCCTATGAACTGATCTTTATAGGATTCCAATATTGTAGCATATTACTATCCGATGCAATTTTCATATCCTATGAATTGATCAAGAAACCCTCAATTAACTATCCAATGGAACATATAAAGAAACTGCATATTGATATCCAATGGAACCTAGAGAGATCAGTATGTGCAATTTTCATAACCTTTGGATCAAAGAAAGCCTCAAAACTTACCAATGAAAAATTGTTTCACTACAACTAAAGAGAAATTAATATTTATAGGATTCCAATATTGTAACATATTGCTATCCTATGCAATTTTCATATCCTATGAATTGATCAAGAAACCCTCATTTAAATATATATCCAATGGAACATATATAACAATTTCATATTGCTATCCAATGGAACCTAGGGAGATCAATATATGCAATTTTCATAACCTTGGATCAAAGAAAGCCTATGTTGTAATATATCCAATGGAACCTAGGGAGATCAATATATGCTATCCTATGGAACCTAGGGAGATCAATATATCCAATGTTGTAACACATATTGCTATCCTATGCAATTTTCATACCCTATGAATTGATTAAGAAACCCTCAATTAACTATCCAATGGAACGTATATAGAAACTCCATATTGCTATCAAATGGAACCTCGAGAAGATCAATACATGCAATTTTCATAACCATGGATCAAAGAAAGTCTCAAAACTTACCTCGCGCTTTGGAAGATGAAGACATGCTGTTTGAAACACAACTGGATGACGGCAACACCTTGATGGTTGGCCGTGTACTCCACATCAAACCCCAAGAACGCCTCATACTCCGGTGCGACGTCAACCCACTGCCGGAACCGTGACAGAAAATTTGGCACCGCCCAGCTCTCGTTCGTGTACCCGACCCTGAGTTTGGTCATGCCTTGTGCGAGCACCTCTCCAGTATGATATGTCATGGTGGAAGAAGAATGGAAGAAGAGAGGGGAATAAGAGAGGAAGAAGAAGAACGGAGGAGAGGAGAAGAACACAGAATGGCGATAGACTGCTTCGATTGCAGTTTTCATCACTGGAAACAACGCGGGAGGGCGAAACATTTGGACCTTTAGTCTTGGGTTGGACGACAAACTGGCACTAAAGGGGTTATTCGAAGGGCTGCCACCCCGGTTTGATCCACCAACCGGGACTATAGGAGGATACGAACGGTTGTACGAACGCGTGCCACCAGAACTTAGCCTGGGTTGATCCACTAACCGGGACTAAAGGTGATACGAACAGTTGTCGGCCTATTAGTCCCGGTTCTTGACTGGAATAGAGAGAAAAGGGGTGAGACAAACCGGGACCAATGGCCCATGATGCCTGGCCGGCGCCCTGGCCTCACGAATCGGGACCAATGTCACCATAGGTCCCGGCTCGTATGTGAACCGGGACTGATAGGATTTCAGGACCTGGACCAAATCCCTCTTTTCTACTATTGTTCGGAGTCCTGGATGAGATCGCGGACGTCACGAGGAGTTCGAGAATGGTCCATAGGTAAAGATTCATATATGGCAAGTGGAGTTTTGATAACCGGAAGTGTTTCGGAGATTGCCGGTAATGTACCGGGACCACCGGAAGGGTTCCGGGGGACCACCGGGAAGGGCCACCAGCCACGAAGGGGTATATGGGCCCAAAGTAGATGGGAACCAGCCCCAATGTAGGCTGGTGTGCCACCACTTCCAGCCCAAGGCGCACAAGGGCCAAGGAGGGCCAACCCTAGGGCGTGGGGCTTGCCTTGTGTGGCAAGCCACCCTAGGGAGCTGCCTCATCCACACTGGCCGCCGCGCCCCTTGCCCATCTGGTGGCCGCCGCGCCCCTCCTAGGGTTACCCCTAGGAGGACACACCCACTCTCCCTCCCTCCTATATATAGTGGAGGTATTGGGAGGGCTGCACACACAATTTTCTCTCTCCCACGGCGCAGCCCAATTCCTCCTCCTCCTCCTCCTCCGTTGTGATTGGCGAACCCGTGCCGGAGTACCACGCAGCTCCACCTTCACCATGTCGTCGTACTGCCGGAGCTCTCCCTCAACCTCTCCCTCTCTCCTTGCTGGATCAAGGCGTTGGAGACATCACGGAGCTGCACGTTTGTTGAACCCGGAGGTGTCGTTGTTTAGCGCTTAGATTGGAATCCACCACGATTTGTATCGCTACGAGTACGACTCCACCAACTACTTTCTAGCAACGCTTCCGCTTGGCGATCATCAAAGGTATGAAGATGCTCTACTCCTTTGCTCGTTGCTGGTTTCTCCTAGATATATCCTTGTGTGACGTAGGAAAATTTTCGAAGTTACTACGTTCCCCAACAAAAATAGTCTGCTATAGCCCACAAAACAACACTAAAATGACAAAAACAACGAGTTTTTACCACATCTCGATAGTCGTTCACAGGGTTCATGGAGCATCAAAAATCGACCCAGGAACCCAAAATAGTGTGCTATAGCCCACGAAACTGTCTTGAAATGAAAAAAGAACGACTTTTTGTTACGTCTTGAGAGCCGTGCACAGGGTTTACGGAGCATGAAAAATCGATCCGGGACCTCAAAACAGTGCGCTATAGCCCCCACAAAATGGCCCGAAATGACAAAAAGAACGAGTTTTTTGCGACGTCTCGATAGCCGTGCACAGGGTTCTTGGAGCATCAAAAATCGACCCGGGACCCCATACAGTGCCCTATGGCCCATGAAATACCCCGAGACGCTAAAACAACGAGTCTTTGTGACGTCTTGATAGCCGTGCACAAGGTTCATGGAGCATCAAAAATGGTCCCCGGACCTCGAAACTGGCCAAAAACAACAAAAACAAAGAGTTTTTGTGACGTCTCGTTAGTCGATAACACGGTTCATGGAGCATCAAAGATTGACCCGGGACCCCCAAATAGTGTGTTATAGCCCATGAAACTCGCGAGAAATGATAAAAACTACGAGTTTTTGCGACGTCTCGATAGACGATAATAGGGTTCACGGAGCATAAATAATCGACCACAGACCCCAAAATAGTATGTTATAGCCCACGAAACTGGGCCGAAATGATAGAAAACAATGAGTTTTTGTGGCGTCTCGATAGCCATGCGCAGGGTTCATAGAGCATCCAAAATGGACTTGGGACCTCAAAATAGTGCACTATAGTCCACAAAACTGCCCCGAAATGACAAAACCAACGAGTTTTTACAACATTTCGATAGCCGTGCACAAGGTTCATGGAGCATCAAAAATCAACCCGGGACCCCAAAACAGAGCGCTATCGTCCACGGAAGTGGCCCGAAATGACAAAGGCACACAGTTTTTGCGACGTCTCGATAGCCGTGGACATGGTTCGTGGAGCATCAAAAATCGACCCGGGACCCCAAAACAGTGCGCTATAGCCCATGAAAACGGGCCCAAAAAGATAAAAACATCTCGAGAGTCGTGCATAGGGTTCATGGAGCATCAAAAATCGACCCGGGACCCAAAAACAGTGGGCTATGGCCCACAAAACTACCCCGTAGCGCTAAAAACAACGAGTCTTTATGACGTCTCGAGAGCCATACAGTGGGTTCATGGAGCATCAAAAATGGACCCGAGACCCCAAAACAGTGCACTATAACCCACGAAACTGGCGAGAAAGGACAAAACAAAGAGTTTTTGCGACGTCTCGATAGTCGATAACAGGGTTCATGGAGCATCAAAATTGGACCCGGGATCCCAAAATAGTGCGCTATAGCCCATGAAACAGGCCAGAAACGGTGAAAACAACAAGTTTTTGCGATGTCTCGATATTAGATAATAGGGTCCACGGATCGTCAAAAATCGACCCAAGACCCCAAAATAGTGCGTTCTAGCCCACAAAACTTGCCCGAAATGATAAAAACACCGAGTTTTTGCAACGTCTCGATAGCCGTGCACAAGGTTCATGGAGAATCATAAATGCACCCGGGAACCCAAAACATTGCGTTATAGCCCACGAAATTGTCCCGAAACAACAAAAATGGTCCCGGGACCCCAAAACAGTGCGTTATAGCCCACAAAACTGGCTCGAAACAACAAAAATAATGAGTTTTTGCGATGTCTGGATAACCAATAACAGGGTTCATGGAGCATCAAAAATCGACCCGGGACCCCAGAATAGTGCGCTAGCCCACGAAAACGGGCCAGAAAAGACAAAAACAACGAGTTTTTGCAATATCTCGATAGCCGTGCACAAGGTTCTTGGAGCATCAAAAATCCACCCAGGGTCCCAAAAGAGTGTGCTATAGCCCACAAAACTCGCCCGAAACGACAAAACCAACGAGTTTTTGCGACGTCTCGATAGCCCTGCACGGGGTTCATGGATCATCAAAAATCTACCTGGGACCCTAAAAAGGTGTGCTATAGCCCACGAAACAGGCGAGAAACGACAAAACAATGAATTTTCATGACATCTTAATAGCCATGCGCACGGTTCATAGGGAATCCAAAATTGACTCGGGAATAATAAAGTGGTTATTATTATATTGCCCCGTTCATGATAATTGTCTATTATTCATGCTATAATTGTATTAACCGGAAATAGTAATATATGATTGAATATATAGTTCACAATGTGTCCCTTGTGAGCCTCTAGTTGGCTAGCTCATTGATCAATAGATGCTCATGGTTTCCTGATCATGGATATTGGATGTCATTGATAACGGGATCACATCATTAGGAGAATGATGTATTCGACAAGACCCAATCCTAAGCATAGCACTAGATCGTGTTGTTCGTGTGCTAAAGCTTTTCTAATGTCAAGTATCATTTCCTTAGACTATGAGATTGTGCATCGCCTGGATACCGTAGGAGTGCTTTGGGTGTATGAAACGTCAGAACGTAACTGGGTGATTATAAAGGTGCACTACAGGTTTCTCCGAAAGTGTCTATTGTGTTGGCACGAATCGAGAGTGGATTTGTCACTCGTATGACACAGAGGTATCTCTAGGCCCACTCAGTAATGCATCATCATACTGAGCTCAATGTGACCAAGGAGTTAGCCACGGGATGGTGTGTTATGGAACGAATAAAGAGACTTGCCGGTAACGAGATTGAACAAGGTATGGGATACCGACGAGCGAATCTCGGGCAAATTATATACCGGTAGAAAAAGGGAATTGCAATGGGATTGATTGAATCCCCGACATCGTGCTTCATCCGATGAGATCATCGTGGAACATGTGGGAACCAACATGGATATCCAGACCCCGCTGTTGGTTATTGACCCCACCTTCACCACGCCGTCATGCTGCTGGAGCTCTCCCCCAACCTCTCCTCTCTCCTTGCTGGATCAAGGCATTGGAGACGTCAACTGGCCACACGTGTGTTGAACGCGGAGGTGCCGTTGTTCGGCGCTTAGATCGGAATCCACCGCGATCTGATTTGCTACGAGTATAATTCCATCAACCACGTTCTAGCAACACTTCCGCTTAGCGATCTTAAAATGTATGAAGATGCTCTACTCCTTTGGTCGTTGCTGGTTTCTCCTAGATAGATTCTCGTGTGACGTAGGAAATTTTTCGAAATTACTACGTTCCCCAACAGTGGCATCCGAGCCAGGTTCTATGCATAGATTCTATGCATGAGTAGAACACAAAAGTTGTGGGTGATGATTTTGTCAATTGCTTGCCGTTACTAGTCTTATCTTTTTTCAGCAGTATTGTGGGATAAAGCGGCCCGGACCGACTTTACTCGTACACTTACGTGAGACTGGTTCCACCGCCTCACATGCACTTGGTGCATGAGGTGGCTAGCGTGTGTCTGTCTCTCACGCTTTAGTTGAATTGGTTTCGATGAAAAGGGTCCTTATGAAGGGTAAATAGCATTGGCATATCAACGTTATGGTTGTCACGGAGGTTAGAAGCATTCTTGCTAGAAAACCCAAATCATCTACGTAAAACATGCAACAACAATTAGAGGACGTCTAACTTGTTTTTGCAGGGTATGCTATGTGATGTGATATGGCCAAAAGGATGTGATGTTACATATGTGATGTATGAGATTGATCATGTTCTTGTAATAAGATTCACGACTTGCATGTCGATGAGCACGACAACCGGCAGGAGCCATAGGAGTTGTCTTAATTTATTATATGAGATGCAACGCCATGTGGTTACTTTACTTTATCGCTAACGGTTAGCTATAGTAGTAAAAGTAATAGTTAGCGAGACGAATTCACGGAGACACAATGATGGAGATCATGATGATGGAGATCATGGTGTCATGCCGGTGACAATGATGATCATGTGATGCCCGAAGATGGAGATCAAAGGATCAAAGATGACAATGGCCATATCATGTCACTATATGATTGCATGCGATGTTTATCATGTTTTTCATCTTATTGCTTAGAATGACGGTAGCAAAGATAAGATGACCCCTCATAAAAATTCGAGATAAGTACTCCCCTAAGTGTGCATCGTTGCGAAGGATCGTTGTCTCAAAGCACCACGTGATGATCGGTGTGATAGATTGTAACATTCGCATACAACGGGTGTAAGCCAGATTATCACACGCAAAACACTTAGGTTGACTCGACAAGCCTAGCATGTATAGACATGGCCCCGGAATAAGGGAGACCGAAAGGTCCAACATGAGTCGTATGGACGATACGATCAGCATGGAGATCTCACCATCGATGACTAGTCCGTCTCACGTGATGATCGGACACAGGCTAGTCGACGTGGATCATGTTTTCACTTGGATGACTAGAGGGATGGCGATCTAAGTGGGAGTTCATTATATAATTTGATTAGATGAACTTAATTATCATGAACTTAGTCTAAAGTTGTCTTTAAGAATATTGTAGATCCAATAGCCAATGCAAATGTCAACCTCAGTTTCAACGCGTTCCTAGACAAAACCAAGCTGAAAGATGATGGAAGCAACTATGCGGACTGGGTCCATAACTTAAAGCTCATCCTCATTGCATCAGAGAAGGCATATGTACTTGATGCGCCGCTAGGTGACTCTCCCGTCCCCGCAGCAGCCCAGGACGTTTTGAACGCCTGGCAGTCGCGCAGTGATGACTACTCTCTCGTTCAGTGTGGCAAGCTATGATGTTTAGAACAGGGGCTCAAAAGGCGTTTTGAGCTACATGGAGCATATGACATGTTCCAGAAGCTGAAACTAGTTTTTCAAGCTCATGCCCGGGTCGAGAGATATCAGGTCCCCGACAAGTTATTTAGCTGTAAAATGGAGGAGAATAGTTTTGTCAGTGAGCACATACCCAGAATGTATCGGTTGCATGACCGTCTGACTCGATTGGGGGTTGAACTTCCGGAT
The DNA here is from genome assembly GCF_904849725.1 of Hordeum vulgare subsp. vulgare. Taxonomy (NCBI): domain Eukaryota; kingdom Viridiplantae; phylum Streptophyta; class Magnoliopsida; order Poales; family Poaceae; genus Hordeum; species Hordeum vulgare. Next base: position 5,126,038 of record NC_058521.1, on the reverse strand, counting down.
GATGCGGTCATTGACAGAATCCTCTAGTCGGTTCCACCTAGCTATAAGAGCTTTGTGATGAACTCCAAGATGCAAGGGATGGACAAGACCATTCCCGAGTTGAACTCGATGCTGAAATTAGCGGAGGTAGAAATCAAGAAAGAGCATCAAGTGTTGATGGTCAATAAGACCACTAGTTTCAAGAAAGGCAAGGGCAAAAAGAACTTCAAGAAGGATGGCAAAGCAGTTGCCGCCCCTGGTAAACCAGTTACTAGGAAGAAGAAAAAGAATGGACCCAAGCCTGGGACTGAGTGCTATTATTGCAAGGGAACTGGTCATTGGAAGCGGAATTGCCCCAAGTACTTAGCGGATAAGAAGGCCGGCAACGTCAAAAGTATATATGATATACATGTTATTGATGTGTACCTTACCAGCCTGGTAGTAGCTCCTGGGTATTTGATACCGGTGATGTTGCTCACATTTGCAACTCAAAACAGGAATTGTGGAATAATGGAGGCTGACTAAGGATGAGGTGAGGATCCATGTCGGGAATGGTTCCAAGGTCGATGTGATCGCCGTCGGCACGCTACCTCTAGATCTACCTTCGGGATTACTTTTAAACCTTAATAATAGTTATTTAGTACGAGCTTTGAGCATGAACATTGTATCGGGATCTTGCTTGATGCGAGATGGCTACTCATTTAAATTTGAGAATAATGGTTGTTCCATTAATATGAGTGATATGTTTTATAGTCATGCCCCACTCGTCAATGGTTTATTCTTGATGAATGTCGAATGATGTTACACATATTCATAGTGTGAGTACCAAAAGATGTAAAGTTGATAATGATAGTCCCACATACTTGTGGCACTTCCGCCTTTCTTATATCGGTGTCAAGCGCAGAAAGAAACTCCATACCGATGGACTTTAGGAGTCTCTTGATTTTGAATCATTTGACACATGCAAATCATGCCTCATGGGCAAGATGAACAAGACTCCGTTCTCCAGAACAATGGAGCGAGGAACCAACTTATTGGAAATAATACATATCAATGTATGTGGTCCAATGAACGTTGAGGCTCGTGGTTGCTATCATTATGTTCTCACCCTCACTGATGATTTAAGCACATATGGGTATGTCTACTTAATGAAACACAAGTCTGAAACATTTGAAAGGTTCAAATAATTTCAGATTGAGATTGAAAATCAACATGGCAAGAAAATAAAGTGTCTACGATCTGATCGTGGAGGAGAATATATGACTCCCGAGTTTGGCATGCACCTAAGGAAATGTGGAATTGTTTCACAACTCACGCCTCCTGGCACATCATAGCGTAACGGTGTGTCTGAACATCGTCATCGCACTTTATTGGATATGGTGCGATCTATGATGTCTTTAAATAGAGCACCGTTTAAATTTGTTGATACGACACCGTATGAATTATGGTTTGGAAAGAAACCTAAGCTGTCGGTTCTCAAAGTTTGGGGTTGCGATGCTTATGTGAAGAAACTTCAGCATGAGAAGCTCGAACCCAAAGCGGAAAAGTGCGTCTTCATAGGATACACTAAGGAAACTATTGGGTATACCTTCTATCTTAAATGTGAAGGCAAAATATTTTTTGCCAAGAACGAATCCTTTCTAGAGAAAGAGTTTCTCTCGAAAGAAGTAAGTGGGAGGAAAGTAGAACTTGATGAGGTAATTGTACCTCCGCTCGAATCGGAAAATAGCGCAGCACAAGAAAATGTTTCTGTGGTGCCTGCACCGACTAGAGAGGAAGTTAATGATGATCATGAAACTTCGGATCAAGTTGCTATTGAACCTCGAAGGTCCACAAGGATACGTTCCGCACCAGAGTGGTATGGCAACCCAGTCGTCGAAATCATGTTGTTAGACAACGGTGAACCTTGGAACTATGAAGAAGTGATGGCGGGCCCGGATTCCAACAAATGGCTTGAAGCCATGAAATTCGATATAGGATCCATGTATGAGAACAAAATATGAACTTTGGTGGACTTGCCCGATGATCGGCAAGCCATAGAAAATAGATGGATATTTAAGAAGAAGAGTGACGCAGATGATAATGTGACCGTCTATAAGGCTCGACTTGTCGCTAACGGTTTTCAACAAGTTCAAGGAGTTGACTACGATGAGACTTTCTCACCCGTAGTGATGCTGAAGTCCGTCCGAATCATGTTAGGAATTGCCACATTTTATGATTATGAAATTTGGCAAATGGACGTCAAAATGGCATTCCTTAATGGTTTCCTTAAGGAAGAATTGTATATGATGCAACCAGAAGGTTTTGTCGATTCTAAGAGTGCTGACAATGTATGCAAGCTCCAGTGCTCCATCTATGGGCTGGTCCAAGCATCTCAGAGTTGGAACATTCGCTTTAATGAGGTGATTAAAGCGTTTGGGTTTATACAGACTTATGGAGAAGCCTGTATTTACAAGAAAGTGAGTGGGAGCTCTGTAGCATTTCTCATATTATATGCGGATGACATATTGTTGATGAGAAATGATATAGAACTTTTGGAGAGCGTGAAGGCCTACTTGAATAAGTGTTTTTCAATGAAGGACCTTGGAGAACCTGCTTACATATTAGGCATCAAAATATATAGAGATAGATCGAGACGCCTCATAGGTCTTTCACAAAGTAGATACCTTGACAAGATATTGAAGAAGTTCAATATGGATAAGTCTAAGAAGGGATTCTTGCTTGTATTGTAAGGTATGAGATTGAGTAAGAGTCAATGCCCGACCACGACAGAAGATAGAGAAAAGATGAGTACCATCCTCTACGCTTCAGCCGTAGGCTCTATTATGTATGCCATGTTGTGTACCAGACCTGATGTGAACCTTGCCATAAGTTTGGTAGGGAGGTACCAAGCTGATCCCCGTATTGAACACTGGACAACGGTCAAGAATATCCTTCAGTACCTGAAAAGGACTAAAGATATGTTTCTCGTTTATGGAGGTGCCGAAGAGCTCGTCGTAAATGGTTACGCCGATGCTAGCTTCGACACAGATCCGGATGACTCCAAGCCACAAACCAGATACTTGTATATTTTGAATGGTGGGGCTATCAGCTGGTGTAGCTGCAAGCAAGGCGTCGTGGCAGCATCTACATGTGAAGCAGAGTACATAGCTGCTTCGGAAGCAGCATAAGGCCTCTTAATGAAGGACTTCATCACTGACCTAGGAGTGATTCCCAATGCGTCGGGCCTGATGACACTCTTCTGTGACAACGTGGAGCTATTGCTATAGCCAAGGAGCCCGGGTTTCACAGGAAGACCAAAATATCGACGGCCGCTTCAACTCTATCCTTGATTACTTTCAGGAAGGAGACATAGATATTTGTAAAGTACGTACGGATCTGAATGTCACAGATCCATTGACCATACCTCTTCCACGAGCAAAACATGATCTACACAAGAACGCTATGGGTGTTCGTTTCATCACAATGCAACTAGATTATTGACTCAAGTGCTAGTGGGAGACTGTTGGGAATATGCCCTAGAGTCAATAATAAAGTGGTTATTATTATATTTTCCTGTTCATGATAATCGTCTATTATTCATGCTATAATTGTATTAACTGGAAACAGTAATACATGTGTGAATATATAGCTCATAATGTGTCCCTAGTGAGCCTCTAGTTGGCTAGCTTGTTGATCAATAGATGATCATGGTTTCCTGATCATGGACATTGGATGTCATTGATAACGGCATCACATCATTTGGAGAATGATGTGATGGAGAAGACCCAATCCTAAGCATAACACTAGATCGTGTTGTTTGTCTGCTAAAGCTTTTCTAATGTCAAGTATCATTTCCTTAGACCATGAGATTGTGCAACTCTCGGATACCGTAGGAGTGCTTTGGGGGTATCAAACGTCACAACATAACTGGGTGATTATAAAGGTGTGCTACAGGTATCTCCGAAAGTGCCTATTGGGTTGGCATTAATCGAGACTAGGATTTGTCACTCTGTATGACGAAGAGGTATCTCTGGGCCCACTCAGTAATGCATCATCATACTGAGCTCAATGTGATTAAGGAGTTAGCCAAGGGATGATCTATTACCGACCGAGTAAAGAGACTTGCCGGTAACAAGATATGGGGATACCGACGATCGAATCTCGCGCAAGTTATATACCGGTAGAAAAAGGGAATTGCATACGGGATTGATTGAATCCCCGACATCATGATTCATCCGATGAGATCATCATGGAACATGTGGGAACCAACATGGATATCCAGACCCCGCTATTGGTTATTGACCGGACAGGTGTCTCGGTCATGTCTGCATGGTTCCCAAACTTGTAGTGTCTACACACTTAAGGTTCGATGACGTTAGGGTTGTTATGGGAATGGTATAGGTCATTACCAAAGGTTGTTCAGAGTCCCAGATGAATCCTGGACGTCATGAGGAGTTCCAGAATGGTCCGGAGTTAAAGATTCATATATGGGAAGTGGAGTTCTGATCACGAGAAGTGTTTCGGAGATTGCTGGTAATGTACCGGGACCACCGGAAGGGTTCCGGGAGTCCATCTGGAAGGTCCACCAGCCCCGAAGGGGTATATGGGCCCAAAGTAGATGGGAACCAGCCCCAAAGTGGGCTGGTGCGCTACCACTTCCAGCCCAAAGCACACAAGGGCCAAGGAGGGCCAACCCTAGGGCGTGGGGCTTGCCTTGGGTGGCAAGCCACCCTAGGGCGCCGCCTCCTCCACCCTGGTCGTCGCGCCCCTTGACCATCTGGTGGCCGTCGCGCCCCTCCTAGGGTTTCGCTAGGAGGCTGCACCCCCTCTCTCTCCCTCCTACATATAGTGGAGGTATTGGGAGGGCTGCACACGCAATTCTCTCTCTCCCATGGTGCAGCCCTACTCCTCCTCCTCCTCATCCTCCGTTGTGATTGGCAAAGCCTTGCCGGAGTACCATGCCACTCCACGATCACCACGCCGTCGTGCTGCCGGAGCTCTCCCTGAACCTCTCCTCTCTCCTTGCTGGATCAAAGCATTGGAAACGTCACCGAGCTGCACGTTTGTTGAACGCGGAGGAGCCATTGTTTGGCACTTAGATCAGAATCCACCGCGATCTGTATCGCTACAAGTACGATTCCATCAACCGCGTTCTAGCAACGCTTCCTCTTAGCGATCTTCAAAGGTATGAATATGCTCTACTCCTTTCCCGTTGCTGGTTTCTCCTAGATAGATCCTTGCGTGACGTAGGGAAATTTTCGAAATTACTACGTTCCGGAACAAAAATAGTGTGCTATAGCCCACGAAACTGCAATGAAACGACAAAAAGAAACGGGTTTTTACCACATCTCGATAGCCGTGCACAGGGTTCGCGGAGCATCAAAAATGACAAAAACAACGAGTTTTTGTGATACCTCGTTAGCCGTGCACGCGGTTCTTGGAGCATCGAAAATCAACCCGGGACCCCAAAACAATGCCTTATGGCCCACGAAACTGGCCAGAAACAACAAAAACAAAGAGTTTTTGGGACGTCTTGATAGTCGATAATGGGGTTCATGGAGCATCAAAAATTGACCCGGGACCCCGATATAGTGTGTTATAGCCCATGAAACTGGCCAGAAACGATGAAAACAACGAGTTTTTGCGACGTCTCGATAGCCGATAATTGGGTTCTCGGAGCATAAAAATCGACCCGAGACCCCAAAATAGTGCTTCCCACAAAACTGGCCCGAAATGATAAAAAAATGAGTTTTTGCGGCGTATCGATAGTCGTGCATAGGGTTCATGGAGCATAAAATATCAAACAGGGACCCCAAAACAGTGCGAACCAACGAAAAAGGGCCCAAAACGACCAAAATAACGAGTTTTGGTGATGTCTCGATAGCCGTGCATAGGGTTCATGGAGCATCAAAAATGGTCCCGGGAGCCCCAAACAGTGCGTTATTGCCCACGAAACTGGCCCGAGACAACAAAAACAATGAGTTTTTGCGATGACTCGATAGCCAATAACTGGGTTCGTGGAGCATAAAAAATTGACCGGAGACCCGAAACAACGGTCCCAAAAAGACAAGAAGAACAAGTTTTTGCGATATCTCGATAGTCGTGCACAAGGTTCATGGAGCATCAATAATCGACCCGGGGCCCCAAAAGAGTGTGCTATAGCCCAGGAAACTGGCCCGAAACGAGAAACCAACGAGTTTTTGCAACGTCTCGATAGCCCTGCATCAGGTTCATGGATCTTAAAAAATCAACCCAGAACCCTAAAAATGTGTGCTATAGTCCACGAACCTGCCCGAAAATGACAAAACAACGAGTTTTTACAACATTTCGACAGCCGTGAACACGGTTCATGGAGTAGCAAAAATCAACCCGGGACTCCAAAACAGAGCGTTATCGCCCACGAAAGTGGACCGGAACGACAAAAGCATTGAGTTTCTGCAACGTCTCAATAGCCGTGGACACGGTTCGTGGACCATCAAAAATCGACCCGAGAACCCAAAACAGTGCGCTATAGCGCACGGAATGGGCCCGAAACGACAAAAACAACGAGTTTTTGCGAAGTCTCGATAGCCGTGCACAGGGTTCATGGAGCATCAAAAATCGACCGGGACCCCAAAATAGTGCGCTATATCCCATGAAACTACCCCGAAACGCTAAAAACAACGAGTCCTTATGACGTCTCGATAGTCGTGCACAGGGTTCATGGAGCATCAAAAATGGACCCAAGACCCCAAAACAGTGCGTTATAGCCCATGAAACTGGCCAGAAATGACAAAAACAAAGAGTTTTTGCGACGTCTCGATAGTCGTTAACAGGGTTCATGGAGCATCAAAAATGGACCCGGGACCCCAAAATAGTGCGCTATAGCCCATGAAACTGGCCAGAAACGGTGAAAACAACGAGTTTTTGCGACGTCTCAATAGCCGATAATGGGGTCCAGGGATCATCACAAATCGACCCGAGACCCAAAAATAGTGCGTTATAGCCCACGAAACTGGCCCGAAATGATAAAAACAACGAGTTTTTGCGACGTCTCGATAGCCGTGCACAAGGTTCACGGAGAATCAGAAATGGACTCGGGAACCCAAAAGAATGCGTTATATCCCACGAAATTGGCCCGAAACAAAAAAATAACGAGTTTTTGCGATGTCTCGATACCCAATAATAGGGTTCATGGAGGATCAAAAATCGACCCGGGACCCCGAAACAGTGCGCTGCCAACGAAAACGGGACCGAAAAGACAAAAACAACGAGGTTTTGCGACGTCTCGATATCCGTGCACAGGGTTCATGGACCATCAAAAATTGACCTGGGCCCCAAAACAGTGCGCTATATACCACCAAATGGGCCCGAAATGACAAAAACAATGAGTTTTTGCGACGTCTCGATAGCCGTGCACATGGTTCTTGGAGCATCAAAAATCGATCCGGGACACCAAAACAGTGCCCTATATCCCATGGAACTATCCCGAAACGCTAAAAACAATGATTCTTTATGACATCTAGATAGCCGTGCATAGGGTTCCTAGAGCATCAAAAATGGACCCGAGACCCCAAAACAGTGCGCTATAGCCCACAAAACTAGCCAGAAACGAGAAAAACAAAGAGTTTTTGCGACGTCTCGATAGTCGATAACAGGGTTGATGGAGCATCAAAAATGGACCCAGGACCCCAAAATAGTGCGCTATAGCACATGAAACTCGCTAGAAACTGTGAACACAACGAGTTTTTATGACGTCTCGATAGCCGATAATAGGTTCCAAAGATCATCAAAAATCGACCCGAGACCCCAAAATAGTGTGTTATAGCCCACGAAACTGGCCCGAAATGATAAAGACAATGAGTTGGTGGCGTCTCGATAACCGGGCATAGGGTTCATGGAGCATCAAAATCGACCCGGGACCCCAAAACGGTGCTATAGCCCACGAAACGGGTCCGAAACGACAAAAATAACGAGTTTTTGCGACGTCTCGATAGCCGTGCACAGGGTTCATGGAGAATCAAAAATGGACCCAAGAATCCACAACAGTGCGTTATAGCCCACGAAATTGGCCAGAAACAAAACAATGAGTTTTGCGATGTCTCCATAGCCGTGCATAAGGTTCATGGAGCATCAAAAATGGACCCGGGAGCCCAAAAGACTGCGCTATAACCCACGAAACTGTCTACAAACAACAAGTACAACGAGTTTTTGCGACGTCCCGAAAGCCGGGACCCCAAAATAGTGCATTATAGCCTGCCAAACTAGCCCAAAATGATAAAAACAACGAGTTTTTGCGATGTCTCGATAGCCGTGCACAAGGTTCATGAAGCATGAAAAATCGACCCGGGACCCCGAAACAGTGCGCTATAGCCCATGAAACTTGCCCGAAACGACAAAATAACAAGTTTCAGCGACGTCTCGATAGCCATGCACAGGGTAAATAGAGCATCCAAAATTGACTCGAGACCCGAAAATAGTGCGCTATAGCCCCACGAAACTGCCCCGAAACAACAAAACAACGAGTTTTTACAACATCTCGATAGCCGTGCACAAGGTTCATGGATCATTAAAAATCGACACGGGACCCTCAAACAGTGCGCTATAGTCCACGATACAAACCCGAAACGACAAAAACAACGACTTTTTGTGACATCTCGATAGCCATGCACAGGGTTCATAGAGCATCCAAAATTGACTCGGAACCCCAAAATAGTGCGCTATAGTCCACGAAACTGCCCCGAAACAAAAAAGACAACGAGTTTTCGTGACATCTCGATAGCCGTGCACAAGGTTCATGGAGCATCTAAAATGGAACTGGGATCCGAAAACAGTGCGCTATAGCCCGAAATGACAAAAGCATAGAATTTTTACGACGTCTCGATAGCCATGCACATGGTTCGTGGAGCATTAAAAATCGACCCGGGACCCCAATAGTGCGCTATAGCCCATGAAATTGGCGAGAAACGACAAAAAAAGAATTTTTGCTACGTCTTGTTAGCCGTGCACAGGGTTCGTGGAGCATCAAAATTCGACGCGGGACCCCAAAATAGTGCCATATAGACCACGAAACTACCCCGAAACGACAAAAACAACGATTTTTTGTGATGTCTACATAGCCATGCATAGGGTTCATGGAGCATAAAAATGGACCCGGGACCCCGATAGACTTCGCTATAGCCCACAAAACTGGCTAGAAACGACAAAAACCACGACTTTTTGCGACGTCCCTATAGCCGGGACACCAAAATACTGCATTATAGCCCCGCCAAACTAGACCAAAACGATAAAAACAATGAGTTTTGCGATGTCTCGATAGCCGTGCACAAGGTTCATGAAGCATGAAAAATCGACCCGGGACCCCAAAAGAGTGTGCTATAGCCCACGAAACTTGGCCGAAACGACAAACACAACGAGTTTTAGCGACGTCTCGATAGCTCTCCACTAGGTTCAAGGATCATCAAATATCGACCTGGGACCCTAAAAAAAGTGCGCTATAGCCCGTGAAACGGGCCCGAAATGACAAAACAACGAGTTTTTGTGACATCTCGATAGCCATGCACAAGGTTAATAGAGCATCCAGAATTGACTCGGGACCCCAAAACAGTGCGCTATAGCCCCACGAAACTGCCCCGAAACAACAAAAACAACGAGTTTTTGTGACGTCTCGATAGCCGTGCACATGGTTCATGGAGCATCAGAAATGGAACCGGGGTCCGAAAACAGTACGCCATAGCCCATGATAGTGGCCGAAACGACAAAAACAACGTGTTTTTGCAACGTCTTGATAGCCGTGTGTAGGGTTCGTGGAGCATGAAAAATCGACCCGGGACCACAAAAGAGTGCGCTATATCCCACGAAACTGCCTCGAAATGAGTTTTGTGACGTCTCGATAGCCGCGCACAAGGTTCAAGGAGCATCAAAAGTGGAAACGGGATCCGAAAACAGTGCGCTAGCCCATGAAACTAGCCAAAAACGACAAAAAAAGAATTTTTGATACGTCTTGATAGCCGTGCACACGGTTCGTGGAGCATCAAAATTCAACCTGAGACCCCAAAATAGTGCCATATAGACCACGAAACTGCCCCGAAACGACAAAAAGAACGAGTTTTTGTGACGTCTACATAGCCATGCACAGGGTTCATGGAGCATCAAAAATGGACCCGTGACCCGAAAACAGTGCGCTATAGCGCATGAAACTGGCCAGAAACGACAAAAACAAAGAGTTTTTGCGACGTCTAGATAGTCGATAACAGGGTTCATGGTGCATAAAAAATGGACCCGGGACCCCAAAAGACTGCGCTATAGCCCACAAAACAGGCTAGAAACGACAAAAACAATGAGTTTTTGCGACATCCTTATAGCCGGGACCCCAAAATAGTGCATTATAGCCCGCCAAACTAGACCAAAACGACAAAAATAATGATTTTTTGCGATGTCTCGATAGCCGTGCACAAGGTTCATGAAGCATGAAAAATCGACCCGGGACCCAAAAGAGTGTGGTATAGCCCACGAAACTGCACCGAAACGACGAAGACGAAGAGTTTTTACAACATCTCGATAGCCGTGCACAGGGTTCATGGAGCATCAAAAATCGACCCAGGACCCCAAAACAGTGCGCTATAGCACACGAAATAGTCCCGAAATGAAAAAAGCAACAAGTTTTTGTGAGGTCTTGATAGCCGTGCACAGGATTCATAGAGCGTCGAAAATCAACCCCCGACGCTAAAACAATGCGCTATAGCCCCACGAAACTGTCCCGAAACGACAAAACAGCGTGTTTTTGCGACGTCTTGATAGCCGTGCACATGGTTCAAGGGGCATCCAAAATCGACCCGGGACCCCAAAACAGTGCGCTATAGTCCACGAAACTGCCCCGAAACAACAAAAACAATGAGTTTTTGTGACGTCTCGATAGCGGCACACAAGGTTCAAGGAGCATCGAAAATGGAACCGGGATCCGAAAACAGTGCGCTATAGCCCATGAAACTGGCGAAAAACGACAAAAACAAAGAATTTTTTATACGTCTTGATAGCCGTGCACATGGTTCGTGGAGCATCAAAATTCGACCCGGGACCCCAAAATAGTGCCTGTAGACCACGAAACTGCCCCGAAACGACAAAAAGAACGAGTTTTTGTGACGTCTACATAGCCGTGCACAAGGTTCATGGAGCATCAAAAATGGACCCGTGACCCCAAAACAGTGCGATATAGCCCACGAAACTGGCCAGAAACGACTAAAACAAAGTGTTTTTGTGACGTCTAGATAGACAATAACAGGGTTCATGGAGCATAAAAAATGGACCTGGGACCCCAAAAGACTAGGCTATAGCCCACAAAACTGGCCAGAAACGACAAAAACAACGAGTTTTTGCGACGTCCCTATAGCCGGGACCCCAAAATACTGCATTATAGCCCGCCAAACTAGTCCAAAACGATAAAAACAATGAGTTTTGCGATGTCTCGATAGCCGTGCACAAGGTTCATGAAGCATGAAAAATCAACCCGGGACCCCAAAAGTGTGTGTTATAGCCCACGAAACTTGCCCGAACCGACAAAAACAACGAGTTTTAGCAATGTCGCAATAGCTCTCCACTGGTTTCATGGATCATCAAATATCGACCTCGGACCCTAAAAAAGTGCGCTATAGCCCGTGAAACGGGCCCGAAACGACAAAAACAACGAGTTTTTGTGACATCTCGATAGCCATGCAGAGGGTTAACAGAGCATCCAAAATTGACTCGGGACCCCAAAACATTGCGTTATAGCCCATGAAACTGGCGAGGAACGACAAAAACAAAGAGTTTTTGCGACGTCTAGATAGCCAACAACACGGTTCATTGAGCATAAAAAATGGACCCGAGACCCCGGAAGACTGCGCTATAGACCAGGAAACTCGCTAGAAACGACAAAAACTACGAGTTTTTTCAACGTACCGATAGTCGGGACCTCAAAATAGTGTATTGTAGCCGTGCACAAGGTTCATAAAGTATCAAAAATCACACGGGACCCCAAAAGAGTTTGCTATAGCCCACGAAACTGCCTCGAAACGACAAAAACAATGATTTTTTACAACATCTCGATAGCCCTACACATGGTTCACGGAGCATCAAAAATCGACCCAGGACCCCCAAGCAGTGTGCTATAGCCCACGAAACTGTCCCAAAATGAAAAAACAATTTTTTGTGACGTCTTGATAGTCGTGCACAGGGTTCCTGGAGCATCAAACAGTGTGCAACGTGTTTTTGCGACGTCTTGATAGCCATGCACAGGGTTCAAGGGGCTTCCAAAATCGAGCCGGGACCCCAAAACTGTGCGCTATAGTCCACCAAACTTCCCAGAAACAACAAAAACAATGAGTTTTTGTGACTTCTCAATAGCCGTGCACAGGGTTCATGGAGCATCAAAAATGGAACAGCGATCTGAAAACTATGCGCTATAGCCCATGAAAGAGGCCCGAAACGACAAAAGCATAAAGTTTTTAGGACGTCTCGATAGCCGTGCACAGGGTTCGTGGAGCATCAAAAATCGACCCGGGACCCCAAAACAGTGCGCTATAGTCCACGAAACTGCCCCGAAACAACAAGAACAACGAGTTTTTGCGACATCTAGATAGCCGATAACAGGGTTCATCGAGCATAAAAAATCTACCCCACACCCACAATTGTGCATTATAGCCCTGCACAAGGTAGCCGTTCACATGGTTCATGGATCATAAAAAATTGACCCGGGACCCTAAAAAACTGAGCTATAGCCCACGAAATTGCCCCGAAACAACAAAAACAACTCGTTTTTGTGACGTCTCGATAGCCGCGCACAGGGTTCATGAAGCATCTAAAATGGAACCGGGGTCCGAAAACAATGCGCTATAGCCCATGAAAGTGGCCCGAAACGACAAAAGCACACAGTTTTTGTGACGTCTCGATTGCCATGCACAGGTTTCGTGGAGCATCAAAAATCGACCCGGGACCCCAAAACAGTGCGCAGAAACAACAAAACAACGAGTTTTTGTGACGTCTCAATAGCCGTGCACACGGTTCATGGAGCATAAAAAATGGAACCGCGGTCCGAAAGTGCGCTATAGCCCATGAAAGAGGCCCAAAACAACAAAAGCACACAGTTTTTATGACGTCTCGATAGCCGTGCATAGGGTTCGTGGAGCATCAAAAATCGACCCGGGACCCCAAAACAGTGCGCTATAGCCCACGACACTGTCCCGAAATGAAAAAACAAGAAGTTTTTGTGACGTCTTGATAGCCGTGCACAGGGTTCATGGGGCATCAAAAACAACAAGTTTTAGCGACATCTCGATAGCCCTACACAGGGTTCAAGGATCATTAAAAATCGACCCGGGACCCTAAAAAAGTGCGCTATAGCGCACGACACGGGCCTGAAACGACAAAATAATGAGTTTTTCCAACATCTCGATATCCGTGTACACGATTCAGGGAGCATCAAATATCGACCCAGGACCCCAAAACAATGCGCTATAGCCCACGAAACTGTCACGAAATGAATAAACAACGAGTTTTTGTGACGTCTTGATAGTCGTGCAAGGGGTTCAAGGGGCATCCAGAATCGACCCGGGTCCCCAAAACAGTGCGCTATAGTCCACAAAACTGCCCCGAAACAACAAAAGCACAAAGTTTTTCCGACGTCTCGATAGCCGTGCATAGGGTTCGTGGAGCATCAAAAATCGACCCGGGACCCGCAAGCAGTGCGCTATAGCACATGAAACTCGCCACAAAGGACAAAAACAAAGAATTTTTGCTATGTCTTGATAGCCGTGCACAGCGTTCGTGGAGCATCAAAATTCGACCCGGGACCGCAAAATAGTGCCATATAGTCCACAAAACTGCCCTGAAAAGACAAAACAACGAGTTTTTGTGACGTCTACATAACCGTGCACAAGGTTCATGGAGCATCAAAAATGGACCCATGACCCCAAAACAGTGCGCTATAGCCCATGAAACTGGCGAGAAACGCGAAAACAAAGAGTTTTTGCGACGTCTAGATAGCCGATAACAGGGTTCATGGAGCATCGAAAATGGACCCGGGACCCCAAAAGTCTGCGCTATAGCCCACAAAACTGGCCAAAAACGACAAAAACAATGAGTTTTTGCGACGTCCCTATAGCCGGGACCCCAAAATACTGCATTATAGCCCGCCAAACTAGACCAAAACGATAAAAACAATGACTTTTGCGATGTCTCGATAGCCGTGCACAGGGTTCATGAAGCATGAAAAATCAACCCGGGACCCCAAAAGAGTGTGCTATAGCCCACGAAACTTGCCCGAACCGACAATAACAACGAGTTTTAGCGACGTCTCGATAGCTCTCCACTGGGTTCATGGATCACAAATCGACCTGGGACCCTAAAAAAGTGCGCTATAGCCCGTGAAACGGGTCCGAAACGACAAAAACAACGAGTTTTTGTGACATCTCGATAGCCATGCAGAGGGTTAACAGAGCATCCAAAATTGACTCGGGACACCAAAATATTGCGGTATAGCCCGTGAAACTGGCCAGAAACTACAAAAACAAAGTGTTTTTGCGACGTCTAGATAGCCGATAACATGGTTCATCGAGCATCAAAAATGGACCCGGGAACCCGGATGACTGCGCTATAGACCACGAAACTCGCTAGAAACGACAAAAACAACGAGTTTTTGCAACGTACCGATAGCCGGGACCTCAAAATGGTGCATTATAGCTGTGCACAAGGTTCATGAAGCATCAAAAATCACCCGGGACCCCAAAAGAGTGTGCTATAGCCCACGAAACTGCCCCGAAACGACAAAAACAATTATTTTTTACAACATCTCGATAGCCGTGCACATGGTTCATGGAGCATCAAAAATCGACCCAGGACACCCAAGCAGTGTGCTATAGCCCACGAAACTGTCCCAAAATGAAAAAAAACAACGATTTTTTGTGACGTCTTGATAGTCGTGCACAGGGTTCCTGGAGCATCAAACAGTGCGCAACGTGTTTTTGCGACGTCTTGATAGCCATGCACAGGGTTCAAGGGGCATCCAAAATCGAGCCGGGACCCCAAAACAGTACGGTATAGTCCACCACACTTCCTGGAAACAACAAAACAACGAGTTTTTGTGACGTCTCAATAGCCGTGCACAGGGTTCATGGAGCATCAAAAATGGAACCGCGATCCGAAAATAGTGCGCTATAGCCCATGAAAGTGGCCCGAAACGATAAAAGCACAGAGTTTTTACGACGTCTCGATAGCCATGCACAGGGTTCGTGGAGCATCAAAAATGGACCCGTGACCCCAAAACAGTGCGCTATAGCCCACGAAAACAGGCCCGAAACCACAAAAACAACAAGTTTTAGCAACATCTCGATAGCCCTACATACACAGGGTTCATGGATCATCAAAAATCGACCCGGGACCCTAAAAAGTGGACTATAGTCCGTGAAACGGGCAGGAAACGACAAAATAATGAGTCTTTACAACATCTCGATATCCGTGCACACAGTCGAGGGAGCATCAAATATCGACCCAGGACCCCAAAACAGTGAGCTATAGCCCACGAAACTGTCACGAAATGAAAAAACATAGAGTTTTTGTGACGTCTTGATAGCCGTGCACAGGGTTCAAGGGGCATCCAGAATCGACCCGGGTCCCCAAAACAGTGCGCTATTGTCCACGAAAATGCCCCGAAACAACAAAAGCACAAAGTTTTTCCGACGTCTCGATAGCCGTGCACACGGTTCGGGGAGCATCAAAAATGGAACCGGGATCCGAAAACAGTGCGCTATAGCACATGAAACTCGCCACAAAGGACAAAAACAAAGAATTTTTGCTACGTCTTGATAGCCGTGCACAGGGTTCGTGGAGCATGAAAATTCGACCCGGGACCGCAAAATAGTGCCATATAGTCCATGAAGATGCCCTGAAACGACAAAACAACGAGTTTTTGTGAAGTCTACATAGCCGTGCACAAGGTTCATGGAGCATCAAAAATGGACCCGTGACCCCAAAACAGTGCGATATTGAAACTGGCTAGAAACGAGAAAAACAAAGAGTTTTCGCGACGTCTAGATAGCCGATAACATTGTTCATGGAGCAGCGAAAATGGATGCGGGACCCCAAAAGACTGCGCTATAGCCCACAAAACTGACCAGAAACGACAAAAACAACGAGTTTTTGCGACGTCCCTAAAGCCGGGACCCCAAAATACTGCATTATAGCCCGCCAAACTAGACCAAAACGATCAAAACAATGAGTTTTGCAATGTCTCGATAGCCGTGCACAAGGTTCATGAAGCATGAAAAATCAACTCGGGACCCCAAAAGAGTGTGCTATAGCCCACGAAACTTGCCCGAACCGACAAAAACAACGAGTTTTAGCGACGTCGCGATAACTCTCCAGTGGGTTCATGGATCATCAAATATCGACCTGGGACCCTAAAAAAGTGCGATATAGCCCCGTGAAACGGGTCGAAACGACAAAAACAACGAGTTTTTGTGACATCTCGATAGCCATGCAGAGGGTTAACACAGCATCCAAAATTGACTCGGGACCCCAAAACATTGGGCTATAGCCCATGAAACTGGCCAGAAACGACAAAAACAAAGTGTTTTTGCGACGTCTAGATAGCCGATAACACGGTTCATCGAGCATCAAAAATGGACTCGGGACCCCGGAAGACTGCTATAGACCACGAAACTCGCTAGAAATGAGAAAAACAACGAGTTTTTGCAACGTGTCGATAGCTGGGACCTCAAAATTGTGCATTATAGCCGTGCACAAGGTTCATGAACCATCAATAATCACCTGGGACCCCAAAAGAGTGTGCTATAGCCCACGAAACTGCCCCGAAACGACAAAAACAATGATTTTTTTACAACATCTCGATAGTCATGCACATGGTAAATGGAGCATCAAAAATCGACCCAGGACCCCCAAGCAATGCACTATAGCCCACGAAACTGTCACAAAATGAAAAAACAACGAGTTTTTGTGACGTCTTGATAGCCGTGCACGGGGTTCAAGGGGCATCCAGAATCGACCCGGGACCCCAAAACATTGTGCTATAGTCCACAAAACTGCCCCGAAACAACAAAAACAACGAGTTTTTGTGACGCCTCAATAGCCGTGCACAGGGTTCATGGAGCATCAAAAATGGAACCGGGATCTGAAAACAGTACGCTATAGCCCATGAAAGTGGCCTGAAACGGCAAAAGCAGAGTGTTTTAACGACGCTCGATAGCCGTGCACACGGTTCCTGGAGCATCAAAAATCTACCCGGGACTCCAAAATAGTGCCATATAGACCACGAAACATAGACCCAAGACCCCAAAGTTCATGAAGTTTACAAAGTTCATGCAGCATAAAAAAAGGACCCGTGACCCCAAAACTGTGCGCTGTAGCCAATGAAACTGGCCAAAAACGACAAAAAACACGACTTTTTGTGATATCAAGATAGCTATGCACCGGGTTCATAGAGCATCCAAAATTGACTCGGGACCCCAAAACAGTGCACTATAGTCCACGAAATTGCCCTCGAACAACAAAAACAACGAGTTTTTGTGACATCTTGATAGCCGTGCACATGGTTCATGGAGCATCAAAAATGGAACCGGGATCCGAAAACAGTGCGCTGCCCATGAAAGTGGCCCGAAACGACAAAAGCACAAAGTTTTTACGACGTCTCTATAGCCGTGCACAGGGTTCGTGGAGCATCAAAAATCGACCCAGGACCCCAAAATAGTGCCATATAGACCACGTAATTGCCCCGAAACGACAAAAATAACGAGTTTTTGTGACGTCTACATAGCCGTCCACGGGGTTCATGGAGCATCAAAAATGGACCCATGACCCCAAAACAGTGCGCTATAGCCCATGAAACTGGCCAGAGACGACAAAAACAAAGAGTTTTTGCGACGTCTAGATAGCCGATAACAGGGTTCATGGAGCATCAAAAATGGACCTGGGACCCCAAAATGGTGCATTATAGCCCGCCAAACTAGCCGAAAACGATAAAAACAATGAGTTTTTGAGATGTCTCAATAGTCGTGCACAAGGTTCATGAAGCATCAAAAATCGACCCACGACCCCAAAAGAGTGTGCTATAGCCCACGAAATTGCCCCAAAACGACTAAAACAACGATTTTTTACAACATCTCGATAGCCATGCACAGGGTTCATGGATCATCAAAAATCGACCCAGCACCCCCAAACAGTGCGCTATAGCCCACGAAACTGTCCCGAAATGAAAAAAACAACGATTTTTTGTGACGTCTTGATAGCCATGCACAGGGTTCCTCGAGCATAAAAAACGACCCGGGACGCTAAAACAGTGCGCGATAGCCCACGAAACTGTCCCGAAAAGACAAAAACAACGTGTTTTTGCGACGTCTTTATAGCCATGCACAGGGTTCAAGGGGCATCCAAAATCGATCCGGGACCCCAAAACAGTGCGCTATCGTCCACCAAACTGCCTGGAAACAACATGTCGATAGCCGTGCACGGGGTTCATGGAGCATCAAAAATGGAACCGGGATCCAAAAACAGTGTGCTATAGCCCATGAAAGTGGTCCGAAACGACAAAAGCACAGAGTTTTTACGACATCTTGATAGCCGTGTGATGTCTACTACGCATCCTTCTCCTTGTAGACATTGTTGGGCCTCCAAGCGCAGAGGTTTGTAGGACAATAGCAATTTTCCCTCAAGTGGGTGACCTAAGGTTTATCAATCCGAGGGAGGAATAGGATGAAGATGGTCTCTCTCAAGCAACCCTGCAACCAAATAAAAAAGATTCTCTTGTGTCCCCAACACACCCAATACAATGGTAAGTTGTATAGGTGCACTAGTTCGGCGAAGAGATGGTGAAACAAGTGCAATAAGGATGGTAGATATAGGTTTTTGTAATCTGAAACTACAAAAACAGCAAGGTAACAAATAGTAAAAGTGAGCACGAACGGTATTGCAATGCATGGAAACAAGGCCTAGGGTTCACACTTTCACTAGTGAAGTTCTCTCAACAATGATAACATAATTCAATCATATAACTAGCCCTCAACATGCAACAAAGAGTCACTCCAAAGTCACTAATTGCGGAGAACAAACGAAGAGATTATTGTTGGGTACGAAACCACCACAAAGTTATTCTTTCTGATCGATCTATTCAAGAGTCCGTAGTAAAATAACACGAAGCTATTCTTTCCGTTCGATCCATCATAGAGTTCGTACTAGAATAACACCTTAAGATACATATCAACCAAGACCCTAATGTCACCTAGATACTCCATTGTCACCTCAAGTATCTGTGGGCATGATTATATGATATGCATCACATAATCTCAGAATCATCTATTCAACCAACACATAGAACTTCAAAGAGTGCCCCAAAGTTTCTTCCAGAGAGTCAAAACGTGTGCCAACCCGTGTGCATAGGTTCCCAATGTCACGAACCCGCAAGTTGATCACCAAAACATACATCAAGTACTCACATGAATCCACGTGTGCCAACCCATATGCATAGGTTTCCAATTGTCACAAACCCGCAAGTTGATCACAACAGATAGACACGTGCAAGACATACATCAAGTGTTCTCAAAGACTCAATCCGATAAGATAACTCTCCAAAGGGGAAACTCAATTCATTACAAGAAGGAGAGGGGGAAGAACATCATAAGATCCAACTATAGTAGCAAAGCCCATGGTACATCGATATCAAGACATCTCAAGAACACGAGAGAGAGAGATCAATCACATAGCTACTAGTACATACCCTCAGCCCCGAGGGAGAACTACTCCCTTCTCGTCATGGAGATCGCCGGGATGATGAAGATGGCCACCGGAGATGGATTCCCCCTCCGATAGGGTGCCAGAACGGGCTCCAGATTGGTTTTTGGTGCCTACAGAGGCTTGCGGCGGCAGAACTCCCGATCTAGGTTTCTTTTTTGGGGGTTTCTGAATTTATAGGAATTTATGGGGGTGGAATTACGTCGGTTGGGCCCACTAGGAGGTCACAAGCCTGCCCTGCGCCACCTAGGGGGGTGGTGGCGGCGTCAGGGCTTGTGACTCCCTCGTGGCTCTTCTGGCCTTCTTCAAAAGCTTCGGGGGTCTCTTTTGGTCCAACAAAAATCATCGTAAACTTTCATTCCATTTGGTCTCCGTCTGAAAATGGGCCAAAAACACGGAAAAAACAGAAACTCGCAATTGGCACTGAGTTAATAGGTTAGTCCCAAAAAATATATAAAATAGCATATTAATGCATATAAAACATCCAAAGTTGACAAGATAATAGCATGGAACAATAAAAAATTATAGATACGTTGGAGACGTATCACCGTGCACACGGTTCATGGAGCATCAAGAATCGACCCGGGACCCCAAAACAGTGCGCTATAGCCCACGAAAACGAGCCCAAAACGACAAAAACAACGAGTTCTAGCGACATCTTGATAGCCCTACACAGGGTTCATGGATTATAAAAAATCGACCCGGGACCCTAAAAAAGTGCGCTATAGCCCATGAAACGGGCCCGAAACGACAAAATAATTAGTTTTTACAACATCTCTAGCCGTGCACTGGGTTTAGGGAGCATCAAATATCGACCCAGGACCCCAAAACAGTGCGCTATAGCCCATGAAACTGTCACGAAATGAAAAAACAACGAGTTTTTGTGACGGCTTGGTAGCCGTGCACACGGTTCATGGAGCATCAAAAATCCACCCGGGAGGCCAAAACATTGCGCACCCCATGAAAATGTCCCGTAACGACAAAAACAGCGACTTTACGATGACCCCAAAACAGTGCGCATTAGACAGCTGATAAGAGGGTAATGGACCCGGGACCCCAAAGGACTATGCTATAGCCCACGAAACTAGCTCGAAACGATAAAAACAAGAGTTTTTACGACCTCCGATAGCCAGGACCCCAAAATAGTGCATTATAGCCCGCCAAACTAGAACAAAACGATAAAAACAATGAGTTTTCCGATGTCTCGATAGCCGTTAACAAGGTTCATGAAGCATCAAAAATCGACTCGGAACCCCAAAAGTGTGTGATATAGCCCACGAAACTTGCCCGAAACGACAAAAACAACGAGTTTTAGCGACGTCTCGATAGCTCTCCACTGGTGTCATGAATCATCAAAAATCAACCTCGGACCCTAAAAAAGTACGGTATAGCCAATGAAACGGGCCCGAAACATCAAACATCTCGATAGCCATGCATATGGTTAATAGAGCATCCAAAATTGACTCGGGACCCCAAAATAGTGCGCTGTAGCCCCACGAAACTGCCCCGAAACGACAAAAACAATGAGTTTTTACAACATCTCGATAGCCGTGCACACGTTTCATGGATCATCAAAAATTGACCCCGGGACCCTAAAAAGTGTGCTATAGCCCACGAAACAGGACCGAAACGACAAAAAAAATGACTTTTTGTGGCATCTCGATAGCCATGCACAGGGTTCATACATGATCCAAAACTGCCCTGAAACGACAAAAACAACGAGTTTTTGTGATGTCTACATAGCCGTGCACAGGATTCATGGAGCATCAAAAATGGACCCGTGACCCCAAAACAATGCACTATAACCCATGAAACTGGCCAGAAACGACAAAAACAAAGAGTTTTTGCGACGTCTAGATAGCCGATAACAGGGTTCATGGGGCATCAAAAAAGTACCCGGGACCCCAAAGACTGCGCTTTAGCCCACAAAACTGGCTAGAAACAACAAAAACAACGAGTTTTTGCGACGTCCCTATAGGCGGGACCACAAAATAGTGCATTATAGCCCACGAAACTTGCCCGAAACTACAAAAACAACGAGTTTGAGCAACGTCTTGATAGCTCTTCACACGGTTCATGGATCATCAAAAACCGACCTGGGACCCTAAAAAGTGCGCTATAGCCCATGAAACGGGCCCGAAACGACAAAAACAACGACTTTTTTTGACATCTCGATAGCCATGCAAAGGGTTCATGCAGCATCCAAAATTGACCCGGGAACCGAAAACAGTGCGCTATAGCCCACGAAATCGAGCCCGAAACGAAAAAAACAACGAGGTTTTACAACATCCCGATAGTCGTGCACAGGGTTCATGGAGCATCAAAAATCGACCCAGAACCCCAAAACAGTGCGCTATAGCCTACGAAACTGTCCCGAAATGAAAAAACAATGAGTTTTTGTGATGTCTTGATAGCCATGCACACGGTTCATGGAGCATAAAAAATCCACCCGGGACGCCAAAACAGTGCGCTATAGTCCACAAAACTGCCCCGAAACGACAAAAACAACGAGTTTTTGTGACGCCTTGATAATCGTGTACACTGTTCATGGAGCATCAAAATTGGAACTGGGACCCCAAAACAGTGTGCTATAGCCCATGAAACTGCACCGAGATCTTACTACTGCTCTTACTGTTGTTATTGTTACTCTGCTGCTGTTGCTGTCACTTTGCTGCTACTGGTTACTGTTGCTACTATCGCTATCACACTACTCTGCTACTGATACTTTGTTTCAGAGACTAAATCTTTCAGGTGTGGTTGAATTGACAACTCAAGTGCTAATACTTGAGAATATTCTATGGCTTCCCCTTGTGTCGAATCAATAAATTTGGGTTGATTACTCTACCCTCGAAAACTGTTGCGATCCCCTATACTTGTAGGTTATCACCGTTCACAAGGTTCATGGAGCATGAAAAATGGACACGTGGACCGAAAACAGTGCGCTATAGCCCTTGAAACTGGCCAGAAACGACAAAAACAAAAGTTTTTCCGACATCTAGATAGCCGATAACAGGGTTCATGGAGCAACAAAAATGGACCCATGCGCAAAATACTGCACTATAGCCCACGAAACTCACTAGAAACGACAAAAATAACGAGTTTTTGCTACGTCCCGATAGCCGGGACCCCAAACTAGCCCAAAACGATAAAAACAATGAGTTTTGTGATGTCTCGATAGCCGTGCACAAGGTTCACGAAGCATCAAAAATCGACACGGGACCCCAAAACAGTGCGCTATAGCCCACGAAAGTGTCCCGAAACGAAAAAACAAGAAGTTTTTGTGACGTCTTGATAGCCGTGCACAGGGTTCATGGAGCATCAAAAACAACAAGTTTTAGCGACATCTTGATAGCTCTACACAGGGTTCATGGATCATCAAAAATCGACCCGAGACCCTAAAAAAGTGCGCTATAGCCCACGAAACGGGCCCGAAACGACAAAGTAATGAGTTTTTACAACATCTCGGTATCCGTGCACACGATTCAGGGAGCATGAAATATCGACCCAGGACCCCAAAACAGTGCACTATAGCCCACGAAACTGTCACGAAATGAAAAATAACGAGTTTTTGTGACGTCTTGATTGTCGTGCACAGGGTTCAAGGGGCATCCAGAATCGACCTGGGACAACAAAACAGTGTGCTATAGTCCACGAAACTGCCCCGAAACGAAAAAAGAACAGAGTTTTTCCAACGTCTCAATAGCCGTGCACAGGGTTCGTGGAGCAAAAAAAATCGACCCAGGACCCCCAAACAGTGCGCTATAGCCCATGAAACTGGCCAGACACGACAAAAACAAAGAATTTTTGCTACGTCTTGATAGCCGTGTAGAGTGTTCGTGGAGCATCGAAATTTGACCCGGGACCACAAAATAGTGCCATATAGAGTTTTTGTGACGTCTACATAGCCGTGCATAATGTTCATGGAGCATCAAAAATGGACGCGTGACCCCAAAACATTGCGCTATAGCCCATGAAACTAGCCAGAGACGACAAAAAAAAGAGTTTTTGCGACGTCTAGATAGCGGATAACAGGGTTCATGGAGCATCAAAAATGGACCCGTGACCCCAAAACAGTGCGCAGCCCATGAAACTGGCAAGAAACGACAAAAACAACAAGTTTTTGCGATGTCCCTATAGCCGAGACGTCAAAATAGTGCATTATAGCCCGCCAAACTAGACCAAAACGATAAAAACTTTTGCGATGTCTCGATAGCCATGCACAACATTCTGAAGCACTGAAAATCGACCCGGGACCGCAAAAGAGTGTTGTAGGCCATGAAACTTGCCCGAAACAACAAAAACAACGAGTTTTAGTGACATCTCGATAGCTCTCCACTGGGTTCATGGATCATCAAAAATCGACCTGGTACCCTAAAAAAGTGTGCTAAAGCCCGTGAAACAGGCCCGAAACAACAAAAACAACGAGTTTTTGTGACATCTCGATAGCCATGCACAAGGTTAATAGAGCATCCAAAATTGACTCGGGACCCCAAAATAGTGCGCTATAGCCCCCACGAAACTGCCCCGAATCGACAAAAACAACGAGTTTTTACAACATCTCAATAGCCGTGCACAAGGTTCATGGATCATCAAAAAACGACCCCGGACCCTAAATAACTGCGCTATGGCCCACGAAACAGGCCTGAATCGACAAAAAGAACGAGTTTTTGTGACATCTCGATAGCCATGCACAGGATTCATGGCGCATCCAAAATTGACTCGGAACCCCAAAACAGTGTGCTATAGTCCACGAAACTGCCCTGAAACAACAAAAACAACGAGTTTTTGTGACGGCTCGATAGCCGTGCACACGGTTCATGGAGCACCAAAAATCGACCCAGGACCCCAAAACAGTGCGCTATAGCCCACCACTACAAGGAATATGCTAGTACACGACGATATTTTTTTGTTGCTACACCGTCACGATTTTTCATTTACGACGATCACACGACGAAAAACCAAGCGTCGAAAACGAAGCGTCAGAAATGAACAGCAACGACGTTTTGGTCAAAATCGTCGTAACTTTACGACGATTCCGGGATTGTCGTAACCTTTACGACGATCCTAAATCATCGCTGACAATCAAACCCAGTCCTACGTGGCAGTCCTACGTGGAAAAATTACGACGAAATCAAAACGTCATGGCTGAAATCAGCCCAACCCATTTCAATTGATCACATGGGCTTGTTTTATTTTTTTTTGGCTTTTCTTATTGGGCTTCTTTTGGGCCTTGGCCTATTTTCAGCCACTTTAGTTTTTTTTCGAATCTCTTTTATCATTCTAATTTGGGCCCTCGCCTTTTAATGCCCAAATAAATTTGGTCGAGTTTCAGTTTTGGCCTTTTTTCATTTTTGAATTCAGGAACTTTTTGTTCAAACTTAGTTTTATTTCTATTTGTTGGGCCTTTTCAACCAAATTATTTGTCCAACATTAAATCCAACACTATTTCATATTCAAATCAAGAAAACTACAAATCGAATTAAAACCATCCATCATATAACATCACATAATATATCTCCCAGGTTTACATAATACAATAACTCATCTCATGAATATATTTCCTTACACATGAATATAGCAAGAACGCACAACATTGCACAATAAAACAATGGCACATCTACTACTATCCCAATATTACAATGGACTTCATTCACTCTCCTATGAAAAATGCTGGAGATGGCACAACTTGTCAACCTACAAGAACATTACACTGCACATGAATTAATCAAAAGGAATCAAATATAAAAACATCAGAAACAAATATAAAAACATCAGCACACATGAAGGATGCATTTTCGTAATGGCCATTTATGCTTTCATTCTACAATGAAAATATATTGAAACTATAAGATCTTAGTGAACCAGGCATTTCATATACATATGAGCTTTATCTTCAGGATTAACAGTACAGGACAGGTACAATCATGTGTTTCTGAAACTATAAGAGACTTAGCAGCACTAGCTATTCAAATTTTCAACTATCTTATCAAATAGGCCATGGATTATCAGATAAACAATACCAGTTACGGAGCTCTGTATCAGGTATTCAGGAAGCATGGTTAGAAATCAGTAGTTCTTCCCTCACGTCATTCTTTTCAGCCAGGGGAGAAAAGAAATGTCCTTATCCTCATGACCAAAAGGAGATGATACATGCAGGCTGATGATGCAATATTATTAAAGAGAGCAATACAGAAGTACGATGGTAATACTCTGCTTAGCTGATTCATGTGTAACAAGCATTGTAGTATGGCCACACTTTAGCACAGTCAAACGAAAATACTAAACTTATGCTGATTGGAGCTGTTGTAAACTATAATTAGAAACATCTCTTTCTAATATATGTAATTGTCTGCTGTAGCGAGCAGCAATTTAGTGTTGGCCCTTGCTACCATTCGCTGTACAAGTAATGTCACTAGGAAAGCTAACGAATCAGATCTTACAGATCAATGAAATTCAACAATGCTCACTGAAATGATCTTAACTCAAACCCAAGTAAGTGCATGACTATGATCGAACACAGAAATTATCATGAGCAAATCCTCGGTCAGGATGCGACTGCACACCACACCACAGGAAAACAAGGCGAATCGAACCATGAGCAACGACGAGCCGAGCCTCGGAACTCACATGAAGACGAAGAAGGCGCTCGGGGGGCACTTGGGCTTGTTGGGGTCCTTCTCGGCCTTGCTCTTCTTCACCGCGAGCCTACACCACCAGAAATAAACAGCAGCAGCAAACCAAATTAGAGCCCGATGCAAAACAGCAGCAGGAAACCTCTACCAGTTTTTTTTTCTACACCATAACAGGCAGAGTCATCTTATTAATCTTATCTGCACTACAATTGTCCTGCTTTTTATGGTGCCAAACCGGCAAAACCCCCCAAGGAGAGGAAATGCAGACAATTTGTGCATCGGCAAGACAAGTTAGTGGCCTAGCTGGACAAATACACTCGCTCAAGCATAACCACTGTATGTAAAAGCACACACTGGACAAATACATGTGAAGTATATTCAAGAATTTGTGAAGTATATTCTGCTTTCGCTTCAGGCCAAATTTTCTGCCTAGAATTACCCTTGCAAATATATGAGCTAGCAACCGGAGAATTATCCTTGCAAATTTAGGAAGGATAGTTAAGACTGAATATTCTCAGACTTGCCTGCAAAACAATCGGAGTTACACAGCTATTATGCTACTTGTGAAGTATATTCTGCTTCACAAGTAGATGCTACTTGTGAAGTATATGCTACTTGTGAAGTATATTCTACTTGACAAATACATGTGATGTATATTCTGCTTTCACTTCAGGCCAAATTTTGTGCCTAGAATTACCCTTGCAAATATATGAGCTAGCAACCAGAGAATTATCCTTGCAAATTTAGGAAGGACAGCTAAGACTGAATATTCTCCATTAAGCGACTAAATCTAACTAGTAGCAGATTGATACACGGGATGTCCTACTACAATATACAACCAACCAATTGACCATTTACGAAGTTTTATCACAGCCTGAAGAGTGAGCACACCGTTCTTCTGAAGATTTTTCACCAAGTTCTGACAAAAGACCCTTTTGATCCAACAGATGGGGGACTCAACAATTTTAAAAATTCTCTAGTTACCTAAATCCCTCCGGCAGATCTGACCTCCGTGCTGCAAGACAAAGTAATTGATATATAAGAACGAGCCTACTCTTACGCATAGATTCAGGACAGAAAATTTAGAACGCTCATCAAACTCACGCACGCAAATGGGATGAAGTAGACCACGGACATGAACAAGCATCTCCGACGAGCCGACTAGGTCTTGCTTTCTCTCCACGTCGTTGACGGCCGTCGGGCAGCCTCTGTCAGAGATCCTCCTATACAGCCGCTCGTACGCGATGTCAAGGCCATTGTCAGAAATGCTCGCGTGCACCGAGGGGAAATAAATGGGTGTGGGATGTGGTGGTTCTTACGAAGCAGACGCAGCACCCGCTGTTGACCTCGGCGGTGATGTAGCCCGCGAGGAAGATGGCGCAGTAGAGGACGCCGGCGGCCATGACGGCGCAGGCAAACCTGCGAGTCCCCAAAAAGTTGAATCAGCACTGCGTACAGATGCAGGTGGGAAGGGAAGTGAAGCGAGGGAGTGAGGGAGATGGAAGACATACCAGAGGTCTGGGAGGAGGTGGTGGATGTGGAGCTCATGGTGGCGCGCCCATCGGGAGAGGATGAAGTCGGAGAGGATGGAGGCGGCGTAGAGGATGACGGAGAGGGTGGCGAAGGCCTGCAGGAAGGTGAGGAGATTGAGCAGGAATCCCAGGCAGCACCGCCCGCACCCGTCGCCGCTCTTCTCGGAGCGGCCGCCGCGATCCATCGTTGATGGGTTCAGAGGAGGACAAACCCTCCTCCTTTCCCAAAACACACGCGCACGGCACCCCGCCGTCGGCCGCCATGGAGGGGTTGTCCATCGAGCATGGAGGCGTCTTCGCAGGGGAGGTCGAGGTAGGGAGAGATCTTGAGGGAAGGGAGAGATCTTGAGGGAAGGGAGGGACGAGGTCGGCAGCAGTGGGTGAGGAGGATGACGAGGTCGGCGATGGGTGCGAGCAGCGGGGAGAGGACTGGATTGGGAGGGGCGGGGACGGGGAGGAGGTGGCGGCGGCGAGGAGATGGGGACGAGGGTGCGACGGGGGGAGGGGTCTGAGCTAGGGTTTGGGTTGCGGGTGGGGTTATTTTTTTCTGTAGATACATCGATGGATGGATGTCACATGGTAAGGTAGATGGATGGATGGATGGACGCCATGTCATCTATCCGTGGGAAGAGTTCTAATTGGTTCGAAAAAACAATGATTTAAAATAGTTTTCAGGAACTAAAAATAAAGGAATTTTGTGAAGCATCTATCAAAAATATTTTGCAAAACGGCATCACACAAATTTTCACTAGATTTAGACCACATTTTATGGATGAGGACCAATTTGTATGCATTTCTCATCTTTCTAACTATTTCTAACCATTTTTCGAGTGACAAAAAAGGGTTTTTCATGAAGAACCTACCAAATATTTGTCGCAAAATTGGACTCCATCAATTTTATAAAATATCAGTACATATTTAATATATAATTGATAAAATGGTTGGATGTCAAAAGCTTTTATCCACCTCTCGTGAAAAAGAAAACGTTCTCCCGATTCAACGGGAAGCGGGTCAAATTTGAATTGCAGTTGCCTCATAGTTTGCTATTTTTTTTCAAAAAACATTTCTAGATACAAAAATATATATTTCTTCATATATACTCCAAAATATTTACAAAAATCAAGCCCTATCTATGAACGGTCATACCCGCCGTTTTGACCGCATTTTGAAACGACCATGAAAAATTCAACCAAAATCAAAAAATGGAAAACCTTTGCATTGTGTCATTATATGTGACAAAGTTATCAGGAAAAATAATAAACTTGTAATACGACAACTATTTTTAAAAAGTGTTATTATAAATGGGGTATCATGTGTGAAGATTAATGGCTTCGAAGCCAAATGATCAATTTTATGGCCACATTCATGACATAGTTTGTTGAAATGCTCTAATATTATGCATAAGGGTGCGTATTGGAATGGCAAACAACGTTAATTAAGGAAGTTTTCATTTTCTTTGAACGGAAAATTCATATTCCATTTTTCGAGTACCCAAAATGAGTTTTTTTGTGAAGGACCTACCATATATTTATTGCAAAATTGTACCAAATCATTTTTCTAACATATTAGGACATATTTAATGTACAATTGACCAAATTGTTGTGTGGTAAAGGCTTTTATCGACCTTTCGTGAAAAACACAATTTTTTGTTGAATTAGTTGGAAGCGGGTCAAATTTGAATTGCGTCTACATTATAGTTTGCTCTTTATTTTTTGCAAAAATAATTTCTAGATACACAAGTATCTATTTAATGAGAGAAACACCAAAATATTTCCATGATTCAACCACTAGGTAGAAACGGTCATCCCCGCTATATTTCCAAGATACAAAGATGCATCAGCATGCACTAAGTAGGTCGCCAAGCCAGACATGCATACTTTTGGGAGACAATGTCTCATCTTATTGATGCACGTGAATTTCACGTGCATGCTTACTAGTTTTTCTAAAATACTATGCCATATTCAATGAACGGTCATACCCGCTGTTTTGACTCCGTTTTGAAATGACCATGAAAAATTCAAAACAAATTCAAAAAAATGGAAAACCATTGCATTGTGTCATTATATGTGACAAAGTTACAAGGAAAAATAATAAACTAGTAATAAGTCAATTATTTTAAATAAGTGTTCTTAGAAATGGGCTATCATGTGTGAAGATTCATGGCTTTCAAGCCAAATGATCAATCTTATGGCCACATTCATGACATAGTTTGTTGAAATGATATAATATTGTGCACAAGGGTGCATATTGGAATGGCAAACAATGTTGATTAAGGAAGTTTTCATTTTCCTTGTATGAAAAATTCATTTTTCATTTTTCAAGTGCCCAAAATGAGTTTTTTTGTGAATGACCTACCATATATTTGTAGCAAAATTGTACCAAATCATTTTTATAACATACTAGGACATATATAATTTAAAATTGACCAATTGTTTGGGTGTTAAAGGCTTTTATCGACCTCTCGTAAAAAAGACAAATTTTCGTTGAATCAGTTGAAAGAAGGTCAAATTTGAACTGCAGCTACATTATAGTTTGCTCTATATTTTTCCTAAAAACAATTTCTAGGTACACAAGTATCTATTTAATCATAGAAACATCAAAACATTTCCAAGATTCAACCACTAGGTATGAACGGTCATACCCGCTGTTTTGACCGCGTTTTGAAATGACCATGAAAAATTCAAAACAAATACAAAAAAATGGAAATACATTGCATTGTTTCATTATATGTGACAAAGTTACCAGGAAAATTAATAAACTAGTAATACGACAATTATTTTAAATAAGTGTTCTTAGAAATGGGTTATCATGTGTAAAGATTCATGTCTTTCAAGCCAAATGATCAATCTTATAGCCACATTCATGACATAGTTTGTTGAAATGATATAATATTATGCACAAGGGTGCATATTGGAATGACAAACAATGTTGATTAAGGAAGTTTTCATTTTCCTTGTATGAAAAATTCATTTTCCATTTTTCAAGTGACTAAAATGAGTTTTTTTGTGAAGGATCTACCATATATTTGTTTCAAAATTGGATCAAATCATTTTTATAAAATACTAGTCCATATTTAATGTACAATCAACAAAATGGTTGGGTGTTAAAAGATTTTATCCACCTCTCGTGAAAAAGACAAATTTATGTCAATTCAGCTGGAAGCGGGTTAAATTTGAACTGCAGTTGCATTATAGTTTGCTCTTTATTTTTCCCAAAAATCATTTATAGGTATATAAGTATCTATTTAATCAGAAATACATGGTGTTGTGCCTTGACGTTGAGGTTTGGATGGTGGTCGAGGCCCCCAACTCCAGAGCGCGAGAATTTTCGGAATGATAGATTAGTAGGTTGCTTCACAAACTAGGATCAGGTGGGATAGAATGGACCCACGAGTGACATGTCAACTAGTTAGAACATGTTACGACATTTTTACAATCGTCATAGAAGTTATGACGATCTCATCTTATGCGGTTACGACGTTTTGACTCACATCGTCGTAACTTATATGTAGATTTGATCCCCTCAAACGGTTTACGACGATCTCGGATGAAATCGTCATAGATTTATGACGAATTCATCAACGACATTTTAAAAAACATCACATATGAGCATATTTCTTGTAGTGCACGAAACCGTCCTGAAATGAAAAAACAAGAAGTTTTTGTGACGTCTTGATAGCCGTGCACATGGTTCATGAAGCATAAAAAATCGACCCGGCACCCCAAAACAGTGCGCTATAGCCCACGAAAACGGGCCCGAAACGACAAAAACAACAAGTTTTAGCGACATCTCGATAGCCCTACACAGGGTTCATGGATCATCAAAAATTGACCCGGGACCTAAAAAATGCGCTATAGCCCACGAAACGGGCCCGAAACGACAATATAATGAGTTTTTACAATATCTCGATATCTGTGCACACGGTTCACGGAGCATCAAATATCGACCCAGGCCCCAAAAGAGTGCACTATAGCCCACGAAACTGTCATGAAATGAAAAAACAACGAGTTTTGTGACGTCTTGATAGCCGTGCACAGGGTTCAAGGGGCATCCAAAATCGACTCGGGACCCCAAAACAATGCGCTATAATCCACGAAACTGCCCCGAAACAACAAAAACAACGAGTTTTTGTGACGTCTCGATAGCCGTGCACAGGGTTCATGGAGCATCAAAAATGGAACCGGGATTGGTGGGCTATAGCCCATGAATGTGGCCCGAAACGAAAAAAGCACAGAGTTTTACGACGTCTCGATAGCCGTGCACAGGGTTCGTGGAGCATCAAAAATTGACCTGGGACCCCCAAATAGTGCGCTATAGCCCATGAAACTAGCCAGAAACTACAAAAACAAAGAACTTTTGCTACATCTTGATAGCCGTGCACACAGTTCTGGAGCATCAAAATTCGACCCGGGACCCGAAAATATTGCCATATAGACCACGAAACAGCCCGAAACGACAAAAACAACGAGTTTTTGTGACGTCTACATAGCCGTGCATAAGGGTCATGTAACATCAAAAATGGACCCGTGACCCCAAAACAGTGCGCTATAGCCAATGACATTGGCGAGAAACGACGAAACAATGACTTCTTGTGACATCAAGATAGCCATGCACAGGGTTCATAGAGCATCCGAAATTGACTTGGGACCCCAAAACAGTGCGCTATAGTCCACGAAACTGCCCAGAAACAACAAAAACAACGATTTTTTGTGACGTCCTGATAGCCGTGCACACGGTTCATGGAGCATAAAAAATGGAACCGGGATCCGAAAATAGTGTGCTATAGCCCATGAAAGTGGCCCGAAACGACAAAAGCATAAAGTTTTTACGACGTCTCGATAGCCGTGCACAGGGATCGTGGAGCATTAAAAATCGACCCGGGGCCCCAAAACAGTGTGATATAGCCCATGAAACTGGCCAGAAACAACAAAAACAAAGAATTTTTGTTACGTCCGGATAGTCGTGCACACGGTTCGTCGTGCATCAAAATTCGACACGGGACCTCAAAATAGTACCATATACACCACGAAATTGCCCCGAAACGACAAAAACAACGAGTTTTTTGACATCTAAATAGCCGTGCACAGGGTTCATGGAGCATCAAAAATGGACCCGTGAGCCCCAAAACAGTGCGCTATAGCCCATGAAACTGGCTAGAGACGACAAAAGCAAAGAGTTTTTCCGACGTCTAGATAGCCCATAACATGTTTCATGGAGCATCAAAAATGGACCCGGGACCCCCAAAATAGTGCATTATTGCTCGCCAAACTAGCCGAAAACGATAAAACAATGAGTTTTTGCGATGTCTCAATAGCCGTGCACAAGGTTCATGAAGCATCAAAAATCGACCCGGGACCCCGAAACGACAAAAACAACAATTTTTTACAACATCTCGATCGCCGTGCACAGGGTTCATCGATCATCAAAAATCGACCCAGGACCCCCAAACAATGCGCTATAGCCCACGAAACTGTCCCGAAATGAAAAAAACAAAGATTTTTTGTGACGTCTTGATAGCCGTGCACACGGGTCCTGGAGCATCAAAAATTGACCCGGGACGCTAAAATAGTGCGCTATAGCCCTCGAAATTTTCCCGAAACGACGAAAACAACGTGTTTTTGCGACGTATTGATAGCCATGCACAGGGTTCAAGGGGCATCCAAAATTGATCCGGGACCCCAAAACAGTGCGCTATCGTCCACCAAACTGCGCGGAAACAACAAAAACAATGAGTTTTTGTGACGTCGCGATAGCCGTGCACACGGTTCATGGAGAATCAAAAATGGAACCAGGGTCCGAAAACAGTGCGCTATAGCCCATGAAAGTGGCCCGAAACGACAAAAGCACAGAGTTTTTACGATGTCTCGGTAGCCGTGCACAAGGTTCGTGGAGCATCAAGAATCGACCCGGGACCCCAAAATAATGCGATATAGCCCATGAAACTGGCGAGAAACAAAAAAAATAAAGAATTTTTGCTACGCCTGGATAGCTATTCACATGGTTCGTGGAGCATCAAAAATTCGACCCCGGACCCCTAAAGAGTGTGCTATAGCCCACGAAACTGTCCCGAAATGAAAAAACATGAAGTTTTTGTGACGTCTTGATAGCCGTGTGATACGTCTCCGTCGTATCTACTCTTCCGAACTCTATTGCCCTTGTTTTGGACTCTAATTTGCATGATTCGAATGGAACTAACCCGGACTAACGCTGTTTTCAGCAGAATTGCCATGGTGTTGTTTTTTGTGGAATATATAAAAATACTGGCGCAAGAATCAACTGGAGGGACAGAGCCAGGAGCTCACAAGCCCACCAGGCCCGGCCCCTCCCTGGCCGGGACTGGCAGGCTTGTGAGCCCCTCGGGACTCTGCCACCCCCAATTCCAGCTCTATATATCCTCTTTCGTCCGTAAAAAATCAAGGAGAAGCGTTCATCGCGTTTTACGATATGGAGGCGCCGCCACCTCCTGTTCTTCCTCTGGAGGGCAGATCTAGAGTCCGTTTTGGGCTCCGGAGAGGGGAGATCGTCGCCATCGTGATCATCAACCTTCCTTCATCGCCAATTCCATGATGCTCTTCACCGTTCGGGAGTAATCTCATCGTAGGATTGCTGGACGGTGATTGGTTGGATGAGATCTATCATGTAATCGAGTTAGTTTTGATGGGGATTGATCCCTATTATCCACTATGTTCTGAGATTGTTGTTGCTACTACTTTTCCATGCTTAATGCTTGTCACAAGGGCCCAAGTGCCATGATTTCAGATCTGAACCTATTATGTTGTCGCCAATATATGTGTGTTTTAGATCCTATCTTGCAAGTTGTAGTCACCTACTGTGTGTTATGACCCGGCAACCCCGGAGTGACAATAGCCGGAACCACTCCCGAAGATGACCATAGTATGATGAGTTCATGTATTCACCTAGTGTTAATGCGTTGGTCCGGTGTAATCATCCATCAACGATCCAATTCCTACGAGTCTTTCCTACTGGTCCTTGCTATGTTACTTTGCCGCTACTGTTGTCACTGCTGCTACTGTTACTCTGTTGCTACTACCGTTACTTTGCTGCTACTACTGTCACTCTGCTGCTACTGGTTACTGTTGCTACTGCTGCTATCATACTACTTTGCTACTGATACTTTGCTGCAGATACTAAATCTTTCAGGTGTGGTTGAATTGACAACTCAACTGCTAATACTTGAGAATATTCTTTGGCTTCCCCTTGATTCGAATCAATAAATTTGTGTTGAATACTCTACCCTCGAAAACTGTTACGATCCCCTATACTTGTGGGTTATCACCGTGCACACGGTTCATGGAGCATCAAAAATCGACCGGGGACCCCAAAACAATGCGCTATAGCCCACGAAAACGGGCCCGAAACGACAAAAACAACGAGTTCTAGCGACATCTCGATAGCCCTACACAGGGTTCATGGATCATAAAAAATCGACCCGGGACCCTAAATAAGTACGCTATAGCCCATGAAACGGGCCCGAAACGACAAAATAATGAGTTTTTACAACATCTCGATAGCCGTGCACTGAGTTCAGGGATCATCAAATATTGACCCAAGACCCCAAAACAGTGCGCTATAGCCCATGAAATTGTCACGAAATGAAAGAACAACGAGTTTTCATGACGTCTTGATAGCCGTGCACACGGTTCATGGAGCATGAAAAATCAACCCGGGACGCCAAAACAGTGCCATATAGAAAATCTCCCGAAACGACAAAAACAACGAGTTTTTCGACATCTTCATAGTCGTGCACAGGGTTCATGGAGCATCAAAATTCAACCCGGGACCCCAAAATAGTGCCATACAAACCACGAAATTGTCCCGAAACGACAAAAACAACGAGTTTTCGACGTCTTCATAGCCGTGCACAGGGTTCGTGGAACATCGAAATTCGACCCGAGACCCCAAAACAGTGCGCATTAGACAGCCGATAAGAGGGTTCATGGAGCATTAAAAATGGACCAGGGACCCCAAAATATTGTGCTATAGCCCACGAAACTGGTTAGAAACGATAAAAACAACGAGTTTTTACGACCTCCCGATAGCTGGGACCCCAAAATAGTGCATTATAGCCCGCCAAACTAAACCAAAATGATAAAAACAATGAGTTTTGCGATGTCTCGATAGTCGTGCACAAAATTCATGAAGCATCAAAAATCGACCCGGGACCCCAAAAGAGTGTGTTATAGCCCACGAAACTGGCCAGAAACGATAAAAACAACGAGTTTTTGCGACGTCTCGATAGCTCTCTAATGGGTTCATGGATCATCAAAAATCGACCTCGGACCCTAAAACGTACGTTATAGCCCGTGAAACGGGCCCGAAACGACAAAAGCAACAACTTTTTGTGACATCTCGATAGCCATGCACAAGGTTCATACAGGATCCAAAATTGACTCGGGACCCCAAAATAGTGCGCTATAGCTCCACGAAACTGCCCCGAAACGATAAAAACAACGAGTTTTTACAACATCTCGATAGCCGTACACAGGTTTCATGGATCATCAAAAATTGACCCGGGACCCTAAAAAAGTGCGCTATAGCCCACGAAACAGGCCCGAAACGACAAAAAACAATGACTTTTTGTGACATCTCGATAGCCATGCACAAGGTTCATACAGGATCCAAAATTGACTCAGGACCCCAAAATAGTGCGCTATAGCCCACGAAACTGCCGTGAAACGACAAAAACAATGAGTTTTTGTGACGTCTACATAGCCGTGCACAGGGTTCATGGAGCATTAAAAATGGACCCGTGACGCTAAAACAGTGCACTATAGCCCATGAAACTGGCCAGAACCGACAAAAACAAAGAGTTTTTGCGATGTCAAGATAGCCGATAACAGGGTTCATGGGGCATCAAAAAAGGACCCGGGACCCCAAAAACTTGGATATACCCCACAAAACTGGCTAGAAACGACAAAAACAATGAGTTTTTGCGACGTCCCTATAGGCGGGAATCCCAAAATAGTGCATTATAGCCCACGAAACTTGCCCGAAACTAAAAAACAACGAGTTTTAGCAACGTCTCAATAGCTCTTCACACGGTTCATGGATCATCAAAAACCGACCCGGGACCCTAAAAAGTGCGCTATAGCCCATGAAACGGGCCCGAAACGACAAAAACAACGACTTTTTGTGACGTTGGAATTATGCCCTAGAGACAATAATAAAATGGTTATGATCATATTTCCTCGTTCATGATAATCATCTATTGTTCATGCTATAATTGTATTAACAGGAAACAGTAATACATGTGTGAACAAATAGATCACAATGTGTCCCTAGCAAGCCTCTAGTTGGCTAGCTCGTTAGTCAATAGATGATCATGGTATCCTGATTATGGGCATTAGATGTTATTGATAACGGGATCACATCATTGGGAGAATGATGTGATGGACAAGAACCAATCCTAAGCATAGCACTAGATTGTATTATTCGTATGCAAAAGATTTTCTAATGTCAAGTATCTTTTCCGTTGACCGTGAGATTGTGCAACTCCCGGATACCGTAGGAGTGCTTTGGGTGTATCAAACGTCACAACTTAACTGGGTGACTATAAAGGTGCACTACGGGTACCTCCGAAAGTGTATGTTGGGTTGTTACGAATCGAGATCGGGATTTGTCACTCTGTGTGACGGAGAGATATCTCTGGGCCCACTCGGTAGAACATCATCATGAGCTCAATGTGACTAAGGAGTTAGTCACACGATGACGTGCTACGGAACGAGTAAAGAGACTTACTGGTAACGAGATTGAACAAGGTATTGGTATACCGACGATCGAAACTCGGGCAAGTTCTATACCGACAGACAAAGGGAATTGTATACGGGATTGATTGAATCCTTGACATCGTGGTTCATCCGATGAGATCATCGTGGAGCAAGTGGGAGCCACCATGGGTATCCAGACCCCGCTGATGGTTATTGTCTAGAGAGATGTCTCGGTCATGTCTGCCTGTCTCCCGAACCCGTAGGGTCTACACACTTAAGGTTCGGTGACGCTAGGGTTACAGGGAATTGTTATACGAGGTTACTGAAAGTTGTTCGGAGTCCCGGATGAGATCCCGGACGTCACGAGGAGCTCCGGAATGGTCCAGAGGTAAAGATTGATATATAGGACGGATGGTTTCGGACACCGGAAGTGTTTCGGGCATCACCGGTAACGTACCGGGACCACCGGGACCACCGGAGGTGGCCCTGGGGGTCCACCGAAGGGGGGCAACGACCCCAGGAGGCTAGATGGGCTAATTGGGGAAGGGAACCAGGCCCTAGGTGGGCTGGTGCGCCCCCACCCAGCCCATGCGCATCAGAGAAAGGGGAAGGGGCGGAACCCTAGGCGCAGGGGAGGCCCAAGGCCCACCTAGTGCGCGCCCCCCCTTTCCCTGCCCTGGCCGCCGCCCCCCTCCTATCTGGTGGCTACCGGACCACCTAAGGGGAAACCCTAGGGGTGGCGCACCCCTCCCCTCCACCTATATATAGAGAGGGGTTTTGGCCCTTGGGAGATAGACTTCTCCCTCTCCCTCGGCACAGCCCTGCCCTTCTTCCTCCTCCTCTGTGCCAGTGCTTGGCGAAGCCGTGCCGGGAGACCTCGTCTCTCCATCGACACCACGCCATCGTGCTGCTGGAGTTCTTCCCCAACCTCTCCCTCCTCCTTGCTGGATCAAGGTGCGGGAGACGTTACCGGGTTGCACGTGTGTTGAACGCGGAGGTGTCGTAGTTCGGCACTAGATCGGAATCACACCGCGATCTGAATCGCCACGAGTACGACGCCATCAACCACTTTCTAGTAACGCTTCCGCTTAGCAATCTTCAAAGGTATGTAGATGCTCTTACCCCTCTTTCGTTGCTGGTCTCTCCATAGGAAGATCTGAATATGCGTAGGAAAATTTTGAATTTATGCTACGTTACCCAAAAGTGGCATCCGAGCCAGGTTTTCTATGCGTAGATTCTATGCACGAGTAGAACACAAAAGTTGTGGGCGATGATTTGTCAATTTGCTTGCCACTACTAGTCTTATTCTTTTCCGGCGGTATTGTGGGATGAAGCGGCCCGGACCGACTTTACACGTACGCTTACGTGAGACTGGTTCCACCGATAGACATGCACACCGTGCATAAAGGTGGCTAGCGGGTGTCTGTCTCTCCTACTCTAGTCGGATTGGATTTGATGAAAAGGGTCCTTATGAAGGGTAAATAGCTTTGGCATATCATCGTTGTCACTGTCACGTAGGTAAGAAGGCGTTCTTGCTAGAAACCCAAATCAGCCACGTAAAACTTGCAACAACAATTAGAGGATGTCTAACTTGTTTTTGCAGGGTTTGACATGTGATGTGATATGGCCAAAGTTGTGATGTTGCATGTATGATGTATGAGATGATCATGTTATTGTAATAGGTTTCACGACTTGCATGTCGATGAGTACGACAACCGGCAGGAGCCATAGGAGTTGTCTTAATTTATTGTATGAGATGCAACGCCATTTTCTTATTACTTTTACTTCATTGCTAACGGTTAGCTATAGTAGTAGTGATAGTAGTAGTTGGCGTGACGACTTCACAGAGACACGATGATGGAGATCATGGTGTCACGCCGGTGACGATGATGATCATGCGATGCCTGAAGATGGAGATCGAAAGGGCAAAGATGATAATGGCCATATCATGTCACTATATGATTGCATTGTGATGTTTATCATGTTTTTCATCTTATTGCTTAGAACGATGGTAGCATAATAAGATGATCCCTCTTAAAATTTCGAGAACGTATTCCCCTAAGTGTGCACCGTTGCGAAGGTTCATTGTCTCGAAGCACCACGTGATGATCGGGTGTGATAGATTCTAACGTTCGCATACAACGGGTGTAAGCCAGATTTACACACGCGAAACACCTAAGTTGACTCGACGAGCTTAGCATGTACAAACATGACCTCGAATACAAGAGACTGAAAGGTCGAACATGAGTCGTATGGTTGAATACGATCAGCATGAAGTTGCTCACCATGGTGACTAGTCCGTCTCACGTGATGATAAGACACGGGTTGTAGATGGCCAACGTCAACCTCAATTTCAATGCATTCCTAGAGAAAAAACAAGCTGAAAGATGATGGTAGCAACTATGCGGACTGGGTTCGCAACTTGAAGCTCATCCTTGAAGCAGCTAAAAAGGCTTATGTCCTTGATGCGCCGCTAGGTGACCCTCCCGCTCCCGCAGCAGCCCAGGACATTCTGAACGTCTGGCAAACGCGGAGTGATGGCTACTCTCTAGTTAGGTGTGGAATGTTATACAGTTTAGAAACGGGGCTCCAAAGGCGTTTTAAGCAACACGGGGCATATGAAATGTTCCAGGAGCTGAAGCTAGTTTTTCAAGCTCATGCCCGTGTCGAGAGATATGAAGTCTCCGACAAGTTCTTTAGCTGTAAGATGGAGGAGAACAGTTCTGTCAGTGAGCACATACTCAAAATGTCTGGGTTACACGGTCGTCTGACTTCAGTTGGAGTCGAACTTCCGGATGATGCTATAATTGACAGAATCCTCCAGTCTCTCGCGCCAAGCTACAAAGGCTTTGTGCTTAACTACAACATGCAAGGGATGGAAAAGACCATTCCCGAGTTGTACTCGATGCTCAAGTCTGCAGAAGTAGAAATCAAGAAGGAGCATCAAGTGTTGATGGTCAACAAGACCACTAGTTTCAAGAAAGGCAAGGGTAAGAAGAACTTCAAGAAAGACGGCAAAGCTGTTGCCACGCCCGATAAGCCAGATGCCGGGAAGAAGAAAAAGAATGGACCCAAGCCTGAGACTGAGTGCTTCTATTGCAAGGGAAAGGGTCACTGGAAGCGGAACTGCCCCAAATACTTAGCGGACAAGAAGGCCGGCAACGTTAAAGGTATATGTGATATACATGTTATTGATGTGTACCTTACCAGCGCTCGTAGTAGCTCCTGGGTATTTGATACCGGTGTCGTTGCTCACATTTGCAACTCAAAGCAGGAACTGCGGAATAAGCGGAGACTGGCCAAGGACGAGGTGACGATGCGCGTCGGGAATGGTTCAAAGGTCGATGTGATCGCCGTCGGCACGCTACCTCTACATCTACCATCGGGATTAGTCTTAAACTTTAATAAGTGTTATTTAGTACCAGCTTTAAGCATGAACATTGTATCAGGGTCTTGCTTAATGCGAGACGGCTACTCATTTAAGTCAGAGAATAATGGTTGTTCTATTTATATGAGTGATATGTTTTATGGTCATGGTCCGCTGGAGAATGGTTTATTCTTGATGAATCTCGATCGTGATGTTACACATATTCACAGTGTGAGTACCAAAAGATGTAAAGTTGATAATGATAGTCCCACATACTTGTGGCACTGCCGCCTTGGTCATATCGGCGTTAAGCGCATGAAGAAGCTCCATACTGATGGACTATTAGAGTCTCTTGACTTTGAATCATTTGACACATGCGAACCGTGCCTCATGGGCAAGATGACTAAGACTCCATTCTCGGGAATAATGGAGAGAGCAACCGACTTATTGGAAATAATACATACTGATGTGTGTGCACCAATGAACGTTGAAGCTCGCGGTGGCTATCGTTATGTTCTCACTCTCACCGATGATTTGAGAAGTATGGGTATATCTACTTGATGAAGCAAAAATCTGAGACATTTGAAAAGTTCAAGGAATTTCAGAGTGAGGTCGAGAATCAACGTGAGACTGATTGTGTCTACGATTTGATCGTGGAGGAGAATATTTGAGTCACGAGTTTGGCACGCACCTAAGGAAGTGTGGAATCATTTCACAACTGACGCCGCCTGGCACACCGCAACGCAACGGAGGGTCTGAAAGTTGTAATCGCACTTTATTAGATATGGTACGATCTATGATGTCTCTTACTGACCTACCGCTATCATTTTGGGGATATGCATTAGAAACTGCGTTATTCACTTTAAATAGGGCACCGTCTAAATCCGTTGAACGACACCGTATGAACTATGGTTTGGCAGGAAACCTAAGTTGTCATTTCTTAAAGTTTGGGGCTGCGATGCTTATGTGAAGAAACTTCAACTAGAAAAGCTCGAACCCAAAGCGGACAAATGCGTATTCATAGGATACCCTAAGGAAACTATTGGGTATACCTTCTATCTTAGATCCGAAGGTAAAACCTTTGTTGCCAAGAATGGATCCTTTCTAGAGAAAGAGTTTCTCTCGAAAGAAGTAAGTGGGAGGAAGGTAGAACTTGATGAGGTAATTACACCCCCTCTCGAACAGGATAGTAGCGCAGCGCGGGAAGTTGTTCCTGTGGCGCCTACACCAACTGAAGAGGAAGTTAATGATGATGATCATGAAGCTTCGGATCAAGTTACTACTGAACCGCGAAGGTCCACAAGGGCACGCTCCGCACCAGAGTGGTACGGCAACCCTGTGATGGAAATCATGTTGTTAGACAACGGTGAACCTTCAAACTATGAAGAAGCGATGGCGGGCCTGGATTCCAACAAATGGCTTGAAGCTATGAAATCCGAGATAGGATCCATGTATAAGAACAAAGTATGGACTTTCGTGGACTTGCCGATGACCAGCGAGCCATAGAAAATAAATGGATCTTCAAGAAGAAGACTGATGCAAACGGTAATGTAACTGTTTACAAAGCTCGACTTGTCGCAAAGGGTTTTCGACAAATTCAAGGAGTTGACTACGAAGAGACTTTCTCTCCCGTAGCAAAGCTAAAATCAGTCCGAATCATGTTAGCAATTGCCGCCTTTTATGATTATGAAATTTGGCAAATGGACGTCAAAATAGCGTTCCT
Organism: Hordeum vulgare subsp. vulgare; assembly: GCF_904849725.1. Taxonomy (NCBI): domain Eukaryota; kingdom Viridiplantae; phylum Streptophyta; class Magnoliopsida; order Poales; family Poaceae; genus Hordeum; species Hordeum vulgare. The sequence continues at coordinate 5,083,343 of NC_058521.1, read as the reverse complement.
TAACGGGAACCTTAAGGAAGAGTTGTATATGATGCAACCAGAAGGTTTTGTCGACCCTAAGGGTGCTAACAAAGTGTGCAAGCTCCAGCGCTCCATCTATGGGTTGGTGCAAGCATCTCGGAGTTGGAACATTCGCTTTAATGAGGTGATTAAAGCATTTGGGTTCATACAGGTTTACGGAGAAGCCCGTCTGTACAAGAAAGTGAGTGGGAGCTCTGTAGCTTTCCTCATACTGTATGTGGATGACATATTATTGATGGGGAACAATATAGAGATGTTGGAGAGCATAAAGGCCTATTTGAACAAAAAAATCGATGAAGGACCTTGGAGAAGCTGCATACATATTAGGCATCAAGATCTATAGAGATAGATCAAGACGCCTCATTGGTCTTTCGCAAAGTACATACCTTGACAAGATATTGAAGAAGTTCAATATGGAAAACTCAAAGAAAAGGTTCTTGCCAGTTTTGCAAGGTGTGAGATTGAGTAAGACTCAGTCGCCGACCACGGCAGCAGAAAGAGAGAAGATGAGTTCTGTCCCCTACGCTTCAGCCATGGGCTCTCTAATGTATGCCATGTTGTGTACCAGACCGGATATAAACCTTGCCATAAGTTTGGTAGGGAGGTACCAAAGTGATCCCGGTATGGAACACTGGACAGCGGTCAAGAATATCCTGAAGTACCTAAAAAGGACTAAGGAAATGTTTGTCGTTTATGGAGGTGACAAAGAGCTCGTCGTAAAGGGTTACGTCGATGCTAGCTTCGACACAGATCCGGATGACTCTAAGTCACAGGCCGGATACGTATATGTGTTGAATGGTGGGGCAGTGAGCTGGTGCAGCAGCAAGCAAGAAGTCGTGGCAGCATCCACATGTGAATCGGAGTACATAGCTGCTTCAGAAGCAGCTCATGAAGGAATTTGGATGAAGGAGCTCATCACCGACCTTGGAGTGGTTCCAAGCGCGTCGGGTCCAATGACACTCTTCTGTGATAACACTGGGCCATTGCCATAGCTAAGGAGCCCAGGTTTCTTCGGAAGACGAAGCACATCAAACGCCGCTACAACTCCATCCAGGACCATGTCCAGAGTGGAGTGATAGATATTTGTAAAGTACACACGGATCTGAATGTTGCAGACCCGTTGACTAAACCTCTTCCACGAGCAAAACATAATCAACACCATAATGCTATGGGTGTTCGATACATCACAATGTAACTAGATTATTGACTCTAGTGCAAGTGGGAGACTGTTGGAAATATGCCCTAGAGGCAATAATAAAATGGTTATTATCATATTTCCTTGTTCATGATAATCGTCTATTGTTCATGCTATAATTGTATTAACAGGAAACAGTAATACATGTGTGAACAAATAGATCAGAATGTGTCCCTAGCAAGCCTCTAGTTGGCTAGTTCGTTAGTCAATAGATGATCATGGTTTCCTGATCATGGGCATTAGATGTCATTGATAACAGGATCACATCATTGGGAGAATGATGTGATGGACAAGACCCAATCCTAAGCATAGCACTAGATCGTATTGTTCGTATGCTAAAGCTTATCTAATGTCAAGTATCTTTTCCTTCGACCGTGAGATTGTGCAACTCCCGGATACCGTAGGAGTGCTTTGGGTGTATCAAACGTCACAATGTAACTGGGTAACTATAAAGGTGCACTACGGGTACCTCCGAAAGTGTCTGTTGGGTTGGTCCGAATCGAGATCGGGATTTGTCACTCCGTGTAACGGAGAGGTATCTCTGGGCCCACTCGGTAGAACATCATCATGAGCTCAATGTGACTAAGGAGTTAGTCACACGATGACGTGCTACCGAACGAGTAAAGAGACTTACCGGTAACGAGATTGAACAAGGTATTGGTATACCGAGGATCGAATCTCGGGCAAGTTCTATACCGACAGACAAAGGGAATTGTATACGGGATTGATTGAATCCTTGACATCGTGGTTCATCCAATGAGATCATCATGGAGCAAGTGGGAGCCACCATGGGTATCCAGACCCCGCTGATGGTTATTGGCCAGAGAGATGTCTCGGTCATGTCTGCTTGTCTCCCGAACCCGTAGGGTCTACACACTTAAGGTTCGGTGACGCTAGGGTTATAGGGAATTGTTATACGAGGTTACCAAAAGTTGTTCGAAGTCCCGGATGAGATCCCGGACGTCACGAGGAGCTTCAGAATGGTTCGGAGGTAAAGATTGATATATAGGACGGATGGTTTCGGACACCGGAAGTGTTTCGGGCATCACCGGTAACGTACCGGGACCACCGGGACCACCGGAGGTGGCCCCGGGGGTCCACCGAAGGGGGGGGGAAACGACCCCAGGAGGCTAGATGGGCTAAGTGGGGAAGGGAACCAGCCCCTAGGTGGGCTGGTGCGCCTCCACCCAGCCCATGCGCATCACAGAAAGGGGAAGGGGGGAACCCTAGGCGGAGGGGAGGCCCAAGGCCCACCTAGGGCGCCCCCCCCTTTCCCTGCCCTGGCCGCCGCCCCCCTCCCATCTGGTGGCTGCTGCACCACCTAAGGGGAAACCCTAGGGGTGGCGCACCCCTCCCCCTCCTCCTATAAATAGACAGGTGTTTTGGCCCTTGGGAGATAGACTTCTCCCCCTTCCTCGGCGCAGCCCTGCCCTTCTTCCTCCTCCTCTCCGCCGGTGCTTGGCGAAGCCCTGCCGGGAGACCTCGTCTCTCCATCGACACCATGGCGTCGTGCTGCTGGAGTTCTTCCACAACCTCTCCCTCCTCCTTGCTGGATCAAGGTGCGGGAGACGTCACCGGGCTGCACGTGTGTTGAACGCGGAGGTGCCGTAGTTCGGCACTAGATCGGAATCACACCGCGATCTGAATCGCCGCGAGTACGACTCCATCAACCGCGTTCTAGTAACGCTTCCGCTTAGCGATCTTCAAAGGTATGAAGATGCTCTTACCCCTCTCTTGTTGCTGGTCTCTCCATAGGAAGATCTGAATATGCGTAGGAAAATTTTGAATTTATGCTACGATACCCAACACATCCAAAATTGACTCGGGAACCCAAAATTGTGCGCTATAGCCCCACAAAACTGTCGCGAATCAACAAAAACAATGAGTTTTTACAACATCTTGATAGCCATGCACAGGGTTCATGGAGCATCAAAAATCGACCCAGGACCTCAAAACAGTGCGCTGTAGCCCACGAAACTGTCCCAAAATGAAATAAACAACAAGTTTTTGTGACGTCTTGATAGCCGTGCATAGGATTCATGGAGCATCAAAAATGGACCCGGGACCCCAAAACAATGCGCTATAGCCCATGAAACTGGCTAGAAAAGACAAAAACAATGAGTTTTTGCGACGTCTAGATAGCCGATAAGAGGGTTCATGGAGCATTAAAAATAGACCCGGGACCCCAAAAGACTGCGCTATAGCCCATGAAACTGACTAGTAAAGACAAAAACAACGAGTTTTTGCAACTTCCCGATAGCCGGGACCCCAAAATAGTGCATTATAGCACGCCAAACTAGCCAAAACGATAAAAACAATGAGTTTTGCGATGTCCCGATAGCCGTGCACAATGTTCATGAAGCATCAAAAATCGACACGGGGCCCCAAAATAGTGTGTTATAGCCAAGAAACTTGCCCGAAAGGACAAAAACAATGAGTTTTAGTGATGTCTTGATAGCTCTCCACAAGGTTCATGGATCATAAAAAATCGACCTTGGACCCTAAAAAGTGCGCTATAGCCGAGGAAACAGGATCGAAACGACAAAAACAACGACTTTTTGTGACATCTCGATTGCCAAGCACAGGGTTCATGGAGCATCCCAAATTGACTCGGGAACCCAAAATTGTGCGCTATAGCCCCACAAAACTGCCGCGAAACGACAAAAACAACTAGTTTTTACAATATCTCGATAGCCGTGCACAGGGTTCATGGAGCATCAAAAATCGACCCACGACCCCAAAATAGTGCGCTATAGCCCACGAAATTGTCTCGACATGAAACAAACAACGAGTTTTTGTGACGTCTTGATAGCCGTGCACTGGGTTCATGCAGCATCAAAAATCGACATGGGACCCCAAAACAGAGCGCTATAGCCCAAGAAACGGGCCCGAAACGACAAAAACAACGAGCTTTTGCAACGTCTCGATAGCCGTGCTCAGGGTTCATGGAGCATCAAAAATCGACCCGAGACACCAAAACATTGCGCTATAGCCCACGAAACTGTCCAGAAACGACAAAACCCACGAGTTTTTGCGACATCTCGATAACCATGCACGGGGTTCAAGGGGCTTCCAAAATCGACCCGGGACCCCAAATGAGTGCGCTATCCCACGGAATTGCCCCGAAAAGACAAAAACAACGAGTTTTTGTGACGTCTCGATAGCCGTGCACAAGGTTCATGGAGCATCAAAGATGGAACCGGGACCCGAAAACAGTGCGCTATAGCCCACGAAACTGGCCCGAAACGACAAAAGCACAGAGTTTTTACGACGTGTCGATAGACGTGTACAAGGTTCTTGGAGCAACAAAAATCGACCCGGGACCCCAAAACAGTGCGCTATAGCCCATGAAACTGGCGAGAAACGACAAAAACCAAGAGTTTTTGCGACGTCCAGATAGCCAATAACAGGGCCATGGAGCATCAGAAATGGACACGGACCCCAAAAGAGTGCGCTATAGCCCACGAAACTGGCTAGAAAAAACAAAACCAACGAGTTTTTGCGACGTCCCGATAATCGGGACCCCAAAATAGTGCATTAAAGCCCACGAAACTAGCCCAAAACGATAAAAAGAATGAGTTTTGCGATGTCTCGATAGTCGTGCACAAGGTTCATGAAGCATCAAAAATCGACCCAGGAGCCCAAACGATTGTACCGTAGCCCATGAAACTTGCCCGAAACGAAAAAACAACGAGTTTTAGTGACGTCTCGATAGCTCTCCACTGGGTTCATGGATCATCAAAAAACGACCTAGGACCCTAAAAAAGTGTGCTATAGCCCCACGAAACAGGCCCGAAACGATAAAAACAACGACTTTTTGTGACATCTCGATAGCCATGCACAGGGTTCATAGAGCATCCAAAATTGACTCGGGACCCCAAAATAGTGCGCTATGGCCCCACGAAACTGCCCCGAAACGACAAAAACAATGACATTTTGTGATATCTCGATAGCCATGCACAGGGTTCACGAAGCATCAAAAATCGACCCACGACCCCAAAATAGTGCGCTATAGACCACGAAACTATCCCAACGTCTCAATAGCCGTGCATAGGGTTCATGGACCATCAAAATTTGACTCGGGACCCGAAAACAGTGCGCTATATCCCATGAAAATGGCCAGAAACGACAAAAAAAGAGTTTTTGCGACGTCTAGATACCCGATAACATGGCCATGGAGCATCAAGAATGGACCCGGGACCCCAAAAGAGTGCGCTATAGCCCCACGAAACTGGCTAGAAACGACAAAAACAACAAGTTTTTTCGACGTCTAGATAGCCGATAAGAGGGTTCATGGAGCATTAAAAATGGACCCGGGAACCCAAAAGACTGCGCTATAGCCCACGAGACTGGCTAGAAAAGACAAAAAAAATGAGTTTTTGCGACGTCCCGATAGCCGGGACCCCAAAATAATGCATTATAGCCCACCAAACAAGCCCAAAACGATAAAATCAATGAGTTTTGCGATGTCTCGATAGCCGTGCACAAGGTTCATGAAGCATCAAAAATCGACCCGGGACCCCAAAAGAGTGTGCCATAGCCTACGAAACTTGCGTGAAACCAAAAAAACAACGAGTTTTAGTCACATCTCGATAGCTCTCCACTAGGTTCATGGATCATCAAAAAACGACCTAGGACCTCAAAAAAGTGCGCTATAGCCCGTGAAACGGGCCTGAAACGACAAAAACAACAACTTTAGGTGACCTCTCGATAGCCATCCACAGTGTTAACAGAACATCCAAAATTAACTCGGGACCCCAAAATTGTGCGCTACAGCCCCACGAAACTACCCCGAAACGACAAAAACAACGAGTTTTTACAACATCTCGATAGTCGTGCACAAGGTTCATGAATCATCAAAATTGAACCCGGGACCCTAAAAAACTGCGCAACAGCCCACGAAACAAGCCCGAAACGACAAAAACAACGACTTTTTGTGACATCTCGATAGCCATGCACAGGGTTCACACAGCATCCAAAATTGACTCGGGACACCAAAATAGTGCACTATGGCCCCACGAAACTGTCCCGAAACAACAAAAACAACGACTTTTTATGACATCTCGAGAGCCGTGCACACGTTTCACGGAGCATCAAAAAAACGACCCAGGACCCCAAAACAGTGCGCGATAGCCCACGAAACTGTCCTGAAATGAAAAAACAACGAGTTTTTGTAACGTCCTTATAGCCGTGCACAGGGTTCATGGAGCATCAAAAATCGACCCAGGACCCCAAAACAGTGTGTTATACCCCATGAAAATAGTGCGCTATAACCCATGAAACTGGCCAGAAACGACAAAAACAAAAAGTTTTTGCGACGTCTAGATAGCCGATAACACGGTTTATGGAGCATCAAAACAATGAGCTTTTGCAACGTCTTGATAGCCGTGCTCAGGGTTCATGGAGCATCAAAAATCGACCCGGGGCACCAAAATAGTGCGCTATAGCCCACGAAACTGTCCCGAAACGACAAAAGCCAGGAGTTTTTGCGACATCTCGATAACCATGCACAGGGTTCAAGGCGCATCGAAAATCGACTCAGGACCCCAAATCAGTGCGCTATAGCCCACGGAATTTCCCCGAAACTATTAAACAATGAGTTTTTGCGACGTCTCGATAGCCATGCACATGGTTCAAAGATGGAACCGGGACCCGAAAACACTGCACTATAGCCCACGAAACAGGCCCGAAACGACAAAAGCGCACAGCTTTTACGATGTCTCGATAGCCGTGTACAGGGTTCGTGGAGCATCAAAAATCAACCCGAGACCCCAAAAACAGTGCGCTATATCCCATGAAACTGGCGAGAAACGACAACAAAAAGGAGTTTTTGCGACGTCCCAATAGTCGTGCATAGGGTTCATGGAGCATCAAAATTCGACCCGGGACCCCAAAACAGTGCACTATAGCGAATGAAACTGCCCGAAATGACAAAAACAATGACTTTTTGTGACATCTCGATAGCCGTGCATAGGGTTCATGGAGCATCAAAAGTCGACCCGGGACCCATAAACAGTGCACTATAACCCACGAAAACGGGCCCGAGACGACAAAACACAACGACTTTAGCGACATCTCGATAGCCCTGCACAGGGTTCATGGATCATCAATAATTGACCCGGGCCCCTAAAAAAGTGCGCTATAGCCCACGAAACGGGCCCGAAACGACAAAATAATGAGTTTTTACTACAGCTCGATAGCCCTGCACAGGGTTCAGGGAGTATCAACAATCGACCGAGGAACCCAAAACAGTGCGCTATAGCCCACGAAACTGTCCCCAAATGAAAAAACAACGAGTTTTTGTGACGTCTTGATAGAAGTGCACACGGTTTCTGCAGCATAAAAAATCGACCTAGGACGCTAAAACAGTGCGCTATAGCCAAGAAACTGTCCCGAAACGACAAAAACAAGTTTTTTGCGACATCTTGATAGCCATGCACGGGGTTCAAGGGGCATCCAAAATCGACCCGGGACCCCAAAACAGTGCGCTATAGTCCACAAAACTGCCCCGAAACAACAAAAACAACGAGTTCTTGTGACGTGTCGATAGTCGTGCACACGGTTCATGGAGCATCAAAAATTGACCCGGGACCCTAAAGCATAGAGTTTTTGTGACGTCCCGATAGCCGTGCACAGGGTTCGTAGAGCATCAAAAATCGACCCGGGACCACAAAACAGTGCGCTATAGCCCACGAAAATGGGCCTGAAACGACAAAAACAACGAGTTTTAGCGACATCTCGATAGCCGTGCACAGGGTTCGTGGAGCATCAAAATTCGAATCGGGACCCCAAAACAGTGCACTATAGCCCACGAAAACGGGCGTGAAACGACAAAAACAACGAGTTTTAGCGACATCTCGATAACCCTGCACAGGGTTCATGGATCATAAAAAATAGACTCGGGGCCCTAAAAAGTGCGCTATAGCCCATGAAACGGGCCTGAAAGGACAAAATAATGAATTTTTACAACATCTCGATAGGCGTGGACACAGTTCAGGGAGGATTGAAAAATCGACCCAGGACCCCAAAACAGTGCGCTATAGCCCACGAAAGTGTCCCGAAATGAAAAAACAACGAGTTTTTGTGACGTCTTGACAGCCGTGCGCACGGTTCATGGCGCATAAAAAATCCACCCGGGACGCCAAAACAGTGCGCTATAGCCCACGAAACTATCCTGAAACGACAAAAACAACGAGTTTTCTCGATGCCTCGATAGCCACGCACAGGGTTCAAGGGGCATCCAAAATCGACCCGGGACCCAAAACAGTGCACTATGGCCCATGAAAGTGGCAAGAAACGATAAAAGCACAAAGTTTTTACAACGTCTCGATAGTCGTGCACACGGTTCATGGAGCATCAAAAATTGACCTAGGACCCGAAAACAGTGCGCTATGGCCCATGAAACTGGCCAGAGACGACAAAAACAAAGAGTTTTTGCAACATCTGGATAGCCGATAACAGGGTTCATGGAGCATCAAAAATGGACCCGTGACCCCAAAAGACTGCGCTATAGCTCACGAAACTGGCTAGAAACGATAAAAACAACGAGTTTTTGTGATGTCCCGGTAGCCGAGGCCCCAAAATAGTGCATTATAGACCGCCAAACTAGCTGAAAACGATATTAACAATGAGTTTTGTGATGTCTAGCCGTGCACAAGGTTCACGAAGCATCGAAAATCGACCCGGGACCCCAAGAGAGTGTGCTATAGCCCACGAAACTTGCCCGAAACCACAAAAACAACGAGCTTTAGCGCCATCTCGATAGCTCTTCACAGGGTTCATGGATCATCAAAAATTGAACCGGAACCCTAAAAAGTGCGTTATAGCCCATGAAACGGGCCCGAAACGACAAAAACAACGACTTTTTGTGACATCTCGATAGCCATGCACACGGTTCATCGAGCATCAAAAATTGACTCGGGATCCCAAAATAATGCGGTATAGCCCACGAAACTGCCCCGAAACGACAAAAACAACGAGTTTTTACAACATCTCGATAGTCGTGCACAGGGTTCATGGAGCATCAAAAATCGACCGAGGACCCCAAAGCAGTATGCTATAGCCTATGAAACTGTCCCGAAATGAAAAAAAAACAAGTTTTTGTGACGTCTTGATAGCCGTGCACAGGGTTCATGGAAAATCAAAAATCGACCCGGGGACCCTAAAACAGTGCGCTATAGCCCACGAAAACGGGCCTGAAACGACAAAAACAACGTGTTTTAGCGACATCTCGATAGCCATGCACAGGGTTCATCGAGCATCCAAAATTGACTCGAGACCCCAATATGTGCGTTATGGCCCCACGAAACTGCCCCGAAACGTCAAAAATAATGACTTTTGTGACATCTCGATAGCCGTGCACATGGTTCACGGAGCATCAAAAATCGACCCACGACCCCAAAACAATGCGCTATAGCCCACGAAACTGTCTCGAAATGAAAAAAACATAGAGTTTTTGTGACGTCTTGATAGCCGTGCACAGGGTTCATGGAGCATCAATAATCGACCCGGGACCCCAAAACAATGCGCTATAGTCCAGGAAAACGGGCCCGAGACGACAAAAAACAACGAGTTTTAGCGACATCTCGACAGCCCTCCACAAGGTTCATGGACCATCAAAAATCGACCCGGGGCCCTAAAAAATTGCGCTATAGCCCACGAAACGGGCCTGAAACGACAAAATAATGAGTTTTTACTACATCTGGATAGTCGTGCACACGGTTTAGGGAACATCAAAAATCGACCCCGGACCCCAAAACAGTGCGCTATAGCCCATGAAACTGGCCAGAAACGACAAAAACAAAGAGTTTTTGCGACGTCTAGATAGCCGATAACACGGCCATGGAGCATCAGAAATGGACCCGGGAACCCCAAAGAGTGCGACAAAAACAAACCTGGCACAAAAACAACGAGTTTTTGTGACGTCTAGATAGCCGATAAGAGGGTTCATGGAGCATTAAAAATGGACCCGGGACCCCAAAAGACTGCGCTATAGCCCATGAAACTGGCTAGAAAAGACAAAAACAACGAGTTTTAGCGACTTCCCGATAGGCGGGGCCCCAAAATAATGCATTATAGCCCACCAAACTAGCCCAAAACGATAAAAACAAAGAGTTTTGCGACATCTTGATTGTTGTGCACAAGGTTCATGAAGCATCAAAACTCGACCCCGGACCCCAAAAGAGTCTGCCATAGCCCACGAAACTTGCCCGAAACAAAAAAACAACGAGTTTTAGTGACGTCTCGATAACTCTCCACTTGGTTCATGGGGAATCAAAATTGACCCAAGACCACAAAACAGTACGCTATAGCCTATGAAACTGTCCCGAAATGAAAATAACAACGAGTTTTTGTGACGTCTTGATAGCCGTGCACAGGGTTCATGAAGCATCAAAAATCGACCCGGCAACCCGAAAACAGTGCGCTATAGCCCACGAAAACGGGCCTGCAATGACAAAAACAACGATTTTTAGCGACATCTCGATAGCCGTGCACAGGGTTCATGGATCATCAAAAATCGACCCGGGACCCTAAAAAATTTCGCTATAGCCCACGAAACAGGCCCGAAACGACAAAAACATCGACTTTTTGTGACATCTCGATAGCCATGCACAGGGTTCATAGAGCATCCAAAATTGACTCGGGACCCCAAAATAGTGTGCTATGGCCCCACGAAATTGCCCCGAAACGACAAAAACAATGACTTTTTGTGACATCTAGATAGCCGTGCACAGGGTTCACGGAGCATAAAAAATGGACCCACGACCCCAAAACAGTGCGCTATAGCCCACGAAACTGTCCCGAAATGAGAAAAAACAACGAGTTTTTGTGACGTCTTGATAGCCGTGCATAGGGTTCATGGAGCATCAAAAATCGACCCGGGACCCCAAAGCAGTGCACTATAACCCACGAAAATGGGCCCGAGACGACAAAAAACAACGAGTTTTAGCGACATCTCGATAGCCATGCACAGGGTTCATGGATCATCAAAAATAGACCCGGGGCCCTAAAAAAGTGCGATATAGCCCATGAAACGGGCCCAAAACGACAAAATAATGAGTTTTTACTACAGCTCGATAGCCGTGCACAGGGTTCACGGAGCATCAAAAATTGACCGAGGACCCCAAAAGAAGTGCCCTATAGCCCACAAAACTGTCCCCAAATGAAAAAAACAACGCGTTTTTGCGATGTCTTGATAGTCGTGCACAGGGTTTCTCAATCATCACAAATCGACCCACGACACTAAAATAGTGCGCTATAGCCCAAGAAACTGTCCTCAAACAACAAAAACAAGGTTTTTTGCGACATCTTGATAGTCATGCACAGGGTTCAAGGGGCATCCAAAATCGACCCGAGACCCCAAAACAGTGTGCTATAGTCCACGAAACAACAAAAACAACGAGTTCTTGTGACGTCTCGATAGCCATGCACAGGGTTCATGGAGCATCAGAAATAGCACTGGGATCCAAAAATAGTGTGTTATAGCCCAAGAAAGTGGCCCGAAACGACAAAAGCAAAGAGTTTTTACGACGTCGCGATAGCCGTGCACAGGGTTCGTGGAGCATCAAAACTCGACCGGGGACCCCGAAACAGTGCGCTAAAGCCCATGAAATTGGCCAGAAACGACAAAAACAAAGAATTTTTGCGACATCTTGATAGCAGTGCACAGGGTTCGTGGAGCATCAAAATTCGACCTGGGACCCCAAAATAGTGCCATATAGACCATGAAACTGCCCCGAAACAACAAAAACAATGAGTTTTTGTGACGTCTACATAGTCGTGCGCAGGTTTGATGGAGCATCAAAAATGGACCCGTGACCCCAAAACAGTGCACTACAGCCCATGAAACTGGCCAGAAACGACAAAAACAAAGATTTTTTGCGGCGTTGATACGTCTCCATCGTATCTACTTTTCCAAACTCTTTTGCCTTTGTTTTGGACTCTAATTTGCATGATCTGAATGGAACTAACCCGGACTGACGCTGTTTTCAGCAGAATTTCCATGGTGTTGTTTTTATGGAGAAATCAAAGTTCTCGGAATAACCTGGAAACTTACGAGCCTTTTTTGTGGAATATATAAAAAATACTGTCGCAAGAATTACCCGAAGACACGGAGCCGCCGCCATGAGACAGAACTTGAGCAAAACCAATCAAGGGAGAGCTTTTGGGAAGAATCACCGCAGCCATGAGGCGGAACTTGAGCAAACCAATCTAGACTCCGGCAGGGCCGTCCTGCCGGGGAAACTTCCCTCCCGGAGGGGGAAATCGTCGCCATCGTCATCCCCAATACTCCTCTCATCAAAGGGGACTCATCTCCATCAACATCTTCATCAGCACCATCTCATCTCCAAACCCTAGTTCATCTCTTGTAACCAATCTCCGTCTCGCGACTCCGATTGGTACTTGTCAGGTTGCTAGTAGTGTTAATTACTCCTTGTAGTTGATGTTAGTTGGATTACTCGGTGGAAGATCATATGTTCAGATCCTTAATGCTATTCAATACCTCTCTGCTCATGAACATAATTATGCTTTGTGAGTAGTTACGTTTGTTCCTGAGGACATGGGATAAGTCTTGCTATAAGTAGTCATGTGAATTTGGTATTCGTTCGATATTTTGATGCGTTGTATGTTGTCTTTCTTCTAGTGGTATTATGTGAACGTCGACTACATAACACTAAACCATTATTTGGGCCTAGAGGAAGGCATTGGGAAGTAATAAGTAGATGATGGGTCGCTAGAGTGACAGAAGCTTAAACCCTAGTTTATGTGTTGCTTCGTAAGGGGCTGATTTGGATTCACTAGTTTAATGCTATGGTTAGATTTTTTCTTAATTCTTCTTTTGTAGTTGCGGATTCTTGCGAGAGGGGTTAATCATAAGTGGGATGTTTGTCCAAGTAAGGACAGCACCCAAGCACCGGTCCACCCACATATCAAACTATCAAAGTAGCGAACGCGAATCATATGAACATGATGAAAACTAGCTTGACAGAAATTCCCATGTGTCCTCGGGAGCGCTTTACCTTATATAAGAGTTCTTCTAGGCTTGACCCTAGCTACAAAATGGATTGGTCCATCTTTCTGCATCTTTGTTACAATTGTTACTTGCTACTCGTTATGAATTATCTTATCACACAACCATCTGTTACCGATAATTTCAGTGCATGCAGAGAATACCTTGTTGAAAACCACTTGTCATTTCCTTCTGCTCCTCGTTGGGTTCGACACTCTTACTTATCGAAAGGACTACGATAGATCCCCTACACTTGTGGTTCATAAAGACTCTTTTCTCGCATCGTTGCCAGGGAGTGAAGCGCCTTTGGTAAGTGGAATTTGGTAAGGAAACATTTATATAGTGTGCTGAAATTTATTGTCACTTGCCACTATGGAAACTAATCCTTTGAGGAGCTTGTTCGAGGTATCTTCACCTCGACTGGAAGCACAAAGAGATGCTCCTCAACCTACTACACCTACTGAAAATATTTATTATGAAATTCCTTCTGGTATGCTAGAGAAACTGTTGGCTAATCCTTTTACAAGAGATGGAACATCACATCCTGACTTGCATCTAATCTATGTAGATGAAGTTTGTGGTTTATTTAAGCTTGCAGGTTTGCGCGAGGATGAGGTCAAGAATAAGGTCTTTCCCTTATCTTTGAGTGATAAAGCATTGACATCGTATAGGCTATGTGATGATACTGGATCATGGAACTACAACCGGTTCAAATTGGAATTTCATGAAAAGTTTTATCCTACGCATTTGGTACATCGTGATCGGAATTATATCTATAATTTTTGGCCTCATGATAGAGAAAGTATCGCTCAAGCTTGGGGGAGGCTTAAGTCAATGTTATATTCATGCCCCAACCATGAGCTCTCGAGAGAAATTATTGTTGAGAACTTCTATGCTCGGCTTTCTCATGATAATCGCACCATGCTTGACACTTCTTGTACCGGTTCTTATATGAAGAGAGATATTGACTTCAAATGGAATTTATTGGAAAGAATTAAACGCAACTCTGAAGATTGGGAGTTTTATGAAAGTAAGGAGTCAGGAATGAATCTTAAGTTCGATTGCGTTAAATCCTTCGTTGAAACAAATACTTTTTGTGATTTTAGCGCTAAACATGGACTTTACTCTGAGATAGTAGCTTCATTATGTGAATCATTTGCTGCTTGTATTAATCTCCCTAAAGAGAAGTGGTTTAAATATCATCCTCCCATAGAAGTCAATGTAGTAAAACCAAATCCAGTTGAAAAGAAAGTCATTGCTTATAATGATCCTATTGTTCCTAGTGCTTACATTGAGAAACCACCTTTCCCTGTTAGAATATAGGATCATGTTAAAGCTTCAACTGTGATACGTAAGGCTATATGAGAACACCTACACCCCCTGAGCAAATTAAAGTTGAACCTAGCATTGCAATTATTAAAGATCTCTTGTCTGATAATGTTGATGGGCATGTTATTCACTTCTGTGAAGATGCTGCTAGAATTGCTAAACCTCATGCTAGAGACAAACATAAGCATGTTGTTGGCATGCCTGTTGTTTCTGTTAAGATAGGAGATCACTGTTATCATGGTTTATGTGACGTGGGTGCTAGTGTTAGTGCAATACCTCGATCTTTATATGATGAAATTAAAGATGAGATTGCACCGGTCGAGATGGAATTCATTGATGTTACTATTCAACTTTCCAATAGAGATATTATCCCCCATGTGGGAACTGTTAGAGATGTTGAAGTCTTGTGTGGTAAAACTAAGTATCCTGCTGATTTTCTCGTTCTTGCTACCACACAAGATAGATTTTGTCCCATCATATTTGGTAGACCTTCCTCAATACTGTCAATGCTCAGATTGATTGTGAGAAACAAACTGTCACTGTTGGCTTTGAAGGTGTGTCACATAAATTCAATTTTTCCAAGTTTGGTAGACAACCTCATGAAAAAGAATTGTCTAGTAAGGATGAAATTATTGCTCTAGCTTCTATTCTTGTGCCTCCTACTGATCCTTTAGAGCAATACTTGCTTGAGCATGAAAATGATATGCATATGGATGAAAGGAATGAGATAGATAGAGTTATCTTTGAACAACATCCTATCCTTAAGAATAATTTGCATGTTGAATTACTTGGAGATCCACCTCCACCAAAGGGTGATCCTGTGTTTGAGCTTAAATAGTTACCGAATACTCTTAAGTATGCTTATCTTGATTTAAAATAGATATATCCTGTTATTATTAGTGCTAAACTATCAGAGCATGAAGAAAATAAATTATTGAAAACTCTCAGGAAGCACCGTGCTGCTATTGGATATACTCTTGATGATCTTAAGGGCATTAGCCCCACTCTATGCCAGCATAAAATTAAAACTGATCCTGATTCCAAACCAGTTGCCGATCATCAACGAAGATTAAATCCTAAGATGAAAGAGGTGGTAAGAAAAGAAATACTAAAGCTCCTGGAAGCAGGTATCATCTATCATGTTGCTCATAGTGATTGGGTAAGTCTGGTGCATTGTGTCCCTAAGAAGGGAGGTATTGCCGTTGTCCCTAATCATAAGGATGAATTGATCCCATAGAGAATTGTTACTGGCTATAGGATGGTAATTGATTTTAGGAAATTCAATAAAGCCACTAGGAAAGATCATTACCCTTTGCCTTTTATTGACCAAATGCTAGAAAGATTGTCTAAACACACACACTTTTGCTTTCTAGATGGTTATTTTGGTATCTCCCAAATATTAGTTGCAGAATCTGATCAGGAGAAAACAACCTTTACCTGCCCATTCGGTACCTTTGCTTATACATGTATGCCTTTTGGTTTATGCAATGCACCTGCTACCTTTCAAAGATGTATGATGGCTATATTCTCTGACTTTTGTGAAAAGATTGTTGAGGTTTTCATGGATGATTTCTCCGTTTACGGATCTTCTTTTGATGATTGCTTGAGCAACCTTGATCGTGTTTTGCAGAGATGTAAAGATACCAACCTCGTCTTGAATTGGGAGAAGTGCCACTTTATGGTTAATGAAGTCATCGTCTTAGGACATAAAATTTCTAAAAGAGGTATTGAAGTCGATAAGGCTAAAGTTGATGCGATCGCGAAAATGCCATGCCCTACAGACATTAAAGGTATAAGAAGTTACCTTGGTCATGCTGGTTTCTATAGAAGGTTTATTAAGGACTTCTCTAAGATTTCTAGGCCTCTTACCAATCTCTTGAAAAAAGATATTCCATTTTTTTTGACGACGATTGTGAGGAAGCATTTGAAATACTTAAGAAGGCCTTGATAACTGCACCTATTGTTCAACCACCTGATTGGAACCTACCTTTTGAAATTATGTGTGATCCTAGTGATTATGATGTTGGTGTTGTTCTAGGACAAAGAGTTGATAAGAAATTCAAGGCTATTCATTATACTAGTAAAACTCTAGACAGTGCCCAAAGAAACTATGCTACTACTGAAAAAGAATTTTTAGCAGTCGTGTTTGCATTTGATAAGTTCAGATCTTATATTGTTGATTCCAAAGTTACTATTCACACTGATCATGCTACTATTAAGTATCTCACGGAAAAGAAAGATGCTAAACCTAGACTTATTAGATGGGTTCTCTTGCTACAAGATATGATTTGCATGTTGTTGATAGGAAGGGTGCTAAGAACCTCGTAGAAGATAACTTATCTAGGTTGGAAAATGTTCTTGATGAACCACAACCGATTGATGATAGCTTTCGTGATGAACAATTGAAGGTCATCAATGCTTCATGTAGTACACCTTGGTACGCCGATTATGCAAATTATATTGTTGCTAAATATATACCACCTAGTTTCACATACCAACAAAATAAGAAATTCTTCTTTCATTTGAGACATTACTTTTGGGATGATCCTCACCTTTATAAAGAAGGAGTAGATGGTGTTATTAGACGTTGTGTACCTGAGCATGAACAGGGACAGATCCTACAGAAGTGTCACTGCGAGGCTTACGGAGGACACCATGCAGGAGATAGAACTGCACACAAGCTATTGCAATCCCGTTATTATTGGCCTACTCTCTTCAAGGATGCCCGTAAGTTTGTCTTGTCTTGTGATGAATGTCAAATAATAGGTAATATCAGTAAACGTCAGGAAATGCCTATGAATTACTCACTTGTCATTGAACCATTTGATGTTTGGGGTTTTGATTATATGGGACCTTTTCCAAAGTCCAACGGGTATACTCATATTCTAGTTGTTGTTGATTACGTTACTAAGTGGGTTGAAACTATTCCAACTAGTAGTGTTCATCATAACACCTCTGTTAAGATGCTTAAAGAAGTTATTTTCCCTAGATTTGGAGTCCCTAGATATTTAATGACTGATGGTGGTTCACATTTTATTCATGGTGCTTTCCGTAAAACACTTGCTAAGTATGATGTCAACCATAGAATTGCATCTCCTTATCATCCTCAGTCCGGTGGTCAAGTAGAGCTAAGTAATAGAGAAATTAAACTAATTCTGCAAAAGACTGTTAATAGGTCTAGGAAGAATTGGTCTAAGAAACTTGATGATGCACTGTGGGCTTATAGAACTGCTTATAAGAATCCCATGGGCATGTCTCCGTATAAAATGGTTTACGGTAAAGCATGTCATTTACCTCTTGAGCTAGAGCATAAGGCTTATTGGGCAATCAAAGAGCTCAACTTTGATTTCAAACTTGCTGGTGGGAAGAGGTTATTTGGTATTAGCTCACTTGATGAATGGAGAACTGCTACTTCTCAAACAACAGCGACAGAAATTGGCACGTTGACAGAGACTTGGCTTGCGTTGGTTTTTCCCTTGAAGAGGAAAGGGTGATGCAGCACAGGAGCAGTAAGTATTTCCCTCAGTTTGAGAACCAAGGTATCAATCCAGTAGGAGAATCTCGTCAAGTCCAGAGTACCTTCCCAAACACAAAAGAGCTTGCACCCAACGCTATAAAGGGGTTGTCAATCCCTTCAAGATTGATTGCAAAGTGAGATCTGAAGGCGGAAAGTGCAACGAATTAAAAGAGTAAGGCTGAAAATATGGTGTTAAGTAGACCCGGGCGCCATAGTGTTCACTAGAGGCTTCTCTCAAAATAGAAAATATTATGGTGGGTGAACAAATTACTGTCGAGCAATTGATAGAACCACTCAAAGTCATGATGATATCTAAGGCAATGATCATACATATAGGCATCACGTCCGAGACAAGTAGACCGATACTTTCTGCATCTACTACTATTACTCCACACATCGACCGCTATCGAGCATGCATCTAGTTTATTCAGTTCATGATGAACAAAGTAACGCCTTAAGCAAGATGACATGATATAGAGGGATAAACTCAAACCAATGATGAAAACCCCATCTTTTTATCCTTGATGGCAACAACACGATGCGTGCCTCGCTATCCCTTTTGTCACTGGGTGAGGTCACCGCACGGTATGAACCCAAAACCAAGCACTTCTCCCATTGCAAGAATCATAGATCAAGTTGGCCAAACAAAACCCACAACTCGAAGAGAATTACAAGGATATGAAATCATGCATAAGAGAGATCAGAAGAAACTCGAATAAGATTCATAGATAATCTGATCATATATCCACAATTCATCGGATCTCGACAAACACACCGCACAAGAAGATTACATCGGATAGATCTCCATGAAGATCATGGAGAACTTTGTATTGAAGATCCAAGAGAGAGAATAAGCCATCTAGCTACTAGCTATGGACCCATAGGTCTATGGTGAACTACTCACACATCATCGGAGAGGTCATGGGTTGATGAAGAAGCCCTCTGCATCCAAATCTCCCCTCCGGCAGGGAACCAGAACGTGGCCCAGATGGGATCTGGCGGAGAGAGAAGCTTGCGGCGGCGGAAAAGTATTTTCGTGGATCTCCTTATTTTTTGGGATTTTAGGGAATTTATAGGCAAAGGAGCTAGGGCAGGGGAGGCCCAGGGAGCCCACAAGCCTGCGAGCCCCCCCCCTAGCTGCGCCATGGGGGCTATTGGCCTCCCCCGGGACTCCCTGCATTAGTTACCAAGCTTTTTGCGTATCTTCTGTTCCGGAAAAAAACTTTTTGGAAGTTTTATTCCGTTTGGTCTCCGTTTAAAATCCTCCTCCGAAAAGGGTCAAAAACACGGAAAAAAACAGGAACTCGCACTTGCCACTGAGTTAATAAGTTAGTCCCACAAAAGATATAAAAGGCATACAAAACATCCAAAGTTTGACAAGATAACAGCATGAAACCATCAAAAATTATAGATACGTTGGAGACGTATCAAGAACTCAGGCATATGAAAATTAAACTAATTCTGCAAAATATGATCATAAATCCACAATTCATCGGATCTCGACAAACACACCGCAAAAGAAGATTACATCGGATAGATCTCCATGAAGATCGTGGAGAACTTTGTATTGAAGATCCAAGAGAGAGAAGAAGCCATCTAGCTACTAGCTATGGACCCGTAGGTCTATGGTGAACTACTCACGCATCATCGGAGAGGTCATGGTGTTGATGAAGAAGCCCTCCGTATCTGAATCTCCCCTCCGGCAGGGCACCAGAACGTGCCCCAGATGGGATCTTGCAGAGACACAAGCTTGCGGCGGCGGAAAAGTATTTTTGTGGATCTCCTGGTTTTTTTAGGGATTTTAGGGAATTTATAGGTGAAGGAGCTAGGGCAGGGGAGGCCCAGGGAGCCCACAAGCCTTTGAGGCGCGGGCCCCCCTGGCCGCGCCATGGGGGCTTGTGGCCTCCCCGTGGACTCTCTGCCTTGGTTCCCAAGCTTTCTGCGTATCTTCTGTTCCAGAAAAAATCTTTTCGGAAGTTTTATTCCGTTTGGACTCCATTTAATATCCTCCTCTGAAAAGGGTCAAAAACACGGAAAAAACAGGAACTGGCACTTGGCAATGAGTTAATAAGTTAGTCCCAAAAAAGATATAAAAGGTATACAATACATCCAAAGTTTGACAAGATAATAGCATGAAACCATCAAAAATTATAGATACGTTGGAGACGTATCAAGCATCCCCAAGCTTAACTCCTGCTCGTCCTCGAGTAGGGAAGTGATAAAGACTGAATTTTTGATGTGGAATGCTACCTAGCATAGTTGTCCTTTGTAACTTCTTTCATGTGACATGAATGTTCAGATTCGTAAGATTCAAAACAATAGTTTGCTATTGACATGAAAACAATAATAACACAAGAAAACTAGCAAGGTAATCATGAACTTTCGAAATAACAAGGCCAAATAAAGCTATACCTACAAAATCATATAGTCTGGCTATGCTCCATCATCCTCACACAACTAATGTAAATCATGCACAACCCCGGTATTGGCCAAGTAATTGTTTTCGCACTCTTACTTTCTCAAACCTTTTTCAACTATCACGCAATACATGAGCGTGAGCCATGGATATAGCACTATAGGTGGAATAGAGTGTGGTGGTGGTTGTGAGACAAAAAGGAGGAGATGGTCACATTGACTCGGCGTATCAAAGGGTTATGGAGATGCCCATTAATAGATATCAATGTGAATGAGTAGGGATTGTCATACAAAGGATGCACGAGAGCTATAAGTATGTGAAAGCTCAAAAGGAGATCTAGTGGGTGTGCATCCAACTTGCTTGCTCACGAAGACCTAGGGCAATTTGAGGAAGCCCATCCTTGGAATATACAAGCCAAGTTATATAATAAAGATTCCCACTAGTATATGGTGCTGACAAAGCAAGAAGCTCTCAATCATGAAGAACATGGAGCTATTATGAAGGACAAGTGTGGAAAAAGATAGTAGCATTGTCCCTTCTCTCTTTTTCTCTCTTTTTTTTGTTTGGGATCTTGGGCCTCTTTTTCTCCCTTTTTTATTGTGGGCAACTTTGGCCTCTTTTTTTATTTCCTCACATGGGACAATGCTCTAATAATGATGATCATCACACTTTTATTTACTCACAGCTCAAAGCTCAAAACGATGATGACTCTATAGGAAATGACTCCGGCAGTATACCGGGATGTGCAACGATCTAGCTTGGCATATGACATTGAAACATCTCGCTAGCTATCTTAGGATCATGCAATGGAAATATGAGATTGATGGCACAAGTCATGAGACGGAATGGTGGGAGTTGCATGGCAATATATCGCGGAATGGCTATGAAAATGCCATAGTAGGTAGCTATGGTGGCTATTTTGAGGAAGGCATATGGTGGGTTTGTGCACCGGCAAAAATTGCGCGGCACTAGAGAGGCTAGCAATGATGGAAGGTGAAAGTGCATCTATACTATGGACTCACATTAGTCATGAAGAACTCACATACTTATTGCGAAAGTTTTTATTAATAATCGAAACAAAGATCTAAACGCATACTCCTAGGGGAAGGGTTGGTAGGTATTAACCATCGCGCGATCCCGACCACAACACAAAGGATGACAATCAATAGATCAATTATGCTCCGACTTCCTAACATAGCGGTTCACCATACGTGCATGTTACGGGAATCACTAACTTCAACACAAGTATTTCTAGATTCACAACACCCTACTAACATAACTATTAATATTACCAAATCCACGTCTCAAAACTAATTGAGTGGAATCAAACTTCTCTTTCTACTCAATGCACATGAAGATGGAAGTTTTTGTATCCTCTTTGGGTACCTATCACCTTTGGGACTACTTTCATAGCACAAACCAACTACCAAGTCACGCACCGCCGTGCTCTAAAAGATCTAAGTGAAGCACGCAGAGCAAAATTATCTAGGCTCAAAAGATATAAGTGAAGCACAATGAGCATTTTAGCAAATTCACGATGAGTGCTTGTCTCTCTCAAAATGTGTGCAGCAAGGATGATTGTGACACAACAAAAACAAAAGACTCCTACGATACAAGATGCTCCAAACAAAACACATATCATGTGGTGAATAAAAATATAGCTCCAAGTAATGTTAACGATGGATTGAAGACGAAAGAGGGGATGCCTTCCCGGGGCATCCCCAAGCTTAGGCTTTTTGGTGTCCTTGAATTTGGCTTGGGATGCCTTGGGCATCCCCAAGCTTGAGCTCTTTCCACTCTTTATCCCTTTGTCCATGAGAACATCACCCAAAACTTGAAAACTTCACAACACAAAACTTAAACAGAAACTCGTGATATCATTAGCACAAGAAAACAAACTACCACCTCTTTAGGTATTGTAGCAATCTTGATTTCTATCTATATTAGTGTTAGATTACTGTATTCTCACTTTTCCATGGCTAGTACCCCCGATACTATCCATAGTTTCATCAAAACACGCAACCAACTCAACAAAAACAGAATATGTCAAAAACAGACCAGTCTGTAGCAATATGTATACCTCGTGTACTTATGGGACCTCAAAAATTCTGAAATAATTACGAATGTCTGGGAAAGAGGCATATCAACCAGCAGCAAAAAGAATCAACTCAAAATATATTTCTGAATAAAAATGAAAAATAAGCTTGGGAGCGAAAAGTTTCTGTCTTTTTCCAGCAGGATCAAACAACCATCACTAAGACTAGTCATAAAGGTTTTGCTTGGCTCAAACACAAAAGACAATATCATAACAGAATTATGATGGTGTGGATGCAACAAAACAGAAAGAAAAAAGATAAATTAATTGGGTTGCCTCCCAACAAGCGCTATTGTTTAACGCCCTTAGCTAGGCATAAGGCGATAGAATCATGTATCGTCGTCTTTGGTGCTCAAACCATAAGTGGCCCTCATCATGGATTCATAAGGCAATCTTATTTTCTTTCCAGGAAAATGCTTCGTGCCCTTCTTTAAAGGAAATTGAAATCTAATATTCCCTTCCTTCCTATCGATGATAGCACCGATAGTCCTTAGGAAAGGTCTACCAAGAATGATAGGGCATGTAGGATTGCAATCAATGTCAAGCACAATGAAATCCACGGGTACATAGTTCCTATTTGCAATAATAAGAACATCATTGATCCTTCCCATGGGTTTCTTGACAGTAGAATCCGCAACATGCAAATTAAGAGAACACTCCTCAATCTCATTAAAACCCAGAACATCACATAAAGACTTTGGAATCGCGGAAATACTAGCACCCAAATCACACAAAGCATTGCATTCATAGTTTTTGATTTTGATTTTGATAGTAAGTTCCCACTCATCATGAAGCTTTCTAGGGATAGAAACTTCCAATTCAAGTTTCTCTTCAAGAGATTTTATCATAGTTTCGACGATACGATCGGTAAAGGCCTTGTTTTGGCTATAAGCGTGTGGAGAGTTTAGCATGGATTGCATCAAGGAAATGCATTCAATCAAGGAGAAACTATCATAATTGAATTCCTTGAAATCCAAAGTAGTAATTTCATTACTACTCAAAGTTTTAATATCTTCTACTCCACTTTCAATGCTTTTAGCATCAAGATATATGGACTCCGAATCATTGGGGCGTTTTTCAACCAAAGTGGATTCATATCCAGCCCCATCATCATTAGATTTGACACAAGAAAACAAAGATTCAATGGGAGTCACACCAAGCACTTTAAGATCTTCGTGATTCTTATCACGAGAACATGCCTTTTTTAGCCATTCATGTCTAGCACGAATTTCGGTGGTTCTTTCTTTGCTCTCACTCATGAAAACATGCATAGCTTTCAAAGTTTCATCCATATTGATCTTGGGAGGAGCACATCTAACTTTCAAAGCATCAATATCACTAGACATTCTATCAACGCTCCTAGCCAAATCGTCAATTTTGAGTAGTTTTTCCTCTATGGACGCATTGAAAATCTTTTGTGAGTTGATAAACTCTTTGATATTACTCTCTAGATCAGAGGGTAATCTATTGTAATTTCCATGAGTATTGTTGTAGGAGTTGCCAAAGTTATTAGAGGGGTTACTAGGAAAAGGCCTGGGAACATAGTTTCCTCTAAAAGCATTGTTGTTGCCAAAATTATTCCTACCAACAAAATTAACGTCCAAGCTAGCGTTGCTACTCTCAATCAAGGAAGACAAGGGCATATCATTAGGATCTAAAGGATCACCTCTACTAGCAACCAAATTCATTAACTCGTCCATCTTAGCACTCATCAAGTTAATTTCTTCTATAGCGTGTACCTTCTTACTAGTAGGTGACCTTTCAGTGTGCCACTGAGAGTAGTTCGTCATGATATTTTCTAGGAGTTTTGTGGCTTCTCCTAACGTGATTTCCATGAATGTTCCACCTGAGGCGGAGTCCAAGATATTTCTAGAAGCAAAATTAAGGCCAACGTAAAAGATTTGTATAATCATCCAAAGACTCAAGCCATGAGCGGGACAATTTCTAATCATCAATTTCATTTTCTCCCAAGATTGTGCAACATGTTCATGATCAAGTTGCTTAAAATTCATGATATCATTATGGCGAGAGATAATCTTAGCCGGTGGAAAATACTTGGATATATAAGCATCTTTGCACTTGTTCCAAGAATCAATACTATTTTTGGGCAAAGATGAAAACCAAGTTTTTGCTCGATCTCGCAACAAGAAAGGAAAAAAGCTTCAATTTAATCACATCATTATCCACATCTTTCTTCTTTTGCATATCTCAAATATCAATGAAGGTATTAAGATGGGATGCGGCATCTTCACTAGGAAGGCCGGAGAATTGCTCTTTCATAACAAGATTCAGCAAAGCAGCATTGATTTCGTATGATTCCGCACTAGTGGCGGGAGCAATCGAAGTACTCCTAAAGTCATTATTATTAGTATTCGAGAAGTCACAACGTTTGGTGTTTTCGGTCATGGTGACTTCAGCAAGCAAACAAGCACACAAGCGAACAGAAAGCAACCGAGAGAAAAGGGCGAAAGAATTTTTAGCAGTCATGTTTGCATGTGATAAGTTCAGATCTTATATTGTTGATTCCAAAGTTACTATTCACACTGATTATGCTGCTATTAAGTATATCACGGAAAATAAAGATGCTAAATCTAGACTTATTAGATGGGTTCTCTTGCTACAAGAATTTGATTTGCATGTTGTTGATAGGAAGGGTGCTGAGAACCCCGTAGCAGATAACTTGTCTAGGTTGGAAAATGTTCTTAATGACCCACAACCTATTGATGATAGCTTTCCTGATAAACAATTGAAGGTCATCAATGCTTCACGTAGTACACCTTGGTATGCCGATTATGCAAATTATATTTTTGCTAAATATATACCACCTACTTTCACATACCAACAAAATAAGAAATTCTTCTTTGATTTGAGACATTACTTTTGGGATGATCCTCACCTTTATAAAGAAGGAGTAGATGGTGTTATTAGACGTTGTGTACCTGAGCATGAACAGGGACAAATCCTACACAAGTGTCACTCCGAGGCTTACGGAGGACACCATGCAGGAGATAGAACTGCACACAAGCTATTGCAATCCCGTTATTATTGGCCTACTCTCTTCAAGGATGCCCGTAAGTTTGTCTTGTCTTGTGATGAATGTCAAATAATAGGTAATATCAGTAAACGTCAGGAAATGCCTATGAATTACTCACTTGTCATTGAACCATTTGATGTTTGGGGTTTTGATTATATGGGACCTTTTCCAAAGTCCAACGGGTATACTCATATTCTAGTTGTTGTTGATTACGTTACTAAGTGGGTTGAAACTATTCCAACTAGTAGTGTTCATCATAACACCTCTGTTAAGATGCTTAAAGAAGTTATTTTCCCTAGATTTGGAGTCCCTAGATATTTAATGACTGATGGTGGTTCACATTTTATTCATGGTGCTTTCCGTAAAACACTTGCTAAGTATGATGTCAACCATAGAATTGCATCTCCTTATCATCCTCAGTCCGGTGGTCAAGTAGAGCTAAGTAATAGAGAAATTAAACTAATTCTGCAAAAGACTGTTAATAGGTCTAGGAAGAATTGGTCTAAGAAACTTGATGATGCACTGTGGGCTTATAGAACTGCTTATAAGAATCCCATGGGCATGTCTCCGTATAAAATGGTTTACGGTAAAGCATGTCATTTACCTCTTGAGCTAGAGCATAAGGCTTATTGGGCAATCAAAGAGCTCAACTTTGATTTCAAACTTGCTGGTGGGAAGAGGTTATTTGGTATTAGCTCACTTGATGAATGGAGAACTGCTACTTCTCAAACAACAGCGACAGAAATTGGCACGTTGACAGAGACTTGGCTTGCGTTGGTTTTTCCCTTGAAGAGGAAAGGGTGATGCAGCACAGGAGCAGTAAGTATTTCCCTCAGTTTGAGAACCAAGGTATCAATCCAGTAGGAGAATCTCGTCAAGTCCAGAGTACCTTCCCAAACACAAAAGAGCTTGCACCCAACGCTATAAAGGGGTTGTCAATCCCTTCAAGATTGATTGCAAAGTGAGATCTGAAGGCGGAAAGTGCAACGAATTAAAAGAGTAAGGCTGAAAATATGGTGTTAAGTAGACCCGGGCGCCATAGTGTTCACTAGAGGCTTCTCTCAAAATAGAAAATATTATGGTGGGTGAACAAATTACTGTCGAGCAATTGATAGAACCACTCAAAGTCATGATGATATCTAAGGCAATGATCATACATATAGGCATCACGTCCGAGACAAGTAGACCGATACTTTCTGCATCTACTACTATTACTCCACACATCGACCGCTATCGAGCATGCATCTAGTTTATTCAGTTCATGATGAACAAAGTAACGCCTTAAGCAAGATGACATGATATAGAGGGATAAACTCAAACCAATGATGAAAACCCCATCTTTTTATCCTTGATGGCAACAACACGATGCGTGCCTCGCTATCCCTTTTGTCACTGGGTGAGGTCACCGCACGGTATGAACCCAAAACCAAGCACTTCTCCCATTGCAAGAATCATAGATCAAGTTGGCCAAACAAAACCCACAACTCGAAGAGAATTACAAGGATATGAAATCATGCATAAGAGAGATCAGAAGAAACTCGAATAAGATTCATAGATAATCTGATCATATATCCACAATTCATCGGATCTCGACAAACACACCGCACAAGAAGATTACATCGGATAGATCTCCATGAAGATCATGGAGAACTTTGTATTGAAGATCCAAGAGAGAGAATAAGCCATCTAGCTACTAGCTATGGACCCATAGGTCTATGGTGAACTACTCACACATCATCGGAGAGGTCATGGGTTGATGAAGAAGCCCTCTGCATCCGAATCTCCCCTCCGGCAGGGAACCAGAACGTGGCCCAGATGGGATCTGGCGGAGAGAGAAGCTTGCGGCGGCGGAAAAGTATTTTCGTGGATCTCCTTATTTTTTTGGGATTTTAGGGAATTTATAGGCAAAGGAGCTAGGGCAGGGGAGGCCCAGGGAGCCCACAAGCCTGCGAGCCCCCCCCCCCTAGCTGCGCCATGGGGGCTATTGGCCTCCCCCGGGACTCCCTGCATTAGTTACCAAGCTTTTTGCGTATCTTCTGTTCCGGAAAAAAACTTTTTGGAAGTTTTATTCCGTTTGGTCTCCGTTTAAAATCCTCCTCCGAAAAGGGTCAAAAACACGGAAAAAAACAGGAACTCGCACTTGCCACTGAGTTAATAAGTTAGTCCCACAAAAGATATAAAAGGCATACAAAACATCCAAAGTTTGACAAGATAACAACATGAAACCATCAAAAATTATAGATACGTTGGAGACGT
The DNA here is from genome assembly GCF_904849725.1 of Hordeum vulgare subsp. vulgare. NCBI lineage: Eukaryota > Viridiplantae > Streptophyta > Magnoliopsida > Poales > Poaceae > Hordeum > Hordeum vulgare. The sequence continues at coordinate 5,055,470 of NC_058521.1, read as the reverse complement.
ATCAAGAACTCAGGCATATGAAAATGCCAAGTTGTTTAAAGAAAAAGTTAAGAGGAGGCATGATAAAAGGATACAAAAACATGAGTTCAATGTAGGTGATTATGTCTTGCTATACAATTCTCTTTTAAGATTTTTTGCAGGCAAACTTCTATCTAAATGGGAAGGACCTTACATTGTTGAGGAAGTATATCGTTCCGGTGCCATAAATATCAACAACGCGGAAGGTAATTTTCTGAGAGTTGTAAAAGGGCAAGGAATCAAGCATTATATCTCAGCTACTCCCATCAATGTTGAAAGCAATGTTATTAATACCCTAACTCCGGAGGAGTACATAAGGGATATTTACCAGCTTGTTTCAGACTCCAAGAATGAAGAGGTATGTGATACGGTAAGTAAACCGACTCCAAAACTTTCCAGCATGCTTAGTGGTAATTCAAAAGAAAACCCAAAAAGATTTCCCGTTCTTCTTTTGCTTGTTGGGAGCTTTCCCGTGTAAATAGTTTTCTTTTTCTTCGGGTCGAGGTAGAAGACCATGATTAAAATGATTAGTGGCTCTCATATGCATTATTGTTTATCCATCAAAGAGCCATATTACTTTGTCTTCTCCTCTGAGTTTACTTGCAGATTCCAGCTTAGTCCAATGCACGAACACTCTTATTATTATTCACATCATTCGGTCGTGCAAGTGAAAGGCAATAATGACGATATATGATGAAGTGACTGAGCCTGGGAAAGCTGGTATGAACTCGACCTATTTTGTTTTTGTAAATATGACTAGCTCATCATTCCTAATTCAGCATTGTTATGAGAGAAACATGTTTGCAATGACAACTTAGAGATCATAATTTCTGATGCCATGCTTAATTAGCTAGGAGCTTATAATGGTTTGTCTTGGATGCCAACATGAATTTCAAAATAATTATGATGTAGTATAATAGGATGGTATCCTCCTTTGAATGATTCAAGTGGCTTTACTTGGCACATGTTCACGCATGTAGTTGAAACAAAATCAACATAGCCTCTATGATATTCATGTTTATGGTGATTTATATCCTACTCAGGCTTGGACTCAACATTGGTTAATTTCAATGCATATTGATGACTGTTGTCGCTCTCTAGTTGGTCGCTTCCCAGTCTTTTGCTAGACTTAACTTGTACTAAGCGAGAATACTGCTTGTGCATCCACGTCCATAAACCCAAAGTTGTTCCATATGAGTCCACCATACCTATCTATATGCGGTATCTACCTGTCGTTCCAAGTAAATTTGCATGTGACACTCTCTAAATCTTCAAATAATAATATGTTTTGTATGCCTGAACCGCTCATGTGGTGACAAGGGGCGGTCAGTATCTTCCATGCTAGGCGTGTTATCCTCGATACGTGTTTATTCACTATCACTCACGAGAAAGGGGCAAAAATCGTAATTCCCAGTTCCATGCTCAAATCAAATCGAAAATATAATGGCAAACAAAACTCCCCCTGGATTGTTGTTGGTATGGACGGCACTCGAGTATTCGGCTAGTCGTGGACTATGATTGATCGGTGGTGGGGGAGTCAAAACTTCACTATTCTGTTTGGGAACCGCCTATAATATGTGTAGCATGGAATATGGTGAAAACTCTTGGTCATCACATTGACAATGAAAGCATGCCACCCAAAATTATTTATCTCTGTTTTAAAAGCTTGAGCTCTGGCACCTCTGCAAATCAATGCTTCCCTCTACGAAGGGCCTATCTATTTACATTACTGTTGAGTCATCCTCTTCTTATAAAGGCACCAATTAGAGAGCTCCTCCGTCATTTTTATGCTTTGCTATTATTTGATATTGAGTATGATTGTGACTGGATCTTCTTTGCCATAAATTACAATATTGAGTCAGCCCTTGGTCTTTGAAGGTGCTCTGCATTTATGTTTTGCGGTCTCAGAAAGGGCTAGCGAGATACCATCTGTTCATATTGTATCATGATTGTTTTGATTGAAGTGTTGACGTTTGAAACTTATTATTATTGCTCGCTAGTTGATTATGCCATTGATATGAGTACACCATGACACCTAAATGTTATTGCTTATGTGGTTAGCTTATGATCTTGGTGAAAATCCGAATATGAGTTAGACATATATACAACAACAAGATCAAACAGAGTTCGTAAAAGTTTTTCTTTTCTCTCTTTCAGTTTTGTCAACTGAATTGCTTGAGGACAAGCAAGGCTTTAAGCTTGGGGAGTCGATACGTCTCCATCGTATCTACTTTTCCAAACTCTTTTGCCCTCGTTTTGGACTCTAATTTGCATGATTTGAATGGAACTAACCCGGACTGACGCTGTTTTCAGAAGAATTGCCATGGTGTTGTTTTTTTGCAGAAATAAAAGTTCTCGGAATAACCTGGAAACTTACGAGGATTTTTTGTGGAATATATAAAAATACTGGCGCAAGAATTACCCGAAGACACGGAGCCATGGGCCCACGAGCCCAGGAGGCGCCCCCCTAGGCCGCGCCTGGCAGGCTCGTGGGGCCCATGTGGCTCCGTAGCCTCCAACTCCAACTCTATATAGTCTCTTTCGTCCTAGAAAAAATCAAGGGAGAGATTTTGGGAAGAAACGCCACTGCCACGATGCGGAACTTGAGCAAAACCAATCTAGAGCTCCGGCAGGGCCGTCCTGCCGGGGAATATTCCCTCCCGAAGGGGGAAATCGTCGACATCGTCATCACCAACACTCCTCTCATCGGTGGGGACTCATCTCCATCAACATCTTCATCAGCACCATCTCATCACCAAACCCTAGTTCATCTCTTGTAACCAATCTCCGTCTCGCGACTTCGATTGGTACTTGTAAGGTTGCTAGTAGTGTTAATTACTCCTTGTAGTTGATGCTAGTTAGATTACTCGGTGGAAGATCATATGTTCAGATCCTTAATGCTATTCAATACCTCTCTGATCATGAACATAATTATGCTTTGTGAGTAGTAACGTTTGTTCCTGAGGACATGGGATAAGTCTTGCTATAAGTAGTCATGTGAATTTGGTATTCGTTTGATATTTTGATGCGTTGTATGTTGTCTTTCCTCTAGTGGTGTTATGTGAACGTCGACTACATAACACTTCAACATTATTTGGGCCTAGAGTAAGGCATTGGGAAGTAATAAGTAGATGATGGGTTGCTAGAGTGACAGAAGCTTAAACCCTAGTTTATGTGTTGCTTCGTAAGGGGCTGATTTGGATCCACTAGTTTAATGCTATGGTTAGATTTTGTCTTAATTCTTCTTTCGTAGTTGCAGATGCTTGTGAGAGGGGTTAATCATAAGTGGGATGTTTGTCCAAGTAAGGAAAGCACCCAAGCACAGGTCCACCCACATATCAAACTATCAAAGTAGCGAACGTGAATCATATGAACATGATGAAAACTAGCTTGACAGAAATTCCCATGTGTCCTCGGGAGTGCTTTACCTTATATAACAGTTCGTCCAGGCTTGTCCCTTGCTACAAAAGTGATTGGGCAATCTTGCTGCACCTTTGTTACACTTGTTACTTGCTACTCGTTACGAATTATCTTATCACACAACCATCTCTTACCGATAATTTCAGTGCCCGCACAGAATACATTGTTGAAAACCACTTGTCATTTCCTTCTGCTCCTCGTTGGGTTCGACACTCTTACTTATCGAAAGGACTACGATAGATCCTCTACACTTGTGGGTCATCAGGCGTCTAGATAGCCGATAACAGGGCTCATGGAGCATCAAAAATGGACCCGGGACCCCAAAAGACTCCGCTATAGCCCACGAAACTGGCTAGAAATGACAAAAACAACGAGTTTTTGTGACGTCCCGATAGCCAGGACACTCTTACTTATCGAAAGGACTACGATAGATCCCCTACACTTGTGGGTCATCCAGGCCTGCTAAACTAGCCCAAAACGATAAGAACAATGAGTTTTGTGATGTCTCGATAGCCGTGCACAAGGTTCATGAAGCATCAAAAACCGACCCGGGACCCCAAGAGAGTGTGTTATAGCCCACGAAACTTGCCCGAAACGACAAAAACAACGAGTTTTAGCGACGTATCGATAGCTCTTCACAGGGTTCATAGAACATCAAAAATTGACCCGGGACCCTAAAAAGTGCGCTATAGCCCTTAAACGGGCCCGAAACGACAAAAACAACGACTTTTTGTGACATCTCGATAGCCATGCAGAGGCTTCATATAGCATCGAAAATTGACACGGGACCCCAAAATAGTGTGGTATAGCTTACGAAACTGCCCCGAAATGACAAAAACAACGAGTTTTTACAACATCTCGATAGTCGTGCACAGGGTTCATGGAGCATCAAAAATCAACCCAGGACCCCAAAACAGTGCGCTATAGGCTACAAAACTGTCCCGAAATGAAAAAAACAACGAGTTTTTGTGACGTCTTGATAGCCGCATCGAAAATCGACCCGGGACCCGAAAACACTGCGCTATAACCCCCGAAAACGGGCCTGAAAAGACAAAAACAACGAGTTTTAGCGACATCTCGATAGCCAGCACGTGGTTCATAGATCATCAAAAATCGACTCGGGACCCTAAAAAAGTGCGCTATAGACCACGAAACGGGCCCGAAACGAGAAAATAATGAGTTTTTACAACATCACGATAGTCGTGCACAAGGTTCAGGGAGCATCAAAAATCGACCTAGGACCCCAAAACGGTGCGCTATATATAGTGTTGGAAATATGCCCTAGAGGCAATAATAATTAGTTATTATTATATTTCTTTGTTCATGATAATCGTTTATTATCCATTCTATAATTGTATTGATTGGAAACACAATACTTGTGTGGATACATAGACAAAACACTGTCCCTAGTAAGCCTCTATTTGACTAGCTCGTTGATCAAAGATGGTCAAGGTTTCCTGGCCATAGGCAAGTGTTGTCACTTGATAACGGGATCACATCATTACGAGAATCATGTGATGGACTAGACCCAAACTAATAGATGTAGCATGTTGATCGTGTCATTTTGTTGCTACTGTTTTCTGTGTGTCAAGTATTTGTTCCTATGACCATGAGATCATATAACTCACTGACACCGGAGGAATGCTTTGTGTGTATCAAACGTCGCAACATAACTGGGTGACTATAAAGATGCTCTACAGGTATCTCCGAAGGTGTTCGTTGAGTTAGTATGGATCGAGACTGGGATTTGTCACTCTGTGTGACGAAGAGGTATCTCGGGGCCCACTCGGTAATACAACATCACACACCAGCCTTGCAAGCATTGTGACTTAGTGTAAGTTGCGAGATCTTGTATTACGGAACGAGTAAAGAGACTTGCCGGTAAAGGAGATTGAAATAGGTATGCGGATACTGACGATCGAATCTCGGGCAAGTAACATACGAAGGACAAAGGGAATGACATACGGGATTATATGAATCCTTGGCACTGAGGTTCAAACGATAAGATCTTCGTAGAATATGTAGGATCCAATATGGGCATCCAGATCCTGCTATTGGATATTGACCGGGGAGTCACTCGGGTCATGTCTACATAGTTCTCGAACCCGCAGGGTCTGCACACTTAAGGTTCGACGTTGTTTTATGCGTATTTGAGTTATATGGTTGGTTACCGAATGTTGTTCGGAGTCCCGGATGAGATCACAGACGTCACGAGGGTTTCCGAGTGGTCCGGAAACGAAGATTGATATATAGGATGGCCTCATTTGGTTACCGGAAGGTTTTCGTGCATTACCGGAAAAGTTTCGGGCTCATCGGTAGTGTACTAGGAGTGCCGGGAGGGGTGCCGGGGACCATCAGGAGGGGTGTCATACCCCAAGGGGTCTCATGGGCTATGGGAAGAGATAAACCAGCCCCTAGTGGGCTGGAATAAGTTCCCACTAAGGCCCATAAGGTTTGAGAAGGAAAAAACACAAGGTGGAAAGAGTTTCCAAGTGGGAAGGTGGAATCCTACTCCAAGTAGGATTGGAGTAGGACTCCTCCACCTCCAATTTCGGCCAAACCTTTAGGTTTTGAGGCTGCCTCCTCCCCTCCCTCCGTCCTATATATAGTGGGGTTTTAGGGCTGATTTGAGACAACATTTGCCACGGCAGCCCGACTACATACCTCCACGGTTTTTCCTCTAGATCGCGTTTCGGCGGAGCCCTGCTGAGATTAGATCACCACCAACCTCCGGAGCACCGTCACGCTGTCGGAGAACTCATCTACCTCTCCATCTCTCTTGCTGGATCAAGAAGGCCGAGATCATCATCGAGCTTTACGTGTGCTGAACGCGGAGGTGCCGTCCGTTCGGCACTAGATCGGAGCGGATCGTGGGACGGATCGCGGGACGGTTCGTGGGACGATTCGCGGGGCGGATCGAGGGACGTGAGGACGTTCCACTACATCAACCGCGTTTCTTAACGCTTCTGTTGTGCGATCTACAAGGGTACGTAGATCGGAAATCCCCTCTCGTAGATGGACATCACCATGATAGGTCTTCGTGCGCGTAGGAAAAATTTTGTTTCCCATGCGACGTTCCCCAACAGTGGCATCCTGAGCTAGGTTCATGCGTAGATATAATCTCGAGTAGAACACAAAAGTTTTTGTGGGCGGTGATGTGCGTCTTGCTGCCCTCCTTAGTCTTTTCTTGATTCTGCGGTATTGTTGGATTGAAGCGGCTTGGACCGACATTACTCGTACGCTTACGAGAGACTGGTTTCATCGCTACGAGTAACTCCGTTGCTCAAAGATGACTGGCAAGTGTCGGTTTCTCCAACTTCAGTTGAATCGGATTTGACCGAGGAGGTCCTTGGATGAGGTTAAATAGCAATTCATACATCTCCGTTGTGGTGTTTGCGTAAGTAAGATGCGATCCTACTAGATACCCATGGTCACCACGCAAAACATGCAACAACAATTAGAGGACGTCTAACTTGTTTTTGCAGGGTATGCTTGTGATGTGATATGGCCAACGATGGGATGTGATATATTGGATGTATGAGATGATCATGTTGTAATAGTTAATATCGACTTGCACGTCGATGGTACGGCAACCGGCAGGAGCCATAGGGTTGTCTTTAAACTAACATTTGTGCTTGCAGATGCGTTTACTATATTGCTAGGATGTAGCTTTAGTAGTAATAGCATGAGTAGCACGACAACCCCGCTGGCGACACGTTGATGGAGATCATGGTGTGACGCCGGTGACAAGAAGATCGTGCCGGTGCTTTGGTGATGGAGATCAAGCAGCACATGATGATGGCCATATCATGTCACTTATGAATTGCATGTGATGTTAATCCTTTATGCACCTTGTCTTGCTTAGAACGCGGTAGCATTATGAGGTGATGTCTCACTAAAATTTCAAGACGAAATTCTGTTCTCCCCGACTGTGCACCGTTGCGACAGTTCTTCATTTCGAGACACCACGTGATGATCGGGTGTGATAGACTCAACGTTCACATACAACGGGTGCAAAACAGTTGCACACGCGGAACACTCGGGTTAAGCTTGACGAGCCTAGCATGTGCAGACATGGCCTCGGAACACATGAGACCGAAAGGTCAAGCATGAATCGTATAGTTGATATTATTAGCATAGAGATGCTTACCACTGAAACTATTCTCGACTCACGTGATGATCGGACTTGAGATAGTGGATTTGGATCATGTACCACTCAAATGACTAGAGAGATGTACTTTTTGAGTGGGAGTTCTTAAGTAATATGATTAATTGAACTAATTGTCATGAATATAGTCTAATGTTCTTTGCGAATTACGATGTAGCTTGCGCTATAGCTCTACTGTTTTTATATGTTCCTAGAGAAAATTTAGTTGAAAGTTGATAGTAGCAAACTTTGCAGACTGGGTCTGTAAAGCCGAGGATTGTCCTCGTTGCTGCGCAGAAGGCTTATGTCCTTAATGCACCACTCAGTGTGCTGCACCTCGAGCATCGTCTGTAGATGTTGTGAACATCCGACATACACGTTTCTGATGACTACACGATAGTTCAGTACAAAATACTTAATGGCTTAGAAGCAAGGCGCCGAAGACGTTTTGAAACGTCACGGAACATAAGAGATGTTCTAAAGAGATGAAATTGTGATTTCATGCTTGTGCCCTTGTTAAGAGGTATGAGACCTCCGACAAGATTCTTTGCCCACGAAGTAGAGGAGAAAAGCTCAATCATTGAGCGTGTGCTCAGATTGTCTGAGTACGACAATCGCTTGAATCAAGTGGGAGTTAATCTTCCAGATGAGATAGTGATGGTTCTCCAAAGTCACTGCCACCAAGCTGTGAGAGCTTCGTGATAAACTATAACATATCAAGGATAGATACAATGATCCTTGAGCGATTCGCAATGTTTGACACCGCGAAAGTAGAAATCAAGAAGGAGCATCAATAGTTGATGGTTAGTAAAACCACTAAGTTTTGAGAAAGGCAAGGGCTAGAAGGGATACTTCGTGAAACGGCAAAACAGTTGCTGCACTAATGAAGAGACCCAAGATTAAGCCCAAACCCGAGACTAAGTGCTTCTGTAATGAGGGGAACAGTCACTGAGGCAGAGCAACTCTAGATACTTGGTAGATAAGAAGGCTGGCAAAAGTCGAAGGAAGTATATTTGATATACATGATGTTGATGTGTACTTTACTAGTACTCCTAGTAGCACAAGGGTATTGGATGCCGGTTCGGTTGCTAAGTGATTAGTAACACAAAATGAAAGCTACGGCATAAACGGAGACTAGCTAAAGGCAAGGTGACGATACGTGTTGGAAGTGTTGGAATTATGCCCTAGAGGCAATAATAAATATAGTTGTTATTATAATTCCTGTATCAAGATAATAGTTTATTATCCATGCTATAATTGTATTGAATGAAGACTCATTTACATGTGTGGGTACATAGACAAAACACCGTCCCTAGCATGCCTCTAGTTGGCTAGCCAGTTGATCAATGATAGCCAGTGTCTTCTGATTATGAACAAGGTGTTGTTGCTTGATAACTGGATCACGTCATTGGGAGAATCACGTGATGGACTAGACCCAAACTAATAGACGTAGCATGTTGATCGTGTCATTTTGTTGCTACTGTTTTCTGCGTGTCAAGTATTTATTCCTATGACCATGAGATCATATAACTCACTGACACCGGAGGAATGCTTTGTGTGTATCAAACTTCGCAACGTAACTGGGTGACTATAAAGATGCTCTACAGGTATCTCCGAAGGTGTTAGTTGAGTTAGTATGGATCAAGACTGGGATTTGTCACTCCGTGTGACGGAGAGGTATCTCGGGGCCCACTCGGTAATACAACATCACACACAAGCCTTGCAAGCAATGTAACTTAGTGTAAGTTGCGGGATCTTGTATTATGGAACGAGTAAAGAGACTTGCCAGTAAACGAGATTGAAATAGGTATGCGGATACTGACGATCGAATCTCGAGCAAGTAACATACCGAAGGACAAAGGGAATGACATACGGGATTATACGAATCCTTGGCACTGAGGTTCAAATGATAAGATCTTCGTAGAATATGTAGGATCCAATATGGGCATCCAGGTCCCACTATTGGATATTGACCGAGGAGTCTCTCGGGTCATGTCTACATAGTTCTCGAACCCGCAGGGTCTGCACACTTAAGGTTCGACGTTGTTTTATGCGTATTTGAGTTATATGGTTGGTTACCGAATGTTGTTCGGAGTCCCGGATGAGATCACGGACGTCACGAGGGTTTCCGTAATGGTCCGGAAACGAAGATTGATATATAGGATGACCTCATTTGATTACCGGAAGGTTTTCGGAGTTACCGGGAATGTACCGGGAATGACGAATGGGTTCCGGGAGTTCACCAGGGGGGCAACCCACCCCGGGGAAGCCCATAGGCCTTTGGGGAGCCACACCAGCCCTTAGTGGGCTGGTGGGACAGCCCACAAGTGCCCAATGCGCCAAGAGAAGAAAAATCAAGAGGAAAGGAAAAAAAGGAAGGAGGTGGGAAGGAAGGGGGACTCCTCCCACCAAACCAAGTCCAACTCGGTTTGGGGGGGGGAGTCCTCCCCCCCCCCCTTGGCTCGGCCGACTCCTTGGGGGTCCTTGGACCCCAAGGCAAGGCCCCCCTCCCTCCCACCTATATATACGGAGGTTTTAGGACTGATTTGAGACAACTTTGCCACGGCAGCCCGACCACATATCTCCACGGTTTTACCTCTAGATCGCGTTTCTGCGGAGCTCGGGCGGAGCCCTGCTGAGACAAGATCATCACCAACCTCCGGAGCGCCGTCACGCTGCCGGAGAACTCTTCTACCTCTCCGTCTCTCTTGCTAGATCAAGAAGGCCGAGATCATCGTCGAGTTGTACGTGTGCTGAACGCGGAGGTGCCGTCCGTTCGGTACTAGATCGTGGGACTGATCGAGGGATTGTTCGCGGGGCGGATCGAGGGACGTGAGGATGTTCCACTACATCAACCGCGTTCTCTAAACGCTTCTGCTGTACGATCTACAAGGGTACGTAGATCACTCATCCCCTCTCGTAGATGGACATCACCATGATAGGTCTTCGTGCGCGTAGGAAAATTTTTGTTTCCCATGCGACGTTTCCCAACAGTGGCATCATGAGCTAGGTTCATGCGTAGATGTCTTCTCGAGTAGAACACAAAAGGTTTTGTGGGCGGTGATGTGCGTTTTGCTGCCCTCCTTAGTCTTTTCTTGATTCCGCGGTATTGTTGGATTGAAGCGGCTTGGACCGACATTACTCGTACGCTTACGAGAGACTGGTTTCATCGTTACGAGTAACTCCGTTGCTCAAAGATGACTGGCAAGTGTCAGTTTCTCCAACTTTAGTTGAATCGGATTTGACCGAGGAGGTCCTTGGATGAGGTTAAATAGCAACTCATATATCTCCGTTGTGGTGTTTGCGTAAGTAAGATACGATCCTACTAGATACCCATGGTCACCACGTAAAACATGCAACAACAAAATTAGAGGACGTCTAACTTGTTTTTGCAGGGTATGCTTGTGATGTGATATGGCCAATGATGTGATGTGATATATTGGATGTATGAGATGATCACGTTGTAATAGAAATATCGACTTGCACGTCGATGGTACGGCAACCGGCAGGAGCCATAGGGTTGTCTTTATACTAACGTTTGTGCTTGCAGATGCGTTTACTATTTTGCTAGGATGTAGCTTTAGTAGTAATAGCATGAGTAGCACGACAACCCCGATGGCAACACGTTGATGGAGATCATGGCGTGGCGCCGGTGACAAGAAGATCATGCCGGTGCTTTGGTGATGGAGATCAAGAAGCACGTGATGATGGCCATATCATGTCACTTATGAATTGCATGTGATGTTAATCCTTTTATGCACCTTATTTTGCTTAGAACCACGGTAGCATTATGAGGTGATCTCTCACTAAAATTTCAAGACGAAATTGTGTTCTCCCCGACTATGCACCGTTGCTACAGTTCGTCGTTTCGAGACACCACGTGATGATCGGGTGTGATAGACTCAACGTTCACATACAACGGGTGCAAAACAGTTGCGCACGCGGAACACTCGGGTTAAGCTTGACGAGCCTAGCATGTGCAGACATGGCCTCGGAACACATGAGACCAAAAGGTCGATCATGAATCATATAGATGATATGATTAGCATAGGGATGCTTACCACTGAAACTATACTCAACTCACGTGATGATCGGACTTGAGCTAGTGTAAGTGGATCATGAACCACTCAAATGACTAGAGAGATGTACTTTTTGAGTGGGATTTTAGTGAATAATTTGATTAACTTAAACTCTAATTATCTTGAACATAGTCCAAGTCCACTTTGAATATATTTGTGTTGTAGATCATGGCTCACGCGACAGTCACCCTGAATTTTAATACGTTCCTAGAGAAAGCTAAGTTGAAAGATGATGGAAGCAACTTTGTAGACTGGGCTCGTAATCTTAAGCTAATCTTACAAGCTGGGAAGAAGGATTATGTCCTTAATGCTGCGCTAGGAGATGAACCACCCGCTACGGCTGATCAGGATGTTAAGAACGCTTGGTTGGCACGTAAGGAGGACTACTCAATAGTTCAATGTGCAGTCTTGTATGGCTTAGAACCGGGACTTCAACGTCGCTTTGAGCGTCATGGAGCATTTGAGATGTTCCAGGAGTTGAAGTTTATCTTTCAGAAGAACGCCCGGATCGAGAGGTATGAGACCTCCGATAAATTCTATGCTTGCAAGATGGAGGAAAACTCGTCTGTAAGTGAACATGTGCTCAAAATGTCTGGGTACTGAAACCGTCTAGCTGAGCTGGGGATTGAACTCCCGCAAGAGGCTATCACTGACAGAATCCTTCAATCACTGCCACCAAGCTATAAAGGCTTTGTGTTGAACTACAACATGCAAGGGATGAACAAGTCTCCCGGCGAGTTGTTTGCGATGCTGAAAGTCGCAGAGTCTGAACTCCGTAAAGAGCATCAAGTGTTGATGGTGAGCAAGACCACTAGTTTCAAGAGAAACGGCAAAGGCAAGAAGGGTAATTCGAAGAAGAGCGGCAAGCCTGTTGCCAATCCAACAAAGAAACCCAAAGCTGGACCTAAGCCTGAAACAGAGTGTTTCTATTGCAAGGGTATGGGTCACTGGAAGCGCAATTGCCCCAAGTATCTGGCAGATAAGAAGGCGGGCAAAGAAAAATCAGGTATATTTGATATACATGTTATTGATGTGTACTTAACCGGCTCTCGTAGTAGTGCCTGGGTATTCGATACCGGTTCTGTTGCTCATATTTGCAACTCGAAACAGGAACTGCGGAATAGACGAAGGCTGGCGAAAGATGAAGTGACGATGCGCGTAGGAAATGGTTCCAAGGTTGATGCAATCGCCGTCGGCACAGTGTCACTTCAGCTACCGTCGGGATTAGTGATGAACTTAAATCATTGTTATTTAGTGCCTGCGTTGAGCATGAACATTATATCTGGATCTTGTTTATTGCGAGACGGTTACTCTTTTAAGTCAGAGAATAATGGTTGTTCTATTTCTATGAGTAACATCTTTTATGGTCATGCACCGAATGTGAGAGGATTGTTCATATTGAATCTTGATAGCGATACGCATATACATAACATTGAGACCAAAAGAGTTAGAGTAAACAATGATAGCGCCATATTTTTGTGGCACTGCCGCTTAGGTCATATTGGTGTAAAGCGCATGAAGAAACTCCATGCTGATGGACTTTTGGAGTCACTTGACTTTGATTCACTTGACACGTGCGAACCATGCCTCATGGGCAAGATGACTAAGACTCCGTTCTCCGGAACAATGGAGCGTGCAAGTGACTTAGTGGAAATCATACCGATGTGTGTGGTCCGATGAGCGTGGAGGCACGCGGCGGATATCATTATTTTCTCACCTTCACTGACGATTTAAGTAGATATGGTTATGTCTACTTGATGAAGCACAAGTCTGAAACTTTTGAAAAGTTCAAACAATTTCAGAGTGAAGTGGAAAATCATCGTAACAAGAAGATCAAGTTCCTACGGTCTGATCATGGGGGTGAATATCTGAGTTTCGAGTTTGGTACTCACTTGAGACAATGTGGAATTGTTTTGCAGTTAACACCGCCTGGAACACCACAGCGTAATGGTGTGTCCGAACGTCGTAATCGTACTTTGTTAGAGATGGTGCGATGTATGATGTCTCTTACTGATTTGCCGTTATCATTTTGGGGTTATGCATTAGAAACAGCTGCATTCACTTTAAATAGGGCACCATCAAAATCCGTTGAGACGACACCATACGAACTGTGCTATGGCAAGAGGCCAAAGTTGTCGTTTCTTAAAGTTTGGGGATGTGATGCTTATGTCAAAAAGCTTCAGCTTGAAAAGCTGGAACCCAAAGCGGAAAGGTGCGTCTTCATAGGTTACCCAAAAGAGACAGTTGGGTACACCTTCTATCTCAAATCCGAGGGCAAAGTGTTTGTTGCTAAAAACGGAGCTTTTCTCGAGAAGGAGTTTCTCTCGAGAGAATTGAGTGGGAGGAAGATAGAACTTGACGAGGTTATCGAACCTCTCATCCCTCTGGATGGTGGCGCAGGGCAAGGGGAAACCTCTGTCGTTGCGACGCCGGTTGAGGAGGAAGTTAATGATGATGATCATGAAACTCCAGTTCAAGTTTCTGTTGAACCACGTAGGTCGACGAGATCACGCGCTGCTCCAGAGTGGTACGGTAATCCCGTCTTATCAATCATGTTGATAGACAACAATGAACCTGCAAATTATGAAGAAGCAATGGTGGGCCCAGATTCCAACAAATGGCTAGAAGCCATGAAATCCGAGATAGGATCCATGTATGAGAACAAAGTGTGGACTTTGGAGATGCTACCTGAGGGCCGCAAGGCTATTCAGAACAAATGGATCTTTAAAAAGAAGACGGACGCTGACGGTAATGTGACCGTTTATAAAGCTCGACTTGTGGCAAAGGGGTTTTCACAAGTTCCAGGAGTTGACTACGATGAGACTTTCTCACCCGTAGCGATGCTTAAGTCCGTCAGAATCATGTTAGCAATAGCTGCATTTTTCGATTATGAAATCTGGCAGATGGATGTCAAAACGGCGTTCCTTAACGGTTTCCTTAAGGAAGAGTTGTATATGATGCAACCCGAAGGTTTTGTCGATCCTAAAAATGCTGACAAGTGTGCAAGCTCCAGCGATCCATTTATGGACTGGTGCAAGCATCTCGGAGTTGGAACAAACGCTTTGATGAGGTGATCAAAGCATTTGGGTTTATACAAGTGGTTGGAGAATCTTGTATTTACAAGAAAGTGAGTGGGAGCTCTGTGGCGTTTCTAATATTATATGTGGATGACATATTGCTGATTGGAAACAACATAGAGCTTTTGGAGAGCATAAAAGGTTACTTGAATAAAAGTTTCTCTATGAAGGACCTAGGAGAAGCTGCTTACATTCTAGGCATTAAGATCTATAGGGATAGATCAAAACGCCTGATAGGACTTTCACAAAGCACATACCTTGATAAAGTTTTGAAGAGGTTCAAAATGGAACAGTCCAAGAAAGGGTTCTTGCCAGTTTTACAAGGTACGAGATTGAGTAAGACTCAGTGCCCAGCAACTGATGAAGATAGAGAGCATATGCGCTCCGTCCCCTATGCTTCAGCCATAGGTTCTATCATGTATGCGATGCTGTGCACTAGACCAGATGTTGGCCTGGCCATAAGTATGGCAGGTAGGTTCCAGAGTAATCCAGGAGTGGATCACTGGACAGCGGTCAAGAATATCCTGAAGTACCTGAAAAGGACTAAGGAGATGTTTCTCGTGTATGGAGGTGACGAAGAGCTCGGCGTAAAAGGTTACGTCGATGCAAGCTTTGACACAGATCCAGACGACTCTAAGTCGCAAACCGGATACGTATTTATTCTTAATGGGGGTGCAGTAAGCTGGTGCAGTTCCAAGCAAAGCATCGTAGCAGATTCTACATGTGAAGCGGAATACATGGCTGCCTCGGAGGCGGCTAAGGAGGGTGTCTGGATGAAGCAGTTCATGACGGATCTTGGAGTGGTGCCAAGCGCACTGAATCCAATAACCTTGTTCTGTGACAACACTGGTGCCATTGCCTTAGCAAAGGAACCACGGTTTCACAAGAAGACCAGACACATCAAACGACGCTTCAACCTCATCCGCGACTACGTCGAGGGAGAGGACGTGAATATATGCAAAGTACACACAGATCTGAATGTAGCAGACCCGCTGACTAAACCTCTTCCACGGCCAAAGCATGATCAACACCAGAACTGTATGGGTGTTAGATTTATTACAATGTAATTCACATGGTGATGTGTGGGCTAGATTATTGACTCTAGTGCAAGTGGGAGACTGTTGGAATTATGCCCTAGAGGCAATAATAAATATAGTTGTTATTATAATTCCTGTATCAAGATAATAGTTTATTATCCATGCTATAATTGTATTGAATGAAGACTCATTTACATGTGTTGGTACATAGACAAAACACCGTCCCTAGCATGCCTCTAGTTGGCTAGCCAGTTGATCAATGATAGCCAGTGTCTTCTGATTATGAACAAGGTGTTGTTGCTTGATAACTGGATCACGTCATTGGGAGAATCACGTGATGGACTAGACCCAAACTAATAGACGTAGCATGTCCATCGTGTCATTTTGTTGCTACTGTTTTCTGCGTGTCAAGTATTTATTCCTATGACCATGAGATCATATAACTCACTGACACCGGAGGAATGCTTTGTGTGTATCAAACGTCGCAACGTAACTGGGTGACTATAAAGATGCTCTACAGGTATCTCCGAAGGTGTTAGTTGAGTTAGTATGGATCAAGACTGGGATTTGTCACTCTGTGTGACGGAGAGGTATCTTGGGGCCCACTCGGTAATACAACATCACACACAAGCCTTGCAAGCAATGTAACTTAATGTAAGTTGCGGGATCTTGTATTACGGAATGAGTAAAGAGACTTGCCGGTAAACGAGATTGAAATAGGTATGCGGATACTGACGATCGAATCTCGGGCAAGTAACATACCGAAGGACAAAGGGAATGACATACGGGATTATACGAATCCTTGGCACTGAGGTTCAAACGATAAGATCTTCGTAGAATATGTAGGATCCAATATGGGCATCCAGGTCCCGCTATTGGATATTGACCGAGGAGTCTCTCGGGTCATGTCTACATAGTTCTCGAACCCGCAGGGTCTGCACACTTAAGGTTCGACGTTGTTTTATGTGTATTTGAGTTATATGGTTGGTTACCGAATGTTGTTCGGAGTCCCGGATGAGATCACGGACATCACGAGGGTTTCCGGAATGGTCCGGAAACGAAGATTGATATATAGGATGACCTCATTTGATTACCGGAAGGTTTTCGGAGTTACCGGGAATGTACCGGGAATGACGAATGGGTTCCGGGAGTTCACCGGGGGGGCAACCCACCCCGGGGAAGCCCATAGGCCTTTGGGAGCCACACCAGCCCTTAGTGGGCTGGTGGAAAAGCCCACAAGTTCCCAATGCGCGAAGAGAAGAAAAATCAAGAGGAAAGGAAAAAAAAAGGAAGGAGGTGGGAAGGAAGGGGGACTCCTCCCACCAAACCAAGTCCAACTCGGTTTGGGGGGGGGGGAGTCCTCCCCCCCCCCCTGGCTCGGCCGACTCCTTGGGGGTCCTTGGACCCCAAGGAAAGGCCCCCCTCCCTCCCACCTATATATACGGAGGTTTTAGGACTGATTTGAGACAACTTTGCCACGGCAGCCCGACCACATATCTCCACGGTTTTACCTCTAGATCGCGTTTCTACGGAGCTCGGGCGGAGCCCTGCTGAGACAAGATCATCACCAACCTCCGAAGCACCGTCACGCTGCCGGAGAACTCTTCTACCTCTCTGTCTCTCTTGCTGGATCAAGAAGGCCGAGATCATCGTCGAGCTGTACGTGTGCTGAACGCGGAGGTGACGTCCGTTCGGTACTAGATCGTGGGACTGATCGAGGGATTGTTTGCGGGGCGGATCGAGGGACGTGAGGACGTTCCACTACATCAACCGCGTTCTCCGCTTCTGCTGTACGATCTACAAGGGTACATAGATCACTCATCCCCTCTCGTAGATGGACATCACCATGATAGGTCTTCGTGCGCGTAGGAAAATTTTTGTTTCCCATGCGACGTTTCCCAACAGGAAGTGTTTCCAAGGTTGATATGATCAAACGTCACACACTCCATTTACCATCGGGATTGGTGTTAAACCTAAATAATTGTTATTTGGTGCTTGCGTTAAGCATGAACATGATTGGATCGTGTTTATTGCAATACGATTATTTATTTAAAGAGAATAATGGTTACTCTATTTGCTTGAATAATCACCTTCCATGGTTTATTGAATCTCGATCGTAGTGTTACACATGTTCATGATATTGGTGCCAAAAGATACGAGGTAATGACGATAGTACCACTTACTTGTGGCACTGCCGCTTGAGTCATGTTGGTATAAATTGCATGAAGAGGCTCCATGCTGATGGATCTTTATACTCACTTGATTTTGAATCACTAGTGACATGCAAATCATACCACATGAGCAAGGCCTTGTTTTCATTGAGATGAAACAAGATAGTAACTTGTTGGAAGTGATACATTTTGATGTATGCAGTCCAATGGGTGCTGAGGCACGCAGTGGATATCATTATGTTCTTACTTCAATGACGATTTGAGTAGATACAAGAGTATTTACTTAATGAATCACAAGTCTGAAATATTGAAAAGTTCAATTCTGTTTCGGAGTGAAGTTCGTTGTAACAAGAGGATAAACTGTCTACGATATGATCATAGAAATGAATATCTGAGTTACGAGTTTTGGTACGCAGTTAAGACAATGTGGAAATTGTTTCGCAGTTCATGCCACCTGGAACATCATAGTGTGATGATGTGTCTGAACGTCATAGCCATGCACTATTTGGTATGGTGCATGCTATGATGTCTCTTATCGAATTACCACTATCGTTTATGGGTTATGCATTAGAGACAACCGCATTCACTTTAAATAGGGCACCGCGTATTTCCGTTGAGATGACACAATATAGACTGAGGTTTAGATAAATCTAAACTGTCATTTCTTGAAAGTTTGGGGCTTCGACACTTGTGTGAAAAAGTTTCAGTCGAATAAGCTCAAACCCAAAGTGGATAAATGCATCTTCATAGGATATCCAAAACAGTTGGGTACATCTCCTATCTCAGATCCGAAAGCAAAGTGTTTGTTTCTAGAAACGGATCCTTTCTCGAGGAAAGGTTTCTCTCGAAAGAATTGAGTGGGAGGGTGGTAGAACTTAATGAGGTTATTGAACCATCACTTCAACCAGTGTGTAGCAGGGCGCAGGAAGTTATTCATGTGGCGCCTACACCAATTGAAGTGAAAGCTGATGATGGTGATCATCGAGCATCGGATCAAGTTACTACAAACCTCGTAGGTTGACAAGGTCGCGTACTACTGCAGAGTGGTACGGTAACCCTGTCTTGGAGGTCATGTTGTTGAGCAACAGTGAACCTACGAGTTATGGAGAAAGCAATGGTGGGCCCGGATTCCGACAAATGGCTGGAAGCCATGAAATCCGAGAGAGGATCCATGTATGAAAACAAAGTGTAGACTTTGGCAGAACTACTTGATGGTCATAGGACTATTGAGTAAAGATGGATCTTTAAAAGGAAGACAGACGATGATGGTGATAAGTCACTATTAAGAAAATCTCGACTTGTCGCAAAGATGTCTCCGACAAGATCAAACAGTTGACTATGATGAGACTTTCTCACTCGTAGCGATGCTGAAAGTCTGTTAGAATTATGTTAGTAGTTGCTGCATTATTTATGAAATATTGCACATAGGATGTCAAAACATTGTTTCCTCGACAGTTTCCTTGAGCAAACATTGTATGTGATACAACCAGGAGGTTTTGTCGATCCTAAAGATACTAGCAAGTATGCAAGCTCCAGCGATCCTTCAATGGACTGGTGCAAGCATCTCGGAGTTGGAATATACACTTTGATGAGATGATCAAAGATTTTGGGTTTCTACAAGGTTTATGAGAAACTTGTATTTCAAAAGAAGTGAGTGGGAGCACTATAGAATTTCTGATAAGTATATGTGGTTGAGATATTGTGGATCAGAAGTAATGTAGAATTTCTGTAAAGCATACAAGGTTGTTTGAAAGGAGTTTTCAAAGGAGTACCTGGATTGCGCTACTTGAACGTTGAGCATCAAGATCTATGGAGATAGATCAAAACGCTTAATAGAAGTTTCAACAAGATGCATGCCTTCACAAGTTTTTGAAGGAATTCGAAATAGATCAGCAAAGAAGGAGTTCTTGACTGTGTTGTAAGGTGTGAATTTGAGTAAGACTCAAAACCCGACCACGGCAGAATAAAGAGAATAGACGAAGGTCGTGTTCCATGCCTTAGTCGTAGACTCTAAAGTATGCCATGCTGAGTACTGCACCTGATGTGTGCCTTGCAGCAAGTCTGTTAAGAGGTACACAGAGTGATCCAGGATTGAATCACTGATCAGCGGTCAAAGTTATCCTTAGTAACTAAATAGACTAAGGAATTTTTCTCGATTATGGAGGTGGTTAAAGAGTTCGTCGTAAAGGGTTACGTTGATGCAAGCTTTGACACTAATCTGAATAACTATGAGTAGTGAAATGGATTCGTATAGTAGAGTAGATATTTGGAGTATTTCCGAATAGCACATAAAAGCAGCATCTATAAGATGACATAAAGATTTGTAAAGAACACACGGATCTGAAAGTTTCAGAACCATTGACTAAAACCTCTCTCACGAGCAAGACGTGATCAGACCCCATAACTATATGGGTGTTGGATTCGTTGGCATCACATGGTGATGTGAACTAGATTATTGACTCTAGTGCAAGTGGGAGACTGTTGGAAATATGCCCTAGAGGCAATAATAATTAGTTATTTTTATATTTATTTGTTCATGATAATCGTTTATTATCCATGCTATAATTGTATTGATTGGAAACACAATAATTGTGTGGATACATAGACAAAACACTGTCCCTAGTAAGCCTCTAGTTGACTAGCTCGTTGATCAAAGATGGTCAAGGTTTCCTGGCCATAGGCAAGTGTTGTCACTTGATAACGGGATCACATCATTACGAGAATCATGTGATGGACTAGACCCAAACTAATAGATGTAGCATGTTGATCGTGTCATTTTGTTGCTACTCTTTTCTGCGTGTCAGGTATTTGTTCCTATGACCATGAGATCATATAACTCACTGACACCGGAGGAATGCTTTGTGTGTATCAAACATCGCAACGTAACTGGGTGACTATAAAGATGCTCTACAGGTATCTCCGAAGGTGTTCGTTGAGTTAGTATGGATCGAGACTGGGATTTGTCACTCCGTGTGACGAAGAGGTATCTCGGGGCCCACTCGGTAATACAACATCACACACAAGCCTTGCAAGCATTGTGACTTAGTGTAAGTTGCGAGATCTTGTATTACGGAACGAGTAAAGAGACTTTCCGGTAAACGAGATTGAAATAGGTATGCGGATACTGACGATCGAATCTCGGGCAAGTAACATACCGAACGACAAAGGGAATGACATACGGGATTATATGAATCCTTGGCACTGAGGTTCAAACAATAAGATCTTCGTAGAATATGTAGGATCCAATATGGGCATCCAGGTCCCGCTATTGGATATTGACTGGGGAGTCACTCGGGTCATGTCTACATAGTTCTCGAACCCGCAGGGTCTGCACACTTAAGGTTCGACGTTGTTTTATGTGTATTTGAGTTATATGGTTGGTTACCTAATGTTGTTCGGAGTCCCGGATGAGATCACAGACGTCACGAGGGTTTCCAGAATGGTCCGGAAACGAAGATTGATATATAGGATGGCCTCATTTGGTTACCGGAAGGTTTTCGTGCATTACAGGAAAAGTTTCGGGCTCATCGGTAGTGTATTAGGAGTGCCGGGAGGGGTGCCGGGGACCATCAGGAGGGGTGTCACGCCCCAAGGGGTCTCATGGGCTATGGGAAGAGATAAACCAGCCCCTAGTGGGCTGGAATAAGTTCCCACTAAGGCCCATAAGGTTTGAGAAGGAAAAAACACAAGATGGAAAGAGTTTCCAAGTGGGAAGGTGGAATCCTACTCCAAGTAGGATTGGAGTAGGACTCCTCCACCTCCAATTTCGGCCAAACCTTTAGGTTTTGAGGCTGCCTCCTCCCCTCCCTCCCTCCTATATATAGTGGGGTTTTAGGGCTGATTTGAGACAACTTTTGTCACGGCAGCCCGACTACATACCTCCACGGTTTTTCCTCTAGATCGCGTTTCTGCGGAGCTCGGGCGGAGCCCTGCTGAGATTAGATCACCACCAACCTCCGGAGTGCCGTCATGCTGCCGGAGAACTCATCTACCTCTCTGTCTCTCTTGCTGGATCAAGAAGGCCGAGATCATCGTCGAGCTGTACGTGTGCTAAACGCGGAGGTGCCGTCCGTTCGGCACTAGATCGGAGCGGATCGTGGGACGGATCACGGGACGGTTCGTGGGACGGTTCGCGGGGCGAATCGATGGACGTGAGGACATTCCACTACATCAACCGCGTTTCTTAACGCTTCTACTGTGCGATCTACAAGGGTACGTAGATCGGAAATCCCCTCTCGTAGATGGACATCACCATGATAGGTCTTCGTGCGCGTAGGAAAATTTTTGTTTCCCATGCGACGTTCCCCAACATATAGCCCACGAAATTGTCCCGAAATGAAAAAGTAACGAGTTTTTGTATCGTCTTGATAGTTGGGCACACGGTTCATGGAGCATCAAAAATCCACCCGGGACGCAAAAACAGTGCGTTATAGTCCACGAAACTGTCCAGAAACGACAAAAACAACGAGTTTTTTCGACGTCTCGATAGCCATGCACGGGGTTCAAGGGGCATCCAAAATCGACCTGGGACCCCAAAACAGTGCGCTATGGTCCATGAAACTGCCCCGAAATGACAAAAACAACGAGTTTTTGTGATGTCTCGATAGCCGTGCACACTGTTCATGGAGCATCAAATTTGGAACTCGGACCCGAAAACAGTGCGCTATGGCCCATGAAGCTGCCCCGAAACGACAAAACAACGAGTTTTTGTGACGTCTACATAGCCGTGCACAGCGTTCATGGAGCATCAAAAATGGACGCGTGACCCAAAAATAGTGCGCTATAGCCCATGAAACTGGCTAGAAACGACAAAAACAAAAAGTTTTTGCGACGTCTAGATAGTCGATAACAGGGTTCACGGAGCATCAAAAATGGACCCGGGACCCCAAAAGACTGCGCTATAGCCCACAAAACTGGCTAGAAACGATAAAACAACGAGTTTTTGCGACGTCCCGATAGCCGGGACCCCAAAATAGTGCATTATAGCCCGCCAAACTAGCCAAAAACGATAAAAACAATGAGTTTTGTGATGTCTCGATAGTCGTGCACAAGGTTCACGAAGCATCAAAAATCGACACGGGACCCCAAAAGAGTGTGTAATAGCCCACGAAACTTGCCCGAAACGACAAAAACAACGAGTTTTAGCGATGTCTCGATAGCTCTCCACAGGGTTCATGGATCATCAAAAATCAACCCGCGACCCTAAAAAGTGCGTTATAGCCCAGGAAACGGGCCCGAAACGACAAAAACAATGACTTTTTGTGACATCTCGATAGCCATGCACAGGGTTTATAGAGCATCCAAAATTGACTCGGGAACCCCAAAATTGTGCGCTATAGACCACAAAACTACCGCAAAACGACAAAAACAACGAGTTTTTACAACATCTCGATAGTCGTGCACAGGGTTCATGGAGCATCAAAAATCGACCCGAGATACCAAATCAGTGCGCTATAGCCCACGGAATTGCCCCAAAACAACAAAAACAACGACTTTTTAGGACGTCTCGATAGCCGTGCACAAGGTTCATGGAGCATCAAAGATGGAACCGAGACCCGAAAACAGTGCGCTATAGCCCACGGAATTGCCCCGAAACAACAAAAACAACGAGTTCTTGCGATGTCTCGATAGCCGTGCACAAGGTTCATGGGCGCGTGAAATGAGCGTGATCGAGCCCTCCATCGGCACCCATAAACCTTTGAAATGGTCGAGCACGCTCATCATCTTCGACTCCAAGGACCACCCCGATCGCGTCAGCGCGGTCGCGTGTTTGTCGTTAATGGTTTCACCAACAACCCGCAACCTCAAGGTGACAAAGATGTTGGTAGATGGCGGGGCTGGTCTGAAGCTCATCTCCCCTGACGTCATCCGGAGGCTGGAAATCCCAGACGAGGATCTCGAAGTGACGGGAACGTTTCAAGGGATCAACCCCGGGAAGATCCAGCCGAAAGGGAAGATCACGCTGTCGATAACCTTCCGCGGCGACCAGAACTACAGGACGGTCGCATACAATGGGATCCTTGGGCGTCCCGCGTTGGCCAAGTTCATGGCGGCCTCCCATTACGCCTACAACACGTTGTAGATGCCCGGGCCAATCGGCATCATCATCGTCAACACCAACAAGAAGGATGCGTTCGTCTGCACCAATCGCCTCTACCGGGAGGCAGTGGCGGCGTCTGCCGACAAGGCGCCTGCTTTTGCCGCCATAGCCGCCAGGGGGAAGAAGAAGAAGGCCGGCAAGGAGGTCCATCACGCTGACCACGGCAAACGCACCTCCTCATAGTGCTGCGCTGCCAACACGGATGGGCCGGGAAGCTCCATCGGCAAGAGCAAGAAGTCCAAGGCCGCCCCACTGGCGACCAAGAAGGTGCCCGCCAAGGAGGATGGTACGGGAGGAACTTTCACCATAAGTTCCACCCTTGACAGTAAATAGGAAAGCGCGCTCATCACCTTCCTGTGGGCGAATCTTAATGTGTTTGCTTGGCAACCATCAGATATCCCCGGTGTTCCCAAGAAGATGATCAAGTACCACCTAGTTGTCTGCCCTCATGCGCAGCTAGTCAAACAGAAGGTGAGGAAGCAAGCCTTGGAGCGGCAATAGTTCATTGCCGAAGAGATCAAGAAGCTAGAAGCAGCAGGCCTAGTTAGGCGGGTCATCCATCCTACATGGTTGGCCAATCCGATTGTAGTGAGCAAGGCAAGCGGGAAGTGGTGGCTTTGTATCGACTTCATCGATGTCAATAAAGCTTGTCCAAAAGATCCATTTCCCTTGTCGCGCATCGATCAGATTGTGGACTCTAATGCTAGCTGCACGTGTTGTCCTTCCTCGACGCCTACTCCGGATATCATCAGATTTTCATGGCCGATGAAGATGAAGGGAAGACCACATTCATTACCTCTTGTGGCTCATACTGCTTTGTGCGTATGCCCTTCGGGTTAAAGAATGTCGGTTCCACGTTCGCGAGGGTAGTCCAGATTGGTTTTGAGCCCCAGCACCACAAAAACTTGGAAGCTTATATGGATGATATAGTGGTCAAGACCAAGGACAAGGAAACGCTCATACAGGATCTGGAGGAGACGTTTGCCAACCTGCGCAAGATCAATCTTATCTCAACCCTGAAAAGTGCGTCTTCGATGTCCCATCCGGCAAACTCCTGGGGTTCTTCATGTCCCAGCGTGGAATCGTAGCAACCCCGACAAGATCAAGGCCATCGAACAGATCGAGGCACCGAAACGGGTCAAGGATGAGCGGCGCCTAGCCGGCTCTGTCAACGCTCTGAGCATATCATCTCCAAGTTCGCTCGCGCCTTGCCATTTTTCAAAATCTTGAAAAAGGCAAGGCCCATGCAGTGGACCCTGGAGGCAGAAGCGGCATTACAAGACCTGAAGAAGTACCTTTCCTCTACACCAACCCTGGTGGCGCCTAGACCACAGGAACCACTTCTCCTATATCTGGCTACGACCAACCAAGTGGTCAGCGCCGCTTTGGTGGCGCAGAGGGAAGACGTCGAAACCACGCCGGCAGATGCAACGCCATCAAGCATGGAAGAACCAACCCACGACCAAGGGTCCCCGACAGAAAGTGGGAGCAGTGAAGCCTGATACGTCTCCGTCGTATCTACTTTTCCAAACACTTTTGCCCTTGTTTTGGATTCTAATTTGCATGATTTGAATGGAACTAACCCAGACTAATGTTGTTTTCAGCAGAATTGCCATGGTGTTGTTTTTGCGCAAAAATAAAAGTTCTCGGAATGAACTAGAAATTTACGAGGATTTTTTGTGGAATATATAAAAATACTGGCGCAAGAATCAACCGGGGGAGTGGAGCATGGAGCCCACAAGCCCACCAGGCGCGGCCCCCCCTGGCCGCGCCTAGCAGGCTTGTGGGGCCCACGGAGCTCCACCGCCTCCAATTCCAGCTCTATTTACTCCCTGCCATCCGGAAAAAAATTAGGGAGGAGAGTTCATCGCGTTTTACGATACGGAGGCGCCGCCACCACCTGTTCTTCCTCTGGAGGGCAGATCTAGAGTCTGTTCTGGGCTCCGGAGAGAGGAGATCGTCGCCATCGTCATCACCAACCTTCCTTCATCGCCAATTCCATGATGCTCTTCACCGTTCGTAAGTAATCTCATCGTAGGCTTGTTGGATGGTGATGGGTTGGATGAGATCTATCATGTAATCGAGTTAGTTTTGATGGGGATTGATCCCTAGTATCCACTATTTTCTGAGGTTGATGTTACTACTACTTGGCTATGCTTAATGCTTGTCACTAGGGCCCGAGTGCCATGATTTCATGTCTGAACCTATTATGTTGTCGCCAATATATGTGTGTTCTTGATCCTATCTTGCAAGTTGTAGTCACCTACTTTGTGTTATGACCCGGCAACCCCAGAGTGATAATAGCCGGAACCACTCCGGGAGATGACCATAATATGAGGAGTTCATGTATTCACTAAGTGTTAATGCGTTGGTCCGGATCTTTATTAAAAGGAGAACCTTAATATCCCGTAGTTTCCATTAGGACACCGCTGCCACGGGAGGGATGGACAATAGATGTCATGCAAGTTCTTTTCCCTAAGCATGTATGACTACATACGGAATACATGCCTACATTACATTGACGAACTGGAGCTAGTTACATATCTCTCCGTGTTATAACTGTTGCATGATGAATATCATCCGGCATAATTATCCATCACCGATCCAATGCCTACGAGATTTTCCTACTTGTCCTTGCTATGTTACTTTGCCGCTATTGCTGTCGCTGCTTCTACTGTTACTCTGTCGCTATTGTTGTCACTGTTGCTACTGTTACTCTGTCACTATTGCTGTCACTGCTGGTTACTGTTGCTACTATTGTTGTCACTGTTGCTACTGGTTATTGTTGCTACTGTTGCTATCACACTACTTTGCTATTGATACTTTGCTGCAGATACTAAGTCTTTCAGGTGTGGTTAAATTTACAACTCAACTGCTAATACTTGAGAATATTCTTCGTCTTCCCCTTGTGTCGAATCAACAAATTTGGATTGAATATTCTACCCTCGAAAACTATTGCGATCCCCTATACTTGTGGGTTATCAAGACTAGTTTCTAGCGCCGTTGCCGGGGAAGCATAGCTATATTCTCTGAGTCACTTGGGATTTACGTCTGTTGATCACTATGAGGAATCCGAGAGATCCAAAAACTAAATTCTTGCCCTCAACTACGAGGACAGTTAAGGAACTGCCATCTAGCTCTGCACTTGATTCACCTTCAGTTATAAGTAAGTTTACGACACCACCTCCTGCTAGAAATTTTGATGTGTCGCATGTGCTTGATGATGCTACTTCTGCTATCCATGATGCTTGCGATGATGCTTTGCTTGATACTGCTTTGCCACTAGGTGCATTCCTTGATGCACAAATTGCTAGAGTTGCTGCTAAATGTGATGATACTTCTGAAACTACTGAGATTATTGAAGTTGAACCTGCTATTTCGCCTGTTAGAACTAGCTCTCCTAGATACGAATTGCCTGGTATGCCTGAGGGTTATGTTATGGAGGGAGAGATAGCTGAGGACTTTCTTGCGTGTAAGGATAGCTATGATGTTGAGAAATTATTGCGCAAGTGGAAATAAAAACCTTTGAACGCTAGGATGAAATACGACCCAAAGTTTGCTACTTCGCCTATCTTTGTAACCGATAAGGATTATGAATTCTCTGTCGACCCTGAGTTAATCACTCTAGTCGAATCTGATCGTTTTCACGGTTATGAGTCTGAAACGGTTGTAGCACATCTTACCAAACTGCACGATATAGCCACCCTATTCACGAGTGAGGAAAAGATCCACCACTACTATATCCTTAAGTTGTTTCCTTTCACACTAAAGGATGATGCTAAGACTTGGTTCACTTCTCTTGCTCCTAATTGTGTGCGTAGCCCCCGGGATATGATCTACTACTTCTCTGAGAAATATTTCCCTGCCCATAAGAAGCAAGCTGCCTTGTAGGAAATATACAACTTTGCGCAAGTTGAAGAAGAGAGTCTCCCACAAGCTTGGGGGAGGCTTGTCCAGCTACTGAATGCTTTGCCTGATCACCCTCTTGAGAAGAATGAAATACTTGATATCTTCTATAATGGACTAATCGATGCTTCTAGAGACCACCTAGATAGTTGTGTTGGTTGTGTTTTCAGGGAACGAACTGTAGAACAAGCTGAGATCCTATTGAATAACATCTTGTGCAATGAGAATGCTTGGACTATTCCCGAACCACCTCCTCAGCCGACTCCTAAGAAAAGAGGTATTCTATTCCTCAGTCCTGAAGATATGCAAGAAGCTAAGAAATCTATGAAAGAGAAAGGCATTAAATCTGAAGATGTCAAAAATCCACCACCTATCGAAGAGATCCATGGTCTTGATAACCCGATACAGGTAGTAGAGGTAAATTCTCTGTGTAGATTCAATGAGAGTGATATTCCTTTTGATAAACCTGTTAGCTTATGCTTGGATGAATTTGATAACTTTGTTGTGAAATAACAAAGTTTCAATGATTATGTTAGCAGACAATTGGAACAGAATGCTCGTATGCTTAGTCATTTAAGTGCTTGTGTGGATGGAAATGTCAATGATCTTAAGCTCTTGAGTAAACATGCATCTATGGTTACTACTCAGGTAGAACAAGTACTTAAGGCTCAGAATGACTTGCTCAATGAGTTGAATGACAACTTTGTTAGAGTCGTCACTAGAGGTGGTAGAATGACCCAGGAACCTTTGTATCCTGAGGGTCATCCTAAGAGAATTGAACAAGATTATCAAGGAGTTAGCACTGATGCACCTAGTCATCCTGGAAAGAAAAAGAAAGATGATAGGAACTTGCATGCTAGCAACCCTGATGCTATTACACCCGAGAGTCCAAACGATGTCTCTGTTTCTGATGCCGAAACACAATCTGGTGATGAACATGAGCCTAATGATAGTGGTGTTCATGATGATGCTCAACCTAGCAATGATAAGGATGTGGATATTGAACATGTTGATCTTGATAACCCACAACCTAAGACTAGGAGATATGATAAGAATGACTTCATTATTAGGAAGCATGGTAAAGAAAGGGAATCATGGGTTCAGAAACCCATGCCCTTTCCTCCCAAACCATCCAAGAAAAAGGATGATGAGGACTTTGAGCGATTTGTTGAAATGATTAGACCTGTCTTTCTGCAAATGCGTTTGACAGATATGCTCAAAATGTCCCCCTATGACAAGTATGTCGTGGGTATAAGCCTGACAGTAGATGTGTAGGGTACGAAAGGATGGGCAGAGCCTTAGCTACGGCGAGGTTGTATGAGTTCAGGCCCCTCTGTGGTGGAGGTAATAGCCCTACGTCTTAGTGCTCAGGGAGCTTGTTGTCGAGTGGAATATAGAATACAGTGAATTGCTAACCCCTGCACCAGTGGGGGAGGGTGGCTTATATAGAGTGCGCTGCCCTTCACAATGGTTCGGTGCACAGGGGTGGAGTAGTGGCGAATAAATGCCTACGTTAGAGGTAGCGTACGTCTTAAATGCTAATAAAGGCACATGGAAACGTATGATCGTTTCCCTCCAGGGGGGTTACGATGCATAAAGTGGAATCCAGTCAGTTAGTTTGATAAACTCCGAATGCTAATCTCCGACTGGATGGACGAGGATCTATTACCGACTGGATAAGGGAACTCCTTAGTTCAGTCGGAACTGACTAAGGGCCTTGTCCCTTATGAGGGGTAGTCCTTGGGTTGGACCTACGGGGCAGGCCTATGACCCTACCCTAGGACTATAACCCCATCATTAGTCCCCGAATGGATTGGGGTTGGAACGACGAAGCGATGCTTGAAGTTTGGATCCGACTGGAACGGATGTGACTTTGGCGTTTCTTGCCTCGATCCATTTTATCTTTTCTGATCAACGATCCGAGTGGAAGTATTTTTGGAACAAACTGTCGGAGACCGAGTGCTTCCAGGGTATCTCCTGACGTGACCAGTCAACTGACAGCAGCGGATTTTCCGGGATCCTCAAATTTCGGTTACCGCGCGCTCAGCGGGGATGACGACATCGCGCTCGAGTAGCGCCTGACGCCTCGGTTCCCACGCCTTCATCTTCTCCACTGATATCGCCGCGGTTGGTCGGGGGATAAGGTTTCGGGGCCACCTGCCAGTGACGCAGTCGGAACCTTACTTAAACCTCAGCGGCGAGGGTTTTCTCATTACGCTCTCCGGATCTCTTGCCTTTGTTTGCTCCACTCCTCTCGCCTCCTCTTGCGCACCCAAGCTCCTTCCCTTTCCTTCTCCTCCGCGGACCCGCAGCTTCCGCCATGACCAAGGGACAGACTAGCAAGCTGGAGGCGAAGAAGAAGAAGGGGAAGGCGGCGGCTCCTGCTCAGCGGCGGCAACGAGCGTTACCGGCGAGGTGGATCCAGGGGGACTTCCTCCCCTCCACGGTGACGGAGGGGGATCTGCTGGAGCTAGTGGAGCATGGGATGATCGTGCACAAGTCGTGGAGGTTGCCGGCGGAGAATGAGATCGAGCCGGCGCCCCGGGAGGGGGAGCGCGTCCTGCTGCTCAGCCACGTATATCGAGGTTTCTCTCTGCCCCCGCATCCTTTCTTCAAAGGCATAATGAACCACTTCGGGGCGCAGCTTCACCACTTTCCCCCGAATGCTATAGCTCATCTCTCTGCTTTCATAGTCTTGTGCGAGTGTTTCATCGGTTGTCCCCCCCCCATTGGGGGCTTTTCAAACATATTTTCTCTGCTAAATCCCAAACTATCAAACGACTTCACCAGTCGGATGATAAGACACACCTTCTCCAGCTCTGCGGGGGCTTAGGTTTCCAGAAGAAGAGTAGAAGTAGTTATCCTTCTCTTCAGCTGAGTGAGTCGGTTAGGAACTGGCAGTCGACATGGTTCTACTGCCAGGATGTTGCTTGTCCGAATGCCACGACAGGGTTGCCTCCTTTTAGCTTAGATCGACCCGCTCCGCCTAAGCAGCTTGCGCTCACGAAGGCGGAGAAGATCGACATCCAGCCTCTGGTCGACGCACTCGTAGATGTCGTCAGAAGGGGAGTCACCGGCATAGATTTGCTGGAGGTTTTCCTCGGTAGGCGCATCCAACCACTACAGGCTTGCGACCATCCATGTGGCACTACAAGGGGCCCGAAGACTCCACTCGGACCAACGTCTTGGGTGTGACCGAGGAGAAGGTGGCGTCGTGGGTGCTCCAGATCACAGGCGCCTGCGAGAACCCCAGAGGGTCCCGGCGAGTGAGGGCTTTCTGCACGGACAACCCTCCTCCGAACGAGGTGAGTACCACTTGTCGAGTGCACGTAACTGTCTTAGTTTTATCGCTTTCTTGAATCTCTGTCTGACGCCTGATGTCGCCGACTATATTTTATGCAGAAGTGGACCAACTGGTTTTCCCCTGTCTCGAACGGGAACCCGACCGAGGAGGAGCAGGAGGGCAGCCAGGAGGGCAGCATGGAGAGCGTCGAGTACGTCTCCGATAGTGGGGAAACGGAGGAAGAGTCTAGTGAAGAGGAGGGGGAAGATGAAGAGCAGGACTCGCCACCCCTGCCGCCAGAGCATCGAACCAAGCACCGACATGAACCTGCAGCTCTCTCGGCCCTTCCAGCGTCCTCGAGTGCTCCGCCAACTGCTCCTACGGTTCCGAGTGCCCCGTCAACTGTTCCCGGGGGTCCGAGTGCCCGGAGCACCAAGAGGACCAGGGACGCTGCTACTGAACTTGCGGGTCAGCCTTCCAAGGTGGCCAAACCGAGCGGATCTAAACCTCGGAAGGCTTTGCCGCGGATGAGGGTCACCATTCCCGTCACCTCAATGTAAGTGTATTGTTCTTCTAACTTCTTTTGATATTCGATTGGACTCCTGTTTATTGGTTGAATGAATTTCACTCGATAGAGTTGCTACCTCTGCCACCTCTCCGGCACGCCAGGGGGATGACCCCATGGACATGGACAACGTCGTCTCGTCCCAGCCAGGTGTGTTGTAGCGACTCCGAGAGTTTTACATTATCGCATCGCGAATTCTGTCTTCGGTCTTGCCCCTTTCTTTTTCTGAGATCTCACGTCGTTCGGTCTAGCAGGGGTGATTTATGTGGATGAGGGTGACCAGGGGAGACCTGAGAAAGCTGCGGTGCCTGTCCTTGAGGTTGTTCCGCCAGTTACTGCTCTCGCCACGGACGTGCCGCCGACCGAGGCGATGCTGTCGACTGAAGCGGCGCTGGTTGCTGCTGAACCGACTGGAGCGGGTCTTGGGATGCCTAAGGAGCCTCCAACGATGCCAGGCCCGTCGAATGTCAAGTACAACGTCCAGCGCCTCCCGGAGGATCAGGTGGGAGCGGCCAAGGGGGCCATGGTGCAGGCGGAGCTGATGGCGGGAGAAGCAAAGAAGGCGTACGACTCCATCGCATCCCTGTACCAGCGAAGCTTGGAGCTGCGGGACGATATCCGAGTAAGTGGGCTAGTAAGTATTTACTTTTCTCTTGTAACCCACTGGGTGTGCTCGGATATCGTATGATGTTTGCAATGGGTTCACTCTTAGTGAACCCAGTGGGTGTAGTCCCTGAGACTTCTGTCGAGTGCTTGCACCGGCAGTTGTCTTTATACACATTGCCTTTGACTTGATCAGATCCAGAATTAATCTGTTCGAATGCTAACAGTTGGGGCACACGGAGTGCACCTACTGTATGAGTCCCCGAGAGTAATTTTACTCAGGTCGGGTAGTAGTAGCCTCGTAGGCATAGGTGTTGTCATGTAGCTCGATAGGGCGGACCTGTTTGAGTTTCATGCCAGTGGGGTCACTCTCAGTCAACCCACTGGGTGTAGTCCCCGAGACCGCTGTCGACTGCTTGCGTCGGCAGGGGTCTGAAGAACTTAGATTTTTTATTGTTGGATTTGTCTGATCGTCTCTTGGCGCTGGCTGGCAGAAAACTTGCGAGATGGGGACAGCGTACGAGACTCTTAGGGCTGAAAAGGTTCAGTTTGCTGGTGAGCTGGACGCGGCAATGGTTGCAATGGCTGGCATGAAGGATGTTCTGGTGGAACGAGAGAAGTTGTTGGAGCAGGCCTGTGAAGCAAACAAGGCACTGACTGCTGAAGTTGAGAAGATGAAGGCGCAGAGGTCTGAGCTGATGGGGCAAATGAATGTGCTGAACAAGCGGTGTATAGCGCAGGAAAAATACGTCAGTGACTGGGCCCGGCAGATGATAACGCGTCTGGGTGGTAAGTCCTATTTTTTCCGAGTGCTTGTGGTATGTGCGTTACACTCGACGCTTCTTGTTTGCTTGTCCTGTGTTTGCAGATTTTTGCATGGACGCGGAGGCTGAAGCAGCTGACGTGGAGCGGTCGATTCGCGAGAACATTCCACTCGGCGAGGACGCCAATCGAGATCTGCTCCGAGCGCACATTCTCCTGGGAAAAGTTGGGCCTTTCATCGGTCGATTGAGAGAAGTCGTTGGCCGGATCGACAAGGAGCTTTGGCCTGAAGACGAGTCTCGGCATGAGATGGAAGGCTTGATGACTCGGCTGGAGGAGGTCCCAAACCGAGTGCAGTCATGGAAGAAGTATGCGGCTCGCTGTGGTGCAGACGTTGCGTTGTCCCTGGTCCGAGTGCATTGCAAGGAGGTGCGCGAAGAGAAGCTGAAAGCGTTGAAGGTCGCCAACACGAAGAAACTTCGATTCGAAGACTTCATGGAAACCTTCCTTGAGAGTGCCACCCGCATCGCCGACGGGATCGACCTGGACACATTCGTGGATCCCTCCAGCCCTGGCGCCAATCCGGACGACGCTTAAGAAAACTTTTAGCTCGGTATGCCGAGTGTTGGTTGTAAGAAACCTTGGCCACTTCTGTTGGCCGTCATATTCTTGGTTCAGTGCGGGTAAGCTTGATCCGCACCAAGTCAACTATCTTTAGGTGAACTTCGAATTTAAATCAAATATTTTGCTCTTCTGTTGCCAAAGAGTTGTTGACACCATTTTGGCTCGAGTTTTTGTTTGGCTTTTCTTGGTGAAGCCAATGGCAAACATGCGGAGCATGTAATTGTCAGTTGCCTTGACATCTGTGTGATCCTCTCTGAGGGTCTGCCGAGTCTCCGAGTGGATCTGTAGGATACACTCGAAGGTAATAGAGTACTTAGGCAATTCATGATCGCGGCTAAGTCGTCGAGTGCGACGGACATGCCGCATTCGGAGCGAGTTGTTACTCATGTAATTGGCAGTGGTCTTGACATCACATGAGCCTCAATGAGGGTCTGCTACTCATGTAATTTTCAGTGATCTTGACATCCACATCAGCCTCAATGAGGGTCTGCTACTCATGTAATTGTCAGTGGTCTTGACATCCACATGAGCCTCAATGAGGGTCTGCCGAGTCTCCGAGTGGATCTGTAGGATACACTCGAAGGTAATAGAGTACTTAGGCGATTCATGATCGCGGCTAAGTCGTCGAGTGCGACGGACATGCCGCATTCGGAGCGAGTTGTTACTCATGTGATTGTCAGTGGTCTTGACATCCACATGAGCCTCAATGAGGGTCTGCTACTCATGTAATTGTCAGTGATCTTGACATCCACATCAGCCTCAATGAGGGTCTGCTACTCATGTAATTTTCAGTGGTCTTGACATCCACATGAGCCTCAATGAGGGTCTGCCGAGTCTCCGAGTGGATCTTAATCGCCTAAGTAATAGAGTACTTAGGCGATTCTTAATCGCAGCTAAGTCTCCGAGTGCGACGTTTAGTGCACACTCGGAGAAATTTATTACTTAGGCGATTCTTGATCGCAGCTAAGTCCCCGAGTGTGACGTGTAGTGCACACTCGGAGAAAATTTGTACTTAGGCGATTCTTGATCGCAGCTAAGTCCCCGAGTGCGACGTGTAGTGCACACTCGGAGAAAATTTGTACTTCGGCGATTCTCGATCGTAGCTAAGTCCCCGAGTGCGACGTTTAGTGCACACTCGGAGAAAGTTAGTACTTAGGCGACTCTTGATCGCAGCTAAGTCCCCGAGTGCGACGTTTAGTGCACACTCGAAGAAAATTTGTACTTAGGCGATTCTTGATCGCAGCTAAGTCCTCGAGTGCGACGTTTAGTGAACACTCGGAGAAAGTTAGTACTTAGGCGACTCTTGATCGCAGCTAAGTCCCCGAGTGTGACGTTTAGTGCACACTCGGAGAAAGTTAGTACTTAGGCGATTCTTGATCGCAGCTAAGTCCCCGAGTGCGACGTTTAGTGCACACTCGGAGAAAATTTGTACTTCGGCGATTCTTGATCGCAGCTAAGTCTCCGAGTGCGACGTTTAGTGCACACTCAGAGAAAATTTGTACTTAGGCGATTCTTGATCGCAGCTAAGTCTCCGAGTGCGACGTTTTGTGCACACTCAGAGAAAAATTGTACTTAGGCGATTCTTGATCGCAGCTAAGTCTCCGAGTGCGACGTTTAGTGCACACTCGGAGAAAAATTTTACTTAGGCGATTCTTGATCGCAGCTAAGTCTCCGAGTGCGACGTTTAGTGCACACTTGGAGAAAATTTCTACTTAGGCAATTCTTGATCGCAGCTAAGTCTCCGAGTGCGACGTTTAGTGCACACTCGGAGAAAATTTGTACTTAGGCGATTCTTGATCGCAGCTAAATCTCCGAGTGCGACGTGTAGTGCACACTCGGAGAAAGTCAGTACTTAGGCGATTCTTGATCGCAGGTAAGTTTGTTTTTTTTTTGAGACCGGAGTCTGCGACCGCGGAAGAATTTTGAATCTGCAAAAGCTCAATCTGCTTTATGTTATTTCACCAATACTTGTTCTTTACATTGCTTCAGTCGACGGTCACGTGTAGAAGCGCTTCAGGAGATCTCCGTTCCATGCTCGTGGTTCGTCTGTCTCCCTGTCGATGTTGTAGAGTCTGTATGCTTCGTTGTTCAGCACCTTGGAGATGATGAAGGGTCCTTCCTAGGCAGGAGCCAACTTGTGAGGTCTTTGCTGATCCACTCGGAGCACTAGGTCGCCTGCTTGGAACGTGCGACTCCTGACGTGTCGTGCGTGAAAACACCGCAGATCTTGTTGATAAATAGTTGAGCGAGTCAGTGCCATCTCGCGCTCCTCCTCTAGAAGGTACACTCCGTCTTGCCTTGCTTGTTCTGCTTCAGCTTCGGAGAAGAGTTCGACTCGTGGAGCATTGTGAAGCAAGTCACTCGAAAGGACTGCTTCTGCTCCGTAAACGAGGAAGAACGGTGATCGCCCTGTAGATCTGTCCGGGGTTGTGCGGAGACCCCAAAGCACTGAAGGCAGCTCGGTGACCCATGCGCCAGCGGCATGTCCCACCTCTCGCAGGAGTCGGGGCTTCAAACCTTGCAGAATAACTCCATTTGCCCACTCTGCTTGTCCGTTCGATTGAGGATGCACCACGGATGCAAAATCCACTCGGATACCTTGGCTTGCACAGAAACCTTTGAATCTGTCCGAGTCAAAGTTTGTTCCGTTGTCTGTGATTATGCTGTGAGGTACCCCGAATCGGGAGATGATGTCCTTGACAAACTTGATGGCTGTTAGGGCGTCGAGCTTCTTGATGGGCTTGGCTTCAATCCATTTTGTGAACTTGTCGACTGCCACCAACAGATGTGTGTATCCTCCTTGGCCTGTCCTGAATGGACCGACTGTATCTAATCCCCATACTGCAAATGGCCACACAAGAGGGATTGTCTTCAACACAGATGTTGGCTTGTGGGACTTGTTGGAGTAGAACTGACAGCCTTCACATCTGTCGACCATATCTTTAGCCATTTCGTTCGCCTGTAGCCAGAAGAAACCAGCTCTGAATGCTTTGGCGACGATTGCTCTCGAAGAGGCGTGATGACCGCAGGTTCCCGAGTGAATTTCTTCCAGGATCAACTGTCCCTCCTCTGGGGACATGCATCATTGAAGAACGCCTGAAACGCTTTCCCTGTACAACTGACCATCAATGACAGCGAACGACTTCGACCTGCGGACTATCTGTATGGCTTGGACTTCGTCTTCTGGTAATTCCTGCCTCAGGATATATGCAATGATTGGCACAATCCAATCGGGGGTGACAGCAAGAATCTCCATGATCAGATCAACCACAGCAGGTACGTCGACTTCAGTCGGATCTGTCGAGCTCTTTGGTTGTACTGGTTCCTCTGTGAAAGGATCTTCTTTGACTGAAGGAAGGTGGAGGTGCTCGAGGCAGACGTCACTCGGGACTGGTCTCCGAGTGGATCCAAGTTTTGCCAACTCATCAGCTGCTTGGTTCTTCAGTCGCGGAACATGGTGGAGTTCTAGACCTTCAAACTTCTTCTCAAGCTTCCTCACTGCATTGCAGTATGCGGTCATGGTGGGGTTCCTGACGTCCCACTCTTTCATCACTTGATTAACCACCAAGTCCGAATCGCCATAGACCATCAGGCGACGGACGCCGAGTGCGATGGCCATGCACAATCCATAAAGGAGAGCTTCATACTCTGCCTCTTTGTTGGAGGAATCAAAGTGTATCTGCAGCACATACTTGAGTTTGTCGCCCTTTGGTGATACGATCACAACGCCAGCGCCGGAGCCATTCAACATCTTGGACCCATCGAAGAACATTGTCCAATGAGCCGAGTAGATGTGGGTCGGTTGCTGTTGTTCTACCCATTCTGCTAAAAGTCAGCCAGAGCTTGAGACTTTATAGCTTTCTTGGCCTCGAACTTGATATCGCAGTACAACATCTCCATTGCCCACTTCGCCACTCGGCCTGATGCGTCCCGATTGTGGAGGATTTCCGACAACGGAGCATCAAAAACGACAGACACCGAGTGGTCTTGGAAATAATGGGCCACCTTCTTTGCAGTCATGTAAATCCCGTAGATAAGTTTTTGATAGTGGGGATACCTCTGCTTGGAAGGAGTTAGGACTTCGGAGACGTAATACACTAGCCGCTGAACTTTGTATGCTTTGCCTTCTTCTTCTCGTTCGACTGTAAGAACAGTGCTGACGACTTGATTTGTAGCCGCGATATACAGAAGAAGGGGCTCTTTACTGAGCGGAGTAGTAAGAACCGGCTGGGTGGAAAGTAGGACTTTGAGGTCGTCAAATGCAACTTGGGCTTCATCTGTCCACTTGAAAGTATCTGATTTCTTCATGAGTCGGTACAGAGGAAGTGCTTTCTCGCCGAGTTGACTGATAAACCTGCTCAAAGCCGCTAGGCAACCTGTGAGCCATTGAACATCGTGTATTCTGACCGGCCTCTAGATTCGGACGATGGTTCCGATCTTTTCGGGGTTGACATCGATCCCTCGTTCGGAAACGAAGAAACCGAGTAACTTTCCGCTGGGAACACCGAATGAACACTTGGCGGGATTGAGCTTGATATCGTACCTACGAAGGTTGGCGAATGTTTCTGCCAAGTCGGTCAGCAGGTCGGAACCTTTGCGTGACTTGACTACGATATCATCCATATACGCCTCCACATTCCGACCGATTTGGTCGAGGAGGCATTTTTGGATCATGCGCATAAAGTTAGCTCCTGCATTCTTCAAACCGAATGGCATAGTGATGTAGCAAAAGCACCCGAATGGGGTGATGAAGGCTGTTTTTAATTCATCGGGGCCATACAGACGGATCTGATGATAGCCCGAGCAGGCATCAAGAAATGACAAACGCTCGCAACCCGCGGTCGAATCGACAATTTGATCGATGCAGGGGAGCGGAAAATGGTCTTTCGGGCAGACCTTATTGAGATGCTTGAAGTCGATGCACATTCGGAGCGACTTGTCCTTCTTGGGCACCATGACAACATTGGTGAGCCACTCGGAGTGGTGAACCTCGCGAATGAAGTTGGCTGC
Organism: Hordeum vulgare subsp. vulgare; assembly: GCF_904849725.1. Taxonomy (NCBI): domain Eukaryota; kingdom Viridiplantae; phylum Streptophyta; class Magnoliopsida; order Poales; family Poaceae; genus Hordeum; species Hordeum vulgare. The sequence continues at coordinate 5,016,668 of NC_058521.1, read as the reverse complement.
AAACAGCTTGGCCACCTCTTCTCCGATTGCCTTCCTCTTGTGCGCGGCGGACCGACGAAGGCGTTCTCGGACAGGCCGAGCGGTGGGATCCCACATGCAGTCGGTGCTCAGCCAACTCCCTGGGTACACCTAGCATGTCAGAGGGTTTCCATGCGAAGATGTCCCAGTTCTCACGGAGAATTGGGTGAGCTCGGCTTCCTATTTAGGATCGAGGGTGGTGGAGATGTTCGTCGGGGCAGCAGTGTCGTCCGTCGGGTGGATGTTGACCTTCTTCGTCTCTCCCGCCGACTGAAATGCGGACTCCGAAGCTGGTTTCTTCGAACGCATCAAATCAGCGGGGTCGACTGTTTTCTTGTATTCGTCAAGCTCGAGGACGGCCATCTGCTGGTCGGCGATTCTTGATCCCTGCTGCACACACTCTTCGGCTCGCTGTCGATTGCCAGTGATGGTGATCACACCTTTCGGGCCTGGCATCTTCAGCTTCAGGTATACGTAACATGGATGGGCCATGAAACGCGCATACGCCGGGCGGCCTAGAATTGCGTGGTAAGCGCTCTGGAAGTCTACCACCTTGAACGTCAGCCTTTCCTTGCGGAAGTTCTTGTCGGAGCCGAAAAAGACGTCCAACGCGATCTGGCCGAGTGACTTGGCCTTTCGTCCAGGGACGACTCCATGGAACTACATGCTGCTCTCGCTAAGTTTGGACATCGGAATGCCCATCCCCTTGAGAGTGTCGGCGTACATGATGTTCAAGCCACTGCCGCCGTCCATGAGGACTTTGCGCAGTCGGACTCCCTCCACCACCGAGTCGACAACCAGAGCCTGTCTCCCTGGGGTGGGTACGTGTGCTGGATGATCCGACTGGTCAAAGGTGATCGCAGTCTCAGACCATTTGAGGAACTTGGGGTTGGTAGGGGTGGCCATGTTCACCTCCCTGTTCACCAGCTTCAGTCGACTCTTGCTCTCAACGTCAGCAAAAATCATCAGTGTTGCATGGACTTGGGGGAACGGATCCTCCTTCTCCTCCTCATCCTGTTCATTGTCCTTTTCACTCGGTTGCCCTTCGCTGAACCCCTGGATCAGGAGGCGACACTGTCGAGTGGTATGCTTCGCATATATGGGGTTGCCCTCTTCATCCATCTTCGTATAAACCGGACATGGCTGGTCCAGGATGGGGTTATTGAACTGCTTCTTCTTGGGGGTGAACTGAGCCTTCCCTTTGCCCTTGAACTTGGCATTGGTTACGGCTGCAGCTTTTGCCTGCGGAGTGGACGGAGCTTTCTGCTTCTGCTTCCGAGTGTTACTCCCATCTCCATCGGCGACTGTTTTGTGCTTGCCGCTTCGGATGCGGTCCTCTTCTTCGCCATTTGCATAGCGTGTTGCTATCTCCATCATCTTGCTCATGGAGATGTCGCCTGTTCGGCCGAACTTCAGGTATAGATCCCTGTACTGCACGCCTGCCTTGAAGGCGCAGACTGCTTGATGCTGTGTGACGTTCTCCACCGTGTGGTAGAGGGTTGTCCAACGCTGAATGAAATCCCGTAGGGGCTCATTCTGCTTCTGGACGCAGTGCTGGAGCTCCACGAGGCCAGCAGGGCGCTTGCATGTCCCTTCGAAGGTCCTGATGAACACTCGGCCAGATCTTCCCAGCTGTAGATGCTTGAGGGGGCCAACTGGTTCAGCCACGCTCGCGCCGAACCGTCGAGCATCAGAGGGAGGTGCTTCATGGCGACATGGTCGTCTCCTCCTCCGATCTGGACTGCCACTCGGTAATCATCCAGCCACATTTCTGGCTTGGACTCTCCTGTAAACTTGCTAATTCCCGTCGCCAATCGGAAGTTGGGAGGGATGTCAGCCGAACGGATGGCTCGACTGGAACACTCGGGACCAGAAACGATGGTCCTACTTCCACTCGGACGGTCAATATCGTAACCATCGCGGTGGGCTCGGCCCCTGTCGACCCTCCGCTGGGCGATATGCCCTCTCGCGTCGGGCCTTGGGTCGTAAGTGCCACCGACTGAACGCCGATCATCATGATGTCGGGGCCCGTAGGGCCCACCCCGCGGAGGGGTGCGTGAACAGCGACGATCTTCGGGATTTATGGAACGACTGCCTCCTCTGGGTCGCTGATGAGAACCAGGGCTATGAACTGCCGATGCGTATTCGCATGAACAGAACTATTGTGGATCCTGTTGTGCGACTGGGAGACCGCCGAATTTTGTTGCTGCGCCATATGCAACAGGGCGCGGATTTGCTCGATCCCCCTGCCAGCCTCTGAATCAGTCGGCTGAAGGGAATCAGCTATCTTGGCAGCCGCGGCCAAGTTGAGGAGGGGTGTGCGGAACAACTCCACGTTGCTCCGCCGAGTGTGCCGACTGGCAGAACGGCGAGGTGAACGATGCACGCCGGATGTTTCACCGATCTCGTGCTCGTTCTGGCCAGCTTGACGGGGATCTTCGTGGGAGTTGGCCATGTTTACTTCTGCTGCAGGCCCGTGACCCGCGTACTCGGAAGGAAACTCAGTCGGAACCGAGTCCGAGCGCTGGGATGGCGGGGCAACCACAACTGACTCTAGAACCGCCACTTGTGAAGACGCGTTCTGGCGCGCCTGGGCGTGTTGCACCCAACGCTGGAGCCGCGGACAGCGGGACCGCTTGTTGCGGCGCGTGACGGCGGTGTAGGTCGACACCGGAGCCGACTGCTGGAGAAGAAGAATGCCGCGGGCGCCGGCACGGAAGTGCGTAGCCCCGCGGCGGGGAAGCGCCTCGACGTCGAGAGGGGCGTCCCGAAGCCATGCCGAATCATCGACGATGAAGGAGAGAGCGCCGAAGAAGATCTCGTGACCCATGCTTGAATCTCCACCGGACGGCATGACGAAATGATGTAGTTGCAAACTCGCCCGAAGTCGCTTAGACGCCTGCCCCACGGTGGGCGCCAACTGTCGTGGGTATAAGCCTTACAGTAGATGTGTAGGGTACGAAAGAATGGGCAGAGCCTTAGCTACGGCGAGGTTGTATGAGTTCAGGCCCCTCTGCGGTGGAGGTAATAGCCCTACGTCTCAATGCTCAGGGAGCTTGTTGTCGAGTGGAATATAGAATACAGTGAATTGCTAACCCCTGCACCAGTGGGGGAGGGTGGCTTATATAGAGTGCGCTGCCCTCCACAACGGTTTGGTGCACAGGGGTGGAGTAGTGGTGAATAAATGCCTACGTTACAGGTAACGTACGTCTTAAATGCTAATTAAGGAACATGGAAACGTATGACCATTTCCCTCCAGGGGGGTTACGATGCACAGAGTGGAATCCAGTCGGTTAGTTTGATAAACTCTGAATGCTAATCTCCGACTGGATGGATGAGGATCTGTTACCGACTGGATAAGGGAACTCCTTAGTTCAGTCGGAACTGACTAAGGGCCTTGTCCCTTATGAGGGGTAGTCCTTGGGTTGGACCTACGGGGCAGGCCTATGACCCTACCCTAGGACTATAACCCCATCAAAGTACATGAAGGATATTGTTACTAATAAGAGGAGGATACCTGAGCTAGAGATTTCCACCATGCTTGCTAATTACACCTTCAAGGCTAGAACTCCTAAGAAACTAGGTGATCCCGGAGTGCCCACTATACCATGCTCCATTAAAGGCAATTATGTTAGAACTTCTTTATGCGACCTTGGAGCCGGTGTTAGTGTTATGCCACTCTCTTTTTACCGTAGGCTTGAACTGGATAAGTTGACATCCACTGAAATCTCTTTGCAAATGGCCAACAAATCAACTGCTTTCCCTATCGGCATTTGCGAGGATGTGCCTGTTGTGGTTGCTAACGTTACTATCTTAACGGACTTTGTTATTCTGGATATTCCCGAGGATGATGCCATGGCGGTCATCCTTGGAAGACCCTTTTTAAACACTGCAGGGGTTGTTATCGATTGCAACAAAGGCAATGTCACTTTCCATGTTAATGGTAATGAGCATACGGTGCATTTTCTGAAGAAACAATATCGCGTACATTGCATCAATGTTATTGAAGAAACTTCATCGATTCTTATTGGGAGCTTTGAATGCCCTATACCTACTGTCAAGATGAAGTATGATTTGATTGTTGGGGATATGCACATCCCCATTGAGGTAACCTAGTGACTATTCGAAAGTTCTCGTCATTACGCGATTCGAAAAAGTTTGTCAAGGAGACTTGATCAACCTCATTGACGGATTTCTTTTGATGACCATGAGATGGATGAGTCGAGGAGTGATACGTCCATTTTGCATCATGCTTTCATGTTGATAATCATCGCTTTTTGGGCTATTATTACACTTCACGATACAATACTTATGCCTTTTCTCTCTTATTTTGCAAGGTTTACATGAAGAGGGAGAATGTTGGCAGCTGGAATTCTGGCCTGAAAAAGGAGCAAGTTTGAGATACCTATTATGCGCAACTACAAAAGTCGCATAAATCAACGAGGATTTATTTTGGAATTTATAAAAAATACTGGGCCGAAGAACTACCAGAGGGGCGCCGGCAGGAAGCCACAAGCCTGCTAGGCGCGGCCTCCCCCCTGGTCGTGCCTGGGAGGCTTGTGGGCTCCCACTTGGCCCTTTGGCCCCCCTCTTTTGCTACAAGAAGGGTTTCGTTCCAGAAAAAATCAAGAGGAGGCTTTTCGGAGGATTCGCCGTAGCCACGTGGCGGAACTTGAGCAGAACCAATCTAGAGCTCCGGCAGGACGATCCTGCCGGGAAAACTTCCCTCCTGGAGGGGGAAATCGTCGCCATCGTCATCACCAACACACCTCTCATCAGAGGGGACTCATCACCATCAACATCTTCATCAACACCATCTCATCTTCAAACCCTAGTTCATCTCTTGTAACCAATCTCTGTCTCGCGACTCCGCTTGGTACTTGTAAGGTTGCTAGTAGTGTTAATTACTCTTTGTAGTTGATGCTAGTTGGATTACTTGGTGGAACATTATATGTTCAGATCCTTGATGCTACTCATTACCTCTCTGGTCATGAATATGATTATGCTTTGTGAGTAGTTACTTTTGTTCCTGAGGACATGGGATAAGTCATGCTATAAGTAGTCATGTGAATTTGGTATTCGTTCGATATTTTGATGTGTTGTATGTTGTTTTTCCTCTAGTGGTGTTATGTGAATGTCGACTACATAACACTTCACCATTATTTGGGCCTAGAGCAAGGCATTGGGAAGTAGTAAGTAGATGATGGGTTGCTAGAGTGACAGAAGCTTAAACCCTAGTTTATGTGTTGCTTCGCAAGGGGCTGATTTGGATCCACTAGTTTAATGCTATGGTTAGACTTTGTCTTAATTCTTCTTTCGTAGTTGCGGATGCTTTCGAGAGGGGTTAATCATAATTGGGATGCTTGTCCAAGTAAGGGCAGTAGCCAAGCGCCGGTCCACCCACATATCAAACTATCAAAGTAGTGAACGCGAATCATATGAACATGATGAAAACTAGCTTGACAGAATTTCCCATGTGTCCTCGGGACCGCTTTACCTCCTGTAAGAGTTTGTCCAGGCTTGTCCCTTGCTACAAAAGGGATTGGGCCACTTTGCTGCACCGTTGTTACTTTTGTTACTTGCTACTTGCTACGAATCATTTTGTCACACAACTACTTGTTACCGATAATTTCAGTGCTTGCACAGATTACCTTACTGAAAACCACTTGTGAGATCCTTCTGCTCCTCCTCGGGTTCTACACTCTTACTTATCAAAAGGACTACGATTGATCCCCTATACTTGTGGGTCATCAAGACACTTTTCTGGCGCCGTTGCCGGGGAGTGAAGCGCCTTTGGTAAGTGGAATTTAACAAGGAAACATTTATATAGTGTGCTGAAATTTATTGTCACTTGTCACTATGGAAACTAATCCTTTGAGGGGTTTGTTCGGGGTATCTTCACCTCGAACGGAAGCACAAAGAGTTGCTCCTCAACCTGCTGCACCTACTGAAAATATTTTCTATGAATTTCCTTTGGGTATGCTTGAGAAACTGCTGGCTAATCCTTTTACAAGAGATGGAACATCACATCCAGACTTGCATCTAATCTATGTAGATGAAGTTTGTGGTTTATTTCAGCTTGCAGGTTTGCCCGAGGATGAGGTCAAGAAGAAGGTCTTTCCTATATCTTGAGGGATAAGGCGTTGACATGGTATAGGCTATGTGATGATACTGGATCATGGAACTACAATCGGTTGAAATTGGAATTTCATAAAAAGTGTTATCCTATGCATCTAGTACATCGTGATCGGAATTATATTTATAATTTTTGGCCTCGTGACAGAGAAAGCATCGCTCAAGCTTGGGGAGGCTTAAATAAATGTTATATTCATGCCCCAACCATGAGCTCTCGAGAGAAATTATCATTCAGAACTTCTATGCTCGGCTTTCTCATGATGATCGCACCATGCTTGACACTTCTTGTACCGGTTCTTTTATGAAGAGAGATATTGACTTCATATGGAATTTATTGGAAAGAATTAAACGCAACTCTGAAGATTGGGAGCTTGATGAAGGTAAGGAGTCAGGTATGAATTTCAAGTTTGATTGTGTTAAATCCTTTGTTGAAACAAATACTTTTTGTGATTTTAGCGCTAAGTACGGACTTGACTCTGAGATAGTAGCTTCTTTGTGTGAATCATTTGCTGCCCATATTAATCTCCCTAAAGATAAGTGGTTTAAATATCATCCTCCCTTAGAAGTCAATGTAGTTAAACCTAAACCAGTTGAAGAGAAAGTCATTGCCTATAATGATCCTATTGTTCCCAGTGCTTAAATTGAGAAACCACCTTTCCCTGTTAGGATAAAGAATCATTCTAAAGCTTCAACTATGATACGTAGGGGCCACATTAGAACACCTACACCCCGTGAGAAATTAGAGTTGAACCTAGCATTGCTATTATCAAAGATCTCTTGTCTGACAATGTTGATGGCCATGATATTCACTTCTGTGAAGATGCTGCTAGAATTGCTAACCCACATGCTAGAGACAAACATAGGCCTGTTGTTGGCACGCCTGTTGTTTCTGTTAAGATAGGAGATCATTGTTATCATGGTTTATGTGACGTGGGTGCTAGTGTTAGTGCAATACCTCAATCCTTATATGACGACATCAAAGACGAGATTGCACCTGTCAAGATAGAACCCATTGATGTCACTATTCAGCTTGCCAATAGAGATATTATCTGTCCTGTGGGAATTGTTAGAGATGTTGAAGTCTTGTGGTAAAACGAAGTATCCTCATGATTTACTCGTTCTTGCTACCACACAAGATAGCTTTTGTCCCATCATATTTGGCAGACCCTTCCTCAATACCGTCAATGGTCATATTGACTGTGAGAAGAAAACTATCATTGTTGGCTTTGAAGGTGTGTCACATAGGTTCATTGTTGTTCAACAACATGACCTCCAAGACAGGGTTACGATTCCACTCTGTACCAGTACGCGACCTTGTCAACCTATGAGGTTTGTAGTAACTTGATCCGAAGCATAATGATCACTATCATCAGTTTCCACTTCAATTGGCGTAGGCGCCACAGGAACAACTTCCTGCGCCCTGCTACACACTGGTTGAAGTGACGGTTCAATAACCTCATCAAGTTCCACCACCCTCCCACTCAATTCTTTCGAGAGAAACTTTTCCTCGAGAAAGAACTCGTTTCAGGAAATAAACACTTTGCTTCCGGGTCTGAGATAGGAGGTATGCCCAACTGTTTTGGGGGTCCTATGAAGATGCATTTATCCGCTTTGGGTTCGAGCTTATTATGATGAAACTTTTCCACATAAGCATCGCAGCCCCAACCTTTTAAGAAACGACAGCTCAGGTTTCTCCAAACCATAGTTCATAGGGTATCATCTCAACGGAAATATGTGGTCCCTATTTAAAGTGAATGCGGTTGTCTCTAATGCATAACCCATGAACGATAGTGGTAATTCGATAAGAGACATCATAGTATGCACCATATCAAATAGGGCGCGGCTATGACGTTCGGACACACCATCACACTATGGTGTTCTAGGTGGCATGAGATGTGAAACAATTTTCACATTAGTCTTAATTGTGTACCAAACTCGCAACTTAGATATTCATCTCTACGATCATATCGTAGACATGTTACCCTCTTGTCACGACGATCTTCAACTTCACTCTAAAACTACTTGAACCTTTCAATAATTCAGACATGTGTTTCATCAAGAAAATACACTAGTATCTACTCAAATCATCTGTGAAGTAAGAACATAACGATATCCACTGCGTGCCTCACCACTCATTGGACTTCATACATCCAAATGTATTACTTCCAATAAGTTAATTTCTAGTTCCATCTCACTGGAAAACGAGGCCTTCAGTCATCTTGCCCATGTGGTATGATTTGCATGTCTCAAGTGATTCAAAATCAAGTGAATCCAAATGATCCATGTGCATGGAGCTTCTTCATGCATTTTATACCAACATGACTCAAGCGGCAGTGCCACAAGTAAGTGGTACTATCATTACTACTTTGTATCTTTTGGCATCAATATTATGAACATGTGTAGCACCACGATCGAGATTCAATAAACCATTGATGGTATTTATTCAAGCAAATAGAATAACCATTATTATATTTAAATGAATAATCGTATTGCAATTAACACGTTCTAATCATGTTCATGCCCAACACAAACACCAAATAACAATTATTTAGGTTTAACACTAATCTCGATGGTAGAGGGAGCGTGCGATATTTGATCACATCAACCTTAGAATTACTTCCAACACACATCGTCAGCTCACCCTTGCTAGTATCCATTTAATCCATAGCTATAATTTCGACTTACTAACACTTAGCAACTGAACCGGTATCTAATACCCTGGTGCTACTAGGAGTACTACTAAGGTACACATCAATATCAAGTATATCCAATATACGTTTGTCTACTTTGCCAACCTTCTCATCTACCAAGTATCTAGGGTAGTCCTGCCTCAATGACCGTTCCCCTCATAACAGAAGCACTTAGTCTCGGGTTTGGGTTCAACCTTGGGTTTCTTCACTAGAGCAGCAATTGGTTTGCCATTTCATGAAGTATCCCTTCTTGCCCTTGCCCTTCTTGAAACTAGTGGTTTTACTAACCATCAACAATTGATGCTCCTATTTTATTTCTACTTTCGTGATGTCCAGCATCGTGAATAGCTTAAGGATCATCATATCTATCCTTGATATGTTATAGTTCATCACGAAGCTCTAGTAGCTTGGTGGCAGTGACTTTGGAGAACCATCACTATCTCATCTGGAAGATGAACTCCCACTCGATTCAAGCAATTGTAGCACTTAGACAATCTGAGCACATGCTCAATGATTGAGCTTTTCTCCCTTACTTTGTAGACAAAGAATCTTGTCGGAGGTCTCATACCTCTCAACACGGGCACGAGCATGAAATCCCAATTTAATCTCTTGGAACATCTCATATGTTACGTGACATTCAAAATGTCTTCGGCGCCTCAATTCTAAGCCGTTAAGCATTACACACTAAACTATCACGTAGTCATCAAAAATGCGTATGTTAGATGTTCGCAACATCCAAAGACGACGCTCAAGGTTCAGCACACCGAGCGGTGCATTAAGGACATAAGCCTTCTGCGCAATGATGAGGACAATACTCAGTTTACGGACCCAGTCCGCATAATTGCTACTATCATATTTCAACTAAATTTTCTCTAGGAACATATCAAAAACAGTAGATCTACAACGCAAGCTACAACATAATTTGCAAAGACCTTTTGACTATGTTCATGATAATTGAGTTTGGCTAATCATATTACTAATAACTCCCACTCAACATAGACATCCCTCTAGTCATTCGACTGGCGCATGATCCAAATCCACTAACTCAAGTCCGATCATCACATGAGTTGAGTATAGTTCAGTGGTGAACATCTCCATGTTGATCATATCAACTATATGATTCATGCTCGACTTTTCGGTCTCTTGTGTTCCGAGGCCATGTATGTACATGCTAGGCTCTTCAAGTTTAACCCGAGTGTTCCGCGTGTGCAACTGTTTTGCACCCGTTGTATGTGAACGTTGAGTCTATCACACCCGATCATCACGTGGTGTCTCGAAACTACGAACTGTCGCAACGGTGCATAGTCGGGGAGAACACAATTTTATCTTGAAATTTTAGTGAGGGATCACCTTATAATGCTACCGTCGTTCTAAGAAAAATAAGGTGCATAAAAGGATTAACATCACATGCAAATCATAAGTGACATGATATGGCCATGATCTTGTGCTTCTTGATCTCCATCACCAAAGCACCGACATGATCTTGATCATCATCGGCACCACACCATGATCTCCATCATTGTGCCACCGTCGAGGTTTTCGTGCTATCTATTGTTTTACTACTAAAGATACTACCTAGCAATATAGTAAACGCATCTACGAGCACAAAGGTTAGTTTAAAGACAACCCTATGGCTCATGCCGGTTTCCGTAGCATCGACGTGCAAGTCGATATTTAACTATTACAACATGATCATCTCATACATCCAATATATCATATCATGTCTTTGGCCATATCACATCACATGCATACCTTGCAAAAACAAGTTAGACGTCCTCTAATTTGCTGTTGCATGTTTTACGTGGCTACTATGGGTATCTAGTATGATCGCATCTTACTTACGCAAAGCCACAATGGTGATATGCAAATTGCTATTTAACCTTCTCCAAGGACTGCCTCGCTCAAATCCGATTCAACTAAAGTTGAAGAAACAGACACCCGACAGTCATCTTTATGCAACAAGTTGCATGTCAGACGATGAAACCGGTCTCTCGTAAGCGTACGAGTAAAGTTGGTCCGGGCCGCTTCAATCCAACAATACCGCCGAATCAAGAAAAGACTAAGGAGGGCAGAAAATTGAACATCAATGCCCACAAACTCTTTTGTGTTCTACTCGAGATATCATCTACGCATGAACCTAGCTCATGATGCCACTGTTGGGGAACGTTGCATGGGAAACAAAAAAATTCCTACGCACACGCAATACCTATCCACGATGATGATCATCTACGGGAGGGGGGAGTGAATCTACATACCCTTGTAGATCGCTAAGCGGAAGCGTATATAACGCGGTTGATGTAGTAGAACATCTTTGCAATCCAAATCGCGGCCCGTCCCGCGATCCCATCATGATCCTTCCCGATCTAGTGCCGAACGACGGCACCTCCGCGTTCAGACCAAGTACAGCTTGATGACGATCTCCACCTTCTTGATCCAGCAAGAGGGGGCGGAGAGGTAGATTAGTTCTCCAGCACGCCGGCGTGGTGATGGTAGTGGTGGTGCTATTCCAGCAGGGCTTCGCCTATGCACCGCTGAAACTAGAGGAGAAACAGATCTAGAGAGAGAGGGCAGCACGTGGTTGTTTTCTGTTGTCTAAAACCCACAAAACCCTTAGTATATATAGGAGGAGAGCAGGGAGAGGGCTGCACCCTAGGGCTGCCTTTTTTCCCTTGCGCAAGGAGGAGAGGAGGAGTCCTCCTCCAATCCTATTTGGAGTAGGATTCCTCCTTCCCACTTGGAAACTCTTTCCACCTTGTGTATTTTCCTTCTCAAACCTTATGGGCCTTAGTGGGAACTTATTCCAGCCCACTAGGAGCTGGTTTATCTCTTCCCACAGCCCATGAGGCCCCTTGGGGCATGACACCCCTCACGATGGTCCCCAGCACCCCTCCCGGCACTCCTGGTACACTACCGATGAGCCCGAAACTTTTCGGGCGACCAAAACAGGACTTCCTATATATCAATCTTTACCTCTGGACCATTCCGGAGCTCCTCGTGACGTCCGGGATCTCATCCGGAACTCCGAACAACCTTCAGTCACCAACACCTATAACTCAACTATACTGAAACGTCATCGAACCTTAAGTGTGCAGACCCTGCGGGTTCGAGAACTATGCAGACATGACCTGAGACACTCTTCGGTCAATAACCAATAGAGGGACCTGGATGTCCATATTGGCTCCCACATATTCTACGAAGATCTCTATCGATTGAACCTCTATGTCAAGGATTCAGTTAATCTCGTATGATGGTCCCTTTGTCCTTTGGTATGTTACTTACCCGAGATTCGATCGTCGGTATCTCCATACCTAGTTCAGTCTCGGTACTGGCAAGTCTCTTTACTTGTTCCGTAATACAAGATACAGTAACTAACTCCTTAGTCACATTGCTTGCAAGGCTTGTTGTGATGTTGTATTACCGAGTGGGCCCCGAGATACCTCTCCGTCACATGGAGTGACAAATCCCAGTCTTGATCCATGCCAACCCAACACACACCTTCGAGATACCTGTAGAGCACCTTTATAGTCACCGAGTTACGGTGCAACGTTTGATACACACAAGGTATTCCTCCGTTCTCCCGGAGTTTCATGATCTCGTGGTCATAGGAACAGATACATTGACATGCAGAAAACAGTAGCAATAAACTGACACGATCATATGGTACGTTCATAGTTTTGGGTCTTGTCCATCACATTATTCTCCCAATGATGTGATCCTGTTATCAAGTGACAACACTTGTCTATGGTCAGGAAACCTTGACCATCTTTGACCAACGAGCTAGTAAACTAGAGGCTCACTAGGGACAGTGTGTTGTCTATGTATCCACACATGTATTTGAGTTTCCAATCAATACAATTCTAGCATGGATAATAAACGATTATCATGAATAAAGAAATATAATAATAACCAATTTATTATTGCCTCTAGGGCATATTTCCAACAACATCCACGTCTACATCGATGACATCGTCGTCAAGACCAAGCAAGAGAGAAAAGCATGCACGTATGTATCCTCTGCCCTTTTCGGGATTGCAATGAATGCAATGGGTGTTTCAAGCTGGTGCTTGAGGCATACCTTTTTCAGATTCATAAAAAGAGTTTCCCATTCAAGAGTGGGCTCCCTGGTCAGGCTCCACGGGCTCGGGGGCTTGCTAGGAGGCTCGAACTACTTCCTTAGTCGTAGTCGAATGTATAGTGTATGTCAAGACTGAAACCCTTACCACCCTGCACACAAGCTACAGACCGGCTCCCGGCTATCCGTCTAACGGGACTGTGGGAGGGAAGGTTGGCTTCATGAAAAATTCGGCTACGAAAGGGGTGGCCGGCTCGGGCTGGTTTGATCGCTTTCGATCTTATTTTCTAGCCGGCCTCTGCCGACTCGCTCCAAGTCCAAGTATCTTGGTGGCTTCAAAAAATCCAGGGCTAATGCTTTCATAGGCAGAAGCCCCGTCCCAGCCACAGATGGCTCCCGGCTGTCGGGTTGGCGGGGTGGATGCTGGAGGAAGCAAAGTTGTTGGATAAACAGAAGCCAAACAGAAACAAAATATGGAAAAGTGAGCCGGCAAGCACAGCGTTTATAGATACAATGCAGATAGATAAACATATATCACATTCAAAAGCATTCAAAGGCCCACGGCCAGAGTTCATTACATAAAACACCCCCAGTGGGTGGAATTGTTGGACTAATAAGAAGTGCAGGAAAAAACAAAAAAAAAAACTTCAGTTGGTGGCGGCTCCACCCGCGGTTCCGGTGTCACCAGCAGCTGATACGTCTCCATCGTATCTACTTTTCCGAACTCTTTTGCCCTTGTTTTGGACTCTAATTTTCATGATTTGAATGGAACTAACCCGGACTAACGCTGTTTTCAGCAGAATTGCTGTGGTGTTGTTGTTGTGCAGAAATAAAAGTTCTCAGAATGACCTGAAAATTTACGGACAATTTTTCTGGAATTAATGAAAAATATCTGCGCAAAGATCCACCGGAGGGGGTGAGCCAGTGGGCCACAAGCCGAGACGATGCGGCCACTGATACGTCTCCAACGTATCTATAATTTTTGATGGTTTCATGCTATTATCTTGTCAAACTTTGGATGTTTTGCATGCCTTTTATTTATTTTCTGGGACTAACTTATTAACTCAGTGCCAAGTGTCAGTTCCTGTTTTTCCATGTTTTTGACCCCTTTCAGAGGAGATTTTGAAACGGAGTCCAAACGGAAGAAAATCCCCGAAAAGATTTTTTCTGGAACAGAAGAAGATCGCGGGACTTGGGAGCCAAGCCAGAAGAGCCCCATGGGCCCCCACAAGCCCCCACCCCGCGGCCAGGGGCGCGCCATGCAGGCTTGTGGGCCCCCTGGAGGTCCCCTGACCTAGATCTTGCGCCTATAAATTCCCAAATATTCCCAAAAAAATCAGGGGAGCATCGTAATCACTTTTCCGCCGCCGCAAGCTTCTGTCTCCGCAAGATCCCATCTGGGGCACATCCTGGTGCCCTACCGGAGGGGGGATTCGGACACGGAGGGCTTCTTCATCAACACCATGACCTCTCCAATGATGCGTGAGTAGTTCACCATAGACCTACGGGTACATAGCTAGTAACTAGATGGCTTCTTCTCTCTCTTGGATCTTCAATACAAAGTTCTCCATGATCTTCATGGAGATCTATTCGATGTAGTCTTCTTTTGCGGTGTGTTTGTCGAGATCCGATGAATTGTGGATTTATGATCAAATTATCTATGAATCTTATTTGAATTTCTTATGATCTCTCTTATGCATGATTTCATATCCTTGTAATTCTCTTCGAGTTGTGGGTTTTGTCTGGCCAACTAGATGTATGATTCTTGCAATGGGAGAAGTGCTTGGTTTTGGGTTCATACCGTGCGATGACCTCACCCAGTGACAGAAGGGGTAGCGAGGCACGTATCGTGTTGTTGCCATCAAGGGTAAAAAGATGGGGTTCTCATCATTGGTTTGAGATTATCCCTCTACATCACGTCATCTTGCTTAAAGCGTTACTCTGTTCGTCATGAACTCAATACACTAGATGCATGCTGGATAGAGGTCGATGTGTGGAGTAATAGTAGTAAATGCAGAAAGTATCGGTCTACTTGTCTCGGACGTGATGCCTATATGCTAGATCATGGCCTTAGACATCGTCATGACTTTGCGCAGTTCTATCATTTGCTCGACAATAATTTGTTCACCCACCGTAATACTTGCTATTTTGAGAGAAGCCTCTATTGAACACTATGGCCACCAGGGTCTACTCCACACCATATTTTCAGCCTTACACTTTTTACTTCGTTGCACTTTCCGCCTTCAGATCTCACTTTGCAAAAAATCTTGAAGGGATTGACAACCCCTTTGAAGCGTTGGGTGCAAGCTTGTTTATGTTTCCGCAGGTACTCTGGACTTGACGAGACCCTCCTTCTGGATCGATACCTAGGTTCTCAAACTGAGGGAAATACTTACTGCTCTTGTGCTCCATCACCCTTTCCTTATCAAGGGAAAACCAACGGAAGCCCAATCTCCGTCAACGTGTCAGTTTCTGGCGTTGTTGTTTGAGAAGTAGCAGCCACCCCCCCAGGCCACACCAACCAGGCTTGTGGGGCCCACAGAGCACCACCGCCTCCAAACTCAGCTCTATTTATTCCGTATCGCCCGGAAAAAAAATCAGAGAGAAGGATTCATCGCGTTTTACGATACGGAGGTGCCGCCACCTCCTGTTCTTCATCTAGAGGGCAGATCTGGAGTCCGTTCTGGGCTCCGGAGAGGGGAGATCGTCGCCATCGTCATCATCAACCTTCCTCCATCGCCAATTCCATGATGCTCTCCATCGTTCATGAGTAATCTCATCGTAGGCTTGCTGGACGGTGATGAGTTGGATGAGATCTATCATGTAATCGAGTTAGTTTTGACGGGGATTGATCCCTAGTATCCACTATGTTCTGAGATTGATGTTGCTACTACTTTGCCATGCTTAATGCTTGTCACTAGGGCCCGAGTGCCATGAATTCGGGTCTGAACCTATTATGTTGTCGCCAATATATGTGTGTTTTATATCCTATCTTGCAAGTTGTAGTCACCTACTATGTGTTATGACCCGGCAACCCCGGAGTGACAATAGCCGGAACCACTCCCGGAGATGACCATAGTATGAGGAGTTCATGTATTCACCAAGTGTTAATGTGTTGGTCCGGTTCTTTATTAAAAGGAGAACCTTCATATCCCGTAGTTTCCATTAGGACCCCGCTGCCACGGGAGGGATGGACAATAGATGTCATGCAAGTTCTTTTCCCTAAGCACGTATGACTACAGACGGAATACATGCCTACATTAGATTGACGAACGGGAGCTAGTTACTTATCTCTCCGTGTTATAGCTATTACATGATGAATCACATCTGGCATAATCATCCATCACCGATCCAATGCCTACGAGTCTTTTACTACTGGTCCTTTCTACATCACTTTGTCGCTACTACTCTTGCTACTGATGTTACTCTGCTGCTACTGGTTACTGATGTTCCTTGCTACTACTGTCAGTACTGCTATTACTTGCTACTGCTGTCACTACTACTGTTACTTGCTACTTTGCTGTTACCTGTTGCAAGACTTTTCTGGCGCCATTGATACAACAAGTCAGGAATAGCCTGCCGTCAACAGACCTTTTTCTTGCACCGTTGCTATCATACCACTTTGCTACTGATACTTTGCTTGCAGACACTAATCTTTCACGTGTGGTTGAATTGACAACTCAGCTGCTAATACTTGAGAATATTCTTTCGCTTCCCCTTGAGTCGAATCAATAAATTTGGGTTGAATACTCTACCGTCGAAAACTGTTGCGATCCCCTACACTTGTGGGTTATCAAGACAATTTTCTGGCGCCGTTGCCGCGGAGGCATAGCTATATTCTCTGAGTCACTTGGGATTTACGTCAGCTGATCACTATGAGGAATCCGATAGATCCAAGAACTAAAGTCTTGCCTTCCACTACGAGGACAGGTAAGGAACTGTCATCTAGCTCTGCACTTGATTCACCTTCAGTTATGAGTAAGTTTGCGACATCACCTCCTGCTAGAAATCTTGATATGTCGCGTGTGCTTGATGATGCTACTTCTGCTGCCCATGATGCTATGCTTGATACTATGCCTGATGATGCTATGCTTGATACTACTTTGCCACTAGGTGCATTCCTTGATGCACAAATTGCTAGAGTTGTTGCTAGATGTGTTGATACTTCTGAAACTGTTGATGCCATTGAAGTAGAACCTGCTATTTTGCCTGCTAGAACTAGCTCTCCTATGCCTGAATTGCCTGATGTGCCTGATACGCATTATGTTATGGAGGGAGAGATAGATGAGGACTTTCTTGCGTGTAAGGATAGCTATGATGTTGAGAAATTACTGCGCAAGTGGAAAGAAAAATCTCTCAACGCTAGGATGAAATACGACCCGAAGTTTGCCACTTCGCCTATCTTTGTGACCGATAAGGATTATGAATTCTCTATCGACCCTGAGTTAATCACTCTGGTCGAATCTGATCCTTTTCACGGTTATGAGTCTGAAACGGTTGTAGCCCATCTTACCAAATTGCACGATATAGCCACCTTATTCACTAGTGAGGAAAAGATCCGCCACTACTATATCCTCAAGTTGTTTCCTTTCTCGCTAAAGGATGATGCTAAGACCTGGTTCACTTCTCTTGCTCCTGGTTGTGTGCGTAGCCCCTAGGATATGGTCTACTACTTCTCTGAAAAATATTTCCCTGCCCATAAGAAGCAAGCTGCCTTGCAGGAAATATACAACTTTGCTCAAGCTGAAGAAGAGAGTCTCCCACAAGCTTGGGGGAGGCTCATCCAGCTACTGAATGATTTGCGTGATCACCCTCTTGAGAAGAATGAAATACTTGATATCTTGTATAATGGACTTATCGATGCTTCTAAAGACCACCTAGATAGTTGTGCCGGTAGTGTTTTTAGGAAACAAACCGTAGAACAAGCTGAGATTCTATTGAATAACATCTTGTGCAATGAGAATGCTTGGACTATTCCCGAACCACCTCCTAAGCCAACTCCGAAGAAAAGAGGTATTCTATTCCTCAGTCCTGAAGATATGCAAGAACCCAATAAATCTATGTGAGAGAAAGGCATTAAATCTGAAGATGTCAAAAATCTACCACCTATCAAAGAGATCCATGGTCTTGATAACCCGATACATGTAGTAGAAGTAAATTCTCTACGTAGGTTTGATGAGAGTGATATTCCTTTTGATAAACCTGCTAGCTTATGCCTAGATGAATTTGATAACTTCATTGCCAAACAACAGAGTTTCAATGATTATGTTAGCAGACAATTGGAACAGAATGCTCGTATGCTTAGTCATTTGAGTGCTTGTGTGGATAGAAATGTCAATGATCTTAAGCTTCTGAGTAAACATGCCTCCATGGTTACTACTCAGGTAGAACAAGTACTTAAAGCTCAAAATGACTTGCTCAATGAGTTGAATGACAATTTTGTCAGAGTCGTCACTAGAGGCGGTAGAATAACCGAGGAACCTTTGTATCCTGAGGGTCATCATGAGAGAATTGAACAAGATTCTCAAGGAGTTAGCATTGATGCACCTAGTCATCCTAGAAAGAAGAAGAAAGATGATAGGAACCTGCACGCTAGCAACCCTGTTCCTGCTACACCTGAGAGTCCAAACGATGTCTCTGTCTCTGATGTTGAAACACAATCTGGTGATGAACATGAGCCTAATGATAATATCAATAGTGATGTTCATGATGATGCTCGACCTAGCAATGAAAAGGATGTGGAGATTGAACCTGATCTTGATAACCCACAGCCTAAGAATAGAAGATACGATAAGAATGACTTCACTGCTAGGAAGCATGGTAAAGAAAGGGAACCATGGGTTCAGAAACCCGTGCCCTTTCCTCCCAAATCATCCAAGAAAAAGTATGATGAGGATTTTGAGCGATTCGTTGAAATGATCAGACCCGTCTTTCTGCAAATGCGTTTGACGGATATGCTCAAGATGTCTCCGTATGCTAAGTACATGAAAGATATTGTGACTAATAAGAGGAGGATACCTGAGGTTGAGATTTCCACCATGCTCGCTAATTATACCTTCAAGGGTGGAACTCCTAAGAAACTAGGTGATCCCAGTGTGCCCACTATACCTCGCTCCATTAAAGGCAACTACGTTAGAACTGTGTTATGCGACCTTGGAGCTGGTGTTAGTGTTATGCCTCTCTCTCTATATCGTAGGCTTGAACTGGATAAGTTGACACCCATTGAAATCTCTCCGCAAATGGCCGACAAATCAATTGCTTTCCCTATTGGCATTTGCGAGGATGTGCCTGTTGTGGTTGCTAACGTCACTATCTTAACAGACTTTGTTATCTTGGATATTCCCGAGGACGATGCCATGGTTGTCATCCTCGGAAGACCCTTTTTAAACACTGCAGGGGTTGTTATAGATTGCAACAAAGGCAATGTCACTTTCCATGTCAATGGTAATGAGCATACGGTGCACTTTCCGAAGAAACAATATCGAGTACATTGCATGAATGTTATCAAAAAAACTTCATCCATTCTTACTGGGAGCTTTGAATGCCCTATTTCTCATGTCAAGATGAAGTACGATTTGCTTGTTGGGGAGATTCACGTCCCCATTGAGGTGACCTAGTGACTGTTCAAAAATTCTCCGTCTTCTTTTGTGATTCGAGAAGTTTTGTTGAGGGGATTTGATCAACCCCATTGACGTATTTCTTTCGATGACCATGAGATGGATGAATCAAGGAGTCACAAACCTCTGTTCCAAGCTTTCACTTTAGGTTGCTTAGAAGAAAAATGATAGATTTAGTTTAGTTTTCCCTGCTTTCTGTTTTAGCGTCCGGTAGAAAAGTACCCCGAAAATAAAAGTTCTCTGAATGTCCTCAAAATCAAGTATGATTTTTTCTAGATTTTTTGAAAAATACTAGGATAAAGAGTTTGTCTAGGGGCTGAACCAGTGGGCCACAAGCCCTGACAGCATGGGCACCCCCCTGGTCATGCCACCCAGGCTTGTGGGGCACACAGGCACCCCCTCCACTCATTCTTGCTCTCATCTGGTTCTCCTACCTCCAGAAAAAATCGTTTCGCAGCTCAAACCCATGTTCTTGCTCCTCTTGCTGGGATTTTCGATCTCTTTGCTCAAAGCACCATTCTCCGAACTGTTTTGGGGAAATTACTCCTTGGTAAGTGACTCCTCCATTGGTCCAATTAGTTTTTTCTCTAGTGCCTCATACTTCGCGTATTTTTGCTGCCTTGGTGACCATGTTCTTGAGCTTTGCATGCTGATTTTAGCTGGTCCCAAGTAGTTTTGATGCATAATATGGCCTCTAGGCACTTGTGGGAGCCAGAAGAGCTCACACAGCAGTGGCATCCTCAGTCCACTCCGGAGTACCCTGGAGCTGGTTATTTCCCTCCTTGGGAGTAGACCAACTTAGGCCAAAAGCCTAAGCTTGGGGGAGTACGTGTTCTCACCGACTTTACAATCTTGCTTATGCTTTCACTTTGTTCGTCGGTGTTCACACTTTGCCACTGTATCATCCATGCTAGTTTATTTTCTTTTTCTCGTTTCCTTTTCGTGTGTCTGTCTAGTTTGAGAAAAAACCAAAAATATTTTCTTTTTCTTCTTTTTCTTGTTGGGAGCTTTCCCGTGTAAATAGTTTTCTTTTTCTTTGGGTCAAGGTAGCAGACCATGGTTACAATGTTTAGTGGCTCTTGCATGCATACCTGTTTAGCTTTCAAAGAGCCATATTACTTTGTCTTCTCATTTGTGTTTGCCTGCAGATTCCAGCTTTAGTCCAATGCATGAGCACGCTTATTATTGTTCACATCATTCGGTCGTGCAAGTGAAAGGCAATAATGACGATATATGATGAAGTGAGTGAGCCTGGAAAAGCTGGTATGAACTCGATCTATTTTGTTTTTGTAAATATGACTAGCTCACTGTTCCTAGTTCAGCTTTGTTGTGAGAGAAACATGTTTGCAATGACAACTTAGAGATCATAGTTTCTTATGCCATGCTTAATTAGCTAGGAGCTTATAATGGTTTGTCATGGATGCCCACATGAATGTTGAGATGACTACGATGTAGTATGATAGGATGGTATCCTCCTTTGAATGATTCAAGTGGCTTGACTTGGCGCATGTTCACGCATGTAGTTGAAACAAAACCAACATAGCCTCTATGATATTCATGTTCATGGTGATTTATGTCCTACTCATGCTTGCACTCAATGTTAGTTAATCTCAATGCATTTTGATGACCATTGTCGCTCTCTAGTTGGTCGCTTCCCAGTCTTTTGCTAGCCTTCACTTGTACTAAGCGGGAATACTACTTTTACATCCACTTCCATAAACCTAAAGTTGTTCCAGATGAGTCCACCATATCTACCTATGTGCGGTATCTACCTGCCGTTCCAAGTAAATTTGCATGTGCCACTCTCTAAATCTTCAAGAAATAATCTGTTTTGCATGCCCGAACCGCTCATGTGGTGACAGGGGGCTATTAGTATCTCCCATGCTAGGCGTGTTATCCTCGATATGTGTTTATTCACTATCATTCACGAGAAAGGGGCCGGTAATTGGAATTCCCAGTTCCATGCTCAAATCGAAAAGATAATTGCAAGCAAAACTCCCCCAGGATTGATGTTGGTATGAACGGTACCCGAGGATTCGGCTAGCCGTGGAGTGTGATTGATTGGCGGTGGGGGAGTCAAAACTTTACTTTTTTGTTTGGGAACCACCTATATCATGTGTAGCGTGGAAGATGTTGAGAACTCTTAGTCATTGCGTTGACAATGAAAGCATGCCACCCAAAATTATTATCTCTGTTTTCAAAGCTTGAGCTCTGGCACCTCTGCAAATCAATGCTTCCCTCTGCGAAGGGCCTGGCTATTTATGTTCCTGTTGAGTCATCCTCCTCTTATAAAAGCACCAATTAGAGAGCACCTATGTCATTTTTATGCTTTGCTTTTAACTATGTTGAGTATGACTATGAATGGATCTTCTTTGCCATGAATTACAATGTTTAGTCAGCCCTTGGTCTTTGAAGGTGCTCTGCATTTATGTTTTGTGGTCTCAAAAAGAGCTAGCGAGATACCATTTGTTTGCATTGCTTCATGTTGTTTTGATTGAAGTGTTGACATTTGAGGCTTATTATTATTTGCTCGCAAGTTGATTATGCCATTGATATGAGTTTACCGTGAGACCTAGATGTCATTTGCTTATGTGCTTTGCTTGTGATCTTGCTGAAATTTTGGTTATGAGTTAGACATAGTTGCAACAACAAGATCAAACAGAGTTCGTCAAAGTTTATCTTTTTTCTCTTTCAGTTTGTCAACTGAATTGCTTGAGGACAAGCAAGGCTTTAAGCTTGGGGGAGTTCATACGTCTCCGTCGTATCTACTTTTCCGAACTCTTTTGCCCTTGTTTTGGACTCTAATTTGCATGATTTGAATGGAACTAACCTGGACTAACGCTATTTTCAACAGAATTGCCATCGTGTTGTTTTTGTGCAGAAATAAAAGTTTTCGGAATGACCTGAAAATTTATGAAGAATTTTTTTGGAATTAATGAAAAATACCTGCGCAAAGATCCACCGGAGGGGGTGAGCCAGTGGGCCACAAGCCCACACGGCGCGGCCACCCCCCCCCCCCCCCCCAGGCCGCACCAACCAGGCTTGTGGGGCCCACAGAGCACCACCGCCTCCAAACTCAGCTCTATTTATTCCGTTTTGCCCGGAAAAAATCAGAGAGAAGGATTCATCGCGTTTTACGATACGGAGGCGCCGCCACCTCCTGTTCTTCATCTGGAGGGCAGATCTGGAGTCCGTTCTGGGCTCCGGAGAGGGGAGATCGTCGCCATCGTCATCATCAACCTTTCTCCATCGCCAATTCCATGATGCTCTTCATCGTTCGTGAGTAATCTCATCGTAGGCTTGCTGGAAGGTGATGAGTTGGATGAGATCTATCATGTAATCGAGTTAGTTTTGATGAGGATTGATCCCTAGTATCCACTATGTTCTGAGATTGATGTTGCTACTACTTTGCCATGCTTAATGCTTGTCACTAGGGCCCGAGTGCCATGATTTCAGATCTGAACCTATTATGTTGTCGCCAATATATGTGTGTTTTAGATCCTATCTTGCAAGTTGTAGTCACCTACTATGTGTTATGACCCGGCAACCCCGGAGTGACAATAGCCGGAACCACTCCCGAAGATGACCATAGTATGAGGAGTTCATGTATTCACCAAGTGTTAATGTGTTGGTCCGATTCTTTATTAAAAGGAGAACCTTAATATCCCGTAGTTTCCATTAGGACCCCGCTGCCATGGGAAGGATGGACAATAGATGTCATGCAAGTTCTTTTCCCTAAGCACGTATGACTACATACGGAATACATGCCTACATTAGATTGACGAACGAGAGCTAGTTACTTATCTCTCCGTGTTATAGCTGTTACATGATGAATCACATCTGGCATAATCATCCATCATCGATCCAATGCCTACGAGTCTTTTACTACTGGTCCTTGCTACGTCACTTTGTTGCTACTATTGTTGCTACTTTTGTTACTCTACTGCTACTAGTTACTGTTGTTCCTTGCTACTACTGTCACTACTGTTGTTACTTGCTACTGCTGTCACTACTGTTGTTACTTGCTACTTTGTTGTTACCTGTTGCAAGAATTTTCTGGCGCCATTGATACAACAAGTCAGGAATAGCCTGCCGTCAACAGACCTTTTTCTGGCACCGTTGCTATCATACCACTTTGCTACTGATAATTTGCTTGCAGACACTAATCTTTCAGGTGTGGTTGAATTGACAAATCAACTGCTAATACTTGAGAATATTCTTTCGCTTCCCCTTGAGTTGAATCAATAAATTTGGGTTGAATACTCTACCCTCAAAAACTATTGCGATCCCCTACACTTGTGGGTTATCAGCAGCACGTGAGGTAGCGGCGGCGGCATTGTCGGCCCCGCATGAGGTAGAGGCGCCATCGCCTCTTCGATCGTCTCTAGCACCGTCCTTCGCGGCCGAGTCCGCATAGACCTCGTCGTTGGAGTCGGCGACCTCTTCTTCAAAGACCGTCTCGTCAGAGTTGTCGTCGGCATCGTAAGGATGCAGCTAGAACAGATCCTCGAGAATCACGTTGTTGTCTGCATCGCGCTCCAATCCGAACTCATCCCAGGTCGCGATGCCACTGGGTCGAACATGCAGATCATCCTCGACGGATGAAAGCTCCTCCTTTGCGACGGCGCGTAGTGCCGCGAGCTTGCCCAAGTTTATGTTGATGTACCAGGACTTGGCCAAGCGGAGCGCCATGTATGCTCATCGCGCGCGGCCAACGTGCGCCAGGCATCCAGGCGTGAGCTTCCGGCTTCAAGCCAGCGGGACAGCCGGCTCATCGGCACCGACTCCACCGCCTCAGGCCAAAGGGCCTTAACCATAGCCAGCCCGGCGCCCTGGAGCCGGTCCGGAGAGTGCGTCGTCTCGCGCATACGGGCCTTGGCGGCGGTGGCTATCTCCTCCATGGACCAGTCGGCATTGGCGTACACTTCAATACCAGCGGCTGACCTCCACGGCTGCTTTCGCCGCCTCCCGTGTCCCCGGGAAGAGTTATGAGGAACAGGAACGGGGGCGTGGCGCGAGCAGAAAGAGAGAGGGAAAGCCAACAACAATGAAAGTAAAACAAGGCAAAGAATACTTACGGTTGAGGCGCATGTCAACCTCGGCCGCCTCCTCCAGAGCCTCGCGGTCTCGAACTTTGTTCTCTTGAACCAAGCGGGTGATCTCGCTTTGGAGGGCCTGGGCCGCTTCGGTCTCCTTCGCCAGCTGATTCTACGCTTCCTTCAGGGTGGCATCCTTTTCCTTCAGGGCGGCGTCCTTCTACACCATCTCGTCAAGGCGCGCCTTCTCCAGGCGTTTTAGGTCGGCGGCAAGGGAGGTCTCCTTCTCCTTCAGGGCGATGCGCAGCTGCTCCAGCTCCGTCTGGTAGGCCGCCTCGCGGTCCTTCTTCTCCATCTGGAGAAGTTCCACCTCCTGGCGGAGCCCGTCGTGTTCATCGCGCAAGGCATCTTGCTCGGAGATGGTTGTGTCCAGCCGGCCCTGAAGATCGCCGGTCCGGCTCTCAGCCTCTTGGATCCGGGCCAAAAACGCATTATAAGCCTGCGCCTGGCTGTTATGAAGCTCCTGCGACCAACACAAGCAAAGCAAGAATAAGATTCGGCCCGGCTAACTCTTAGCCGACCCGATTCTCGGGGGCTACACCCAGTGGGTGTGCTAGCACGCCCCCACTGAAAGAGAAATAATATAGACAAGCAAAGCAAGAATGAGATTCGGTTCGGTAAACTCTCAGTCGGCCCGACTCTGGGGGCTACACCCAGTGGGTGCGCTGGCGCGCCCCCACTGATGCAAAAAAGAAGAAGAAAAATCTCAAATCAAACCAACCGAAAGGTGCGGGAATTGGGGACTTACCATAGTTCGCTCCTCGAGGTGTTCCAGGTCACACTTGGCCACCAAGGCCGCATGTGCCACCTTCTCGCGGCTGCGGAAGAACGCCGCCGCCAACGCCGGGACGCCACTAAACATGGCGCCGGGAGGCAAGGTCGCGCGTTCGGCATTGGCCGTACTCCAGGGCTTCATGGGCCGGCTCTTGGAAAGGGAGCCCGCTCCGGAGGCGGACAAGCCATGGCCGGATACGACCATGATGTCGTCTCCTGGCGGTGCGCTCTTGGCCAGTGATAAGTCTCAAACGTATCTATAATTTTTTATGGTTTCACGTTGTTATCTTGCCTTCTTTGTATGCTTTATGTACCTTTTTATATCTTTTTTGGGACTAACTTATTGATTCAGTGCCAAGTGCCAGTTCCTGTTTTTCCGTGTTTTTGACTCTTTTCAGATCTGATTTTGGAACGGAGTCCAAACGGAAGAAAAACCCCGAAATGATTTTTCCCAAACGAAAGAAGTCCAGGGGGCTTTTGGGCCAAGCCAGGTGGGCTCCAGGGAGCCCACAAGCCCCCACTCCGCCACCAAGGGGAGGCGGTGGTGGGCAGGCTTGTGGCCTCCCTGGCCGCCCCCTGACCTAGGTCTTGCGCCTATATATTCCCAAATATTCCGCAAAAAATCAGGGGAGCCTCGAAAATACTTTTTCCACCACCGCAAGCTTCCGTTTCCGCGAGATCTCATCTGGAGACCCTTCCCGGCGCCCTGTCGGAGGGGGCTTTGCAGCTGGAGGGATTCTTCATCATCATCATTGCCCCTCCAATGACTCGTGAGTAGTTCACTTCAGACCTACGGGTCCGTAGTTAGTAGCTAGATGGCTTCTTCTCTCTCTTGGATCTTCAATACAAAGTTCTCCATGATCTTCATGGAGATCTATCCGATGTAATCTTCTTTGGCGGTGTGTTTGTCGAGATCCGATGAATTGTGGACTTGTGATCAGATTATCTATGATATATATTTGAGTCTTTGCTGATTTCTTATATGCATGATTTGATATCCTTGTAAGTCTCTCCGAGTCTTGGGTTTTGTTTGGCCAACTAGATCTATGATTCTTGCAATGGGAGAAGTGCTTGGTTTTGGGTTCTGCCATGTGGTGACCTTTCCCAGTGACAGTAGGGCCAGCAAGGCACACATCAAGCAGTTGCCATCAAGGGTAAAAAGATGGGGGTTTTATCATTGGTTTGAGATTATCCCTCTACATCATGTCATCTTGCTTAAGGCGTTACTCTGTTCTTATGGACTTAATACACTAGATGCATGCTGGATAGTGGTCGACGTGTGGAGTAATAGTAGTAGATGCAGAAAGTATCGGTCTACTTGTTTCGGACGTGATGCCTATAGAAATAATCATTGCATAGATATCGTCACGACTCTGCACAGTTCTATCAATTGCTCGACAGTAATTTGTTCACCCACCGTCTACTTGTTTTCATGAGAGAAGCCACTAGTAAACACTACGGCCCCCGGGTCTATTCACATCCATCGTTTACATCTCCGCTTTTACTTTGCTTTGTTACTTTGTTGCTTTCAGTTCTCACTTGGCAAACAATCTATAAGGGATTGACAACCCCTTCATAGCGTTGGGTGCAAGCTTTTGTGTTTGTGCAGGATCTTGAGATACTCTTCCGCCGGATTGATACCTTGGTTCTCAAACTGAGGGAAATACTTACCGTCGCTGTGCTACATCACCCTTTCCGCTTCGAGGGAACACCAACGCAAGGCTCCAAGGCCACGGGGGGAATCCTTTGCATACTTGCCTAGGAAGTCCCTTAAGGCGTAGCCGTTGCTGAAGGATTCCTGGTGCCGTCGACACAACTACTTCCTGGCACCGTTGCAAGGGATACACAGCAAAACAATCAGAAGTATTTCTGGCGTCGTTGCTAGGGAGGAGAAATCAAGATCTATCAAAGTAGGTCTCGCAAACTCTTCTCTTGCATTTACTTTTGTTGCCAGTTGCCTCTCTTTTTCCTCTCCCCCACTTCACAGTTGTCGTTTTCATTTGCCTTTTTCCGTTCGCCCTTCTTCCGCTCGCTTTCTGTTCGCTTGTGTGCCATGTGCCCTCAATATGCTTGCATCTTCGCTTGCTGAAAATCTAGTGATATGGATCCTCATCCACTTGCTAGTCTCTTTAAGAGACCCACTCGTGTGGAACAAATTGCCAGTAAGGGGAGACCCCTCATCCAAAAATCAAGAAAGGTGGGAAGAAAGGAGAAAAGCGTTCTCTTACCCTTCAACGACGATAACCGGCTTCCTGTCGACTGTGGCCCACTGGTTTCTCGGGCCGCCGCCTCGGCTTCCAGCCAGGGGGTCTGTTGCAGCTTGCTTGGGGGCCGGCTTGGCGGTAGCAACCTTCTTGCCTTTCCGCCGTGCTCCTTCGCCCTGCACTGCCGGCTCACCGGCGGCTTGACGAAGCCGCGTCACGGGAGGGCTGGAGACCTCCTCTAACTCTTCTGGGTCCTCCTCGTCGGTTGCACCATGCAAGGGAGGCGATGCATCATCATCATCCGTCCAATCAAGCAGAGCAGACGTTAAAAGCTCACCTAGCAGCTCGGTGCCCTCCGACTCCGCCACCCCTTCCACGTCTTCGGAGGCGGAGGCTTGAGGTTCCACCTCGCCCTCATCCTCGATCTTGATGGGGTCCGACACCTCCACGTCGGCAGCTGACATCCGATAGGCTTGCAGGCGCTCGAACAGCTGGGGGTGGAGCCGGCGTCCGGCGTCAGATGACGGAAAGAAGACAAAGACGAACAAGAAACATATTTAGGGATAGAACTTACCATCGGAACCGGATGACTTCGGTCGTAGGGGGACATGCCCCACTACCAACTTCCGCCTTCATCCATGAAGGCGGACTAGATCAAATTCACCTGTCGGGCCATCGTGCCGGCTCGAAAGTTCTTTGTCGAGAGCCGGCATGGATTGTGCCAGCCACCCATATGGTAGATCAGGTGTGGCCAGCTCTGCAGAGGCAGGATCCGGCGGGCCACCATGGTGGTAATCAAATCGCGGGCCAGGAGGCCCTGGGCCTTCAAAATGTCAAGGTGAGCGTATCAGCTTCACCTCCGGGATGGGCTTCGGAAGCGTGCTCTGCCAGTTTAGCTTCGCAGTTGGTGGAGCGATGTTGAATGGGGGGAGGTTGATGCAGTCGCGGGAGGGGTTCACATTCTTCACGTAGAAGAATCCCCTCTGCCACTTCTTCACCGACTCCTATAGAGGCAGCTTCAGGAAGCCTGATGTCATCCGGTGGTGAACCAACGCGGCGCCACAAGGGGTCATTCTCTTCACGTCAAGCTTATCGGTCGGCGCTGACTGCTGCTTGAAGAAAAACAATTTGTGCCACAAATCCAGGCGGGGTTCGATCCCCACGAACCCTTCGCACAGGACGACGAAGGCCGCAAGCTGGAGTACAGCGTTGGGCGCCAGATGATGCAGCTGCGGGCCGAAGAATGTCAAGAATCGCATGAAGAACTCATTGACGGGGAGCCCGAATCCGCGGTACAAGTGCTCCATGAAGACCACCACCTCGTCGTCGCGAGGGGTCGGAAACCCTTTGCCGTCGGGGATGCGCACTGTCACGTGCTCTGTTGAAGGCAGCATTCGGCGATGGCGAAGCACCTCAATGAGCTCGGTGCAGACGTTGCTGCCCTCCCACAAACCTCAGAACTCCCCCTTCTTGGCGGGACGGCGAGACATGGCGGGGCGTCGGCGTGAGGTTCGGCGGAGTGGTGGCGGCGGACGGCGGCGATGGTGCGAGTGGTGTCTCCTTCTCTCTATGGCTCTGGGAGGGAAGGGGCGCTGGTGAGGGGCAAGAAGGGGACGAATGGCCTCTTTGGCATCCCCACCCTTCCATTTAAACCACCAAGGAGATCGTGGGGGGGTATCCGGCACGCATGATCCCCACACCTGCCGATCGGTGCGGGGGGATTAATGCATCCCAAAACTCCAACCGTTGTGGCGCAATCCGCAGAGGATCCTCGCACGCGGGCCGAGGGGGCGTTGTAACAGGCCCCAGGGCGCAAGCCCCGTCCCATCACACGCACAACTAATCATGACGTTGAGCCCAAAGCCTGACACGTGGCGCATCAGGCTGCCTGCGACGAAGCCGAGGTGTCAGCTAGAAGCCAGCCGGCTTCTGGCTCAACGCCTCCCATACAAACGACTCTCAAGGTTCGCTGGCAGGGTATTCAAGTCGGCGAGGCCCTTCGCCTCGAGACGGCGGACCTCCCCTGCTTCGGGGACTACTGACGGGGGGATAACCCCGGGGTAGGCTCATCACGCCTACTCCTTTGTACTCCAGAACGGATGGGAAGCACTAACTTCCTCCATCGTCAGCTCCCCCTGGCCGGCTACGAAGCACCCGCCGGCTAGGGGCGAGACGGCAGCTCTATGGCCGGCTAGCCAGGCCGCCAGCCGGCTAGAGGGCACATGTCGCATCCAATCCTAGGCTGTGACGAGGGCCTATGATTAAAGGCAAAGGTATGTAAGCACGGGTACGATGGAGAAGCGCACGTTTGGCTACAGTGTTAGCGGCCATGCCGCTGACCTACGCCGGCTCCGATCCGTTAACCATGCGTAGTACCACTTCGGCAAGACTAGGGGTATTATCTCCCACGGAGAGCCCCGAACCTGGGTACATCGTGCGTCTTGCTTGCTTGTACCGATCTCGTTCCCGGAGCCCGCCGATGTCTTTTCGGCTCCAACCACTCTTAATTAGCCTACCCATGGCTACTGTCGTGAGGAAACGACGACACATGGTCTGCACACTTAAGGTTCGGTGATGTTTCGGTATTATTGAGTTATGTATGTTGGTAGCCGAAAGTTGTTCCGAGTCCCGGGTGAGATCATGGACGTTAGGAGGAGCTCCGGAATGGTCCGGAAGTAAAGATTGATATATAGGAAGTCCTGTTTTGATCACCGAAAAAGTTTTGGCCTCATCGGTAGTGTATCGGGAGTGTTGGGATGGTACCGGGGGCCATCGGGAGGGGTGTCTCGACCCAAAAGACCTCATGGGCCGTGGGAGGAGTCAAACCAGCCCCTGGTGGGCTGGCCGAACCAACCACTAAGGCCCATGCGACTAGGGGTGGGAAAACCCAAAGGTGGAAAAGGTGGAAAGGGTTTCCAAGTGGAGAGGAGGAATCCTACTCCTAGTAGGACTGGAGTAGGACTCCTCCACCTCCAGTTTCGGCCAAACCTTAAGGGTTTGAGGCTGCCTCCTCCCTTCCTCCCTCGTATATATACTAAAGGATTTAGAGGAGAGGGCTAACCCTAATTGCCACGTGCTCCCTCTACTTCATCTAGATCGTTATCTCCTATAGTCTTATTCGGCGGTGCTAGGCGAAGCTCTGCTGGATTAGTTCACCAACACTACCATGCCGTCGTGCTGGAGAACTCATCTACCTCTCCGCCCCTCTTGCTGGATCAAGAAGGCGGGGATCGTCATCGAGCTATACGTGTGTTGATTGCGGAGATGTCGTCCGTTCGGCACTAGATCGAGATGGATCGTGATGGGATCGCGGGACAGATCGTGATGAGATCGCGGGGCGGACTGCGATTTGGATCGCGAAGATGTTCCACTACATCAACCGCGTTATATACGCTTTCGCTTAGCGATCTACAAGGGTATGTGGATTCAAATTCTCCTCTCGTAGATGATCATCACCATGGATAGGTCTTGCGTGTGCGTAGGAAAATTTTTATTTCCCATGCAACATTTCCCAACACTACAATTGTTTCAACAAAAGATCCAATTACAGCATCTCCAAGTGGTGGACAAGCTAGTGTGCACAATGAAACACAACCTTGGGTATCCCAAGATTTGCTTCCTCCTTTGTCGTCGTGTCCTCCTTGATTAACGGGGCTTTGGTGATCTCGAGTAAGGCGGCTTGTCACACGAGCTCTTTTGAACCGACAGCAAGAGATAGGTTGTGGTGGTTCATGACACAAGGTATGTGGCGCTCTTCAAGTCCGAGGAATTGACGCTCCATCTTCCATGCTTCCTCCAAGTTTTGTCGAGGTGTTTTTCACGATGTATCCAACAACCAATACGGAGGCCATACATAATTTGTATGACAAAAGAGACGTCACCTCAAGTTACCCTGTAAACACCAGTTTTACCGAGACTGGACCCTCGCTATGTGAGTAATGATCATGATCCTGTTTGGATGTTATTATAGCACAAATGGGTTACGGTGATGGTATACAAGATGTACTCGACGATCTGTAGATATAGACGGATAATCTAGACCGGATCTACTGATTGTGCTAATTCAATGATAGTTATGGCTTCTTGAGATCTTGGAGAAGTTGAAGATGTTTGCTTGGCGAGTGGATAAAATACAAATATAAATAAATTTAAACAAAACATTTTGTCAGTTTGTCTGAAATACATTTCAATATTTTGGTAGTTTCAAGGGTCAGTGAAATTTGCTGATTTCGAAATTCGACGGTTATGGCCACATAATGTGATGCAAATTGTATATCACAAAAATTGTACCAAATTCAATGTAGTTTTTTTTTTGCGAAAAAAATACAATGTAGTTATATGCTAAGAAATTGTAATCTAGTACTCCCTTCGTTTTTATTTACTTAACATACTAGCTTTGACTGAAGTCAAACTTTATAAAGTTTGATCAAGTTTGTAAAAAGCAATATGAACATTTACAATAACAAATTTATATGATGTGAAAATATATGCAATGGTGAATTCAATGGTATAGATTTGGTGGTGTATATGTTAACATAGTTTTCTATAAACGTGTTGAAACTATATAAAGTTTGACGTTAGACAAACCTAATATACATGCAGAGTAAATAAAACAGAGAAAGCATTATATTAGGAGGTGGGCATGGTGAACCGAAAAGGAGGGAACTAGGAACACAGTTTGTTGCAGTGGCGGAGCCACCGGCCAGCTACCCTGGGCAGTTGCCCAGGCTCAGCTTGCAATCTCTTCCTTAAAATAATGATAAGGATGAAGAAAATTCAGTTTTTCCATGAACGAATCACAAAATAGCAGCCGGCCATTAGGAGCCTTCATATGTTGCCCAGGCTACCATAGTGAGCTGGCTCCGCCACTGGTTTGTTGTCCGGTTTTGCTAGTATTAATCTAGCTGAGTTTCACGTATGTCTCATTCACATTTTATAGTCAGTTAATGTGATACTTTAGGATGCGTGTGTGCTGATGTGGTTGTATCTGTTTTTTGTTTTCCATGTGAATGAAAACAAATTACATCTCATTTTGATGAGTTGTAGACACTCCCTTTGTTGTCACCATCCACAACAGCACCGTTCACATAGGGATTTAGAAAATATACCCGGTTGGAAGGAGATTTTTTACATCAACAAAAAGGATAGAAGAGGATTTTTACCGAGATATATAAGAGGAAGCCCCCATGTGGGCAGCATGGAAGGAAGCTGAAGGGAAACCCGTTGCCGTTGGATCCAGCGCCAGCATCAATCACACCAAAGTAATCGGCCGGAACTGATCACCGAGGCAGCTTCTCGGAACCAGCGAGCGAGCGCGCGCGCGCCATGCATGCATGGCCAGGAAAGCTTTCCATGCATGACGCACCGCAGCCGACGTCAGGCCTCTGATGAGTACGGAAAACCCTGCCTGCCCACGGCCGGCGGCCCTATCATTGGTGAATTTGCATGCCATGCATATTGCATCCACGAGTCTCTTCATATATTTATGCCAACGGATCACCTAAACGAATCTCATCACATCACACACACACACATAGTGGCACTTGTGAATTAACATATGGCCAGTTGCCTTGCCTGGTTCAATGGATGCAGCATTATCTATCTTCTGTGGATCAATTCTTATGGTGGGTACGTAATATTTTTGGGCTCCTCGCGGACGAAGTAGACCCGCCGATAGCGAGGCGACATGCATTAAGATTTTTCATGTGCCGCAGCTAAGATTTTTGGTTGACTCCGCACGCACGTGTATGTACTTTGTTTTAAGCGTTCAATTATAAAATGGTTTTTTTAATTAATTTGTTTAGAAAATGATTGAAAAAGAAACTTGATCAGGCGGCTAGCAATTTGAAGACACGAATAATAATAACAAAAACATCACTTAAGATATCGAGTTCACTAATCACTAGGGCACTTGAAACTAAAGCCCGAATTTAGTTTGCTAATTAATTACTACGTGCACAACGTCACACTAGTTTTCCCTGAAAAAGAAAACATCAGCTGGGTGGGACAGCGTGTGAGTTGTGACCCAAAGTTTTCTTCGTCTCAACGACGTTAACATGCGCAAGTTGCATCCTTGAAGCTTCCATTTGAACAAAATAACCTCGACATATACCCAAGAGCTTCTCTTCCACTAGTACTCCGATCCCCCCCACCACCACCAGCACTTCTCGTATATATATATATACTCTCTTGTGCAGCTAGCGGAAGCTCACAAGACCAATAATGCCCCATCCGTTCATGTAGCTAGGTATAGCAGCAGCATGAGCTTGGAAGCTCTCCGGTGACCAGCTAGACTCGTCCATATCTCCACCATGGCCTCAACCTCACAGCCCGCCATGGCCACAGCGTACGTATGACGCCCCTCATCTCTCTCTATATATCTCTAGATCTCTATGTGCAGATACACATCTTAGGGGAGCTCACATCTTAATTAGTCTCTTGTTGTCGTGGTCGATCGTTTCTGGTTTTTCCGAACAAATCCACAGGGATGTATACACATATATTACTCCTACACCAACAAGCCGGCCGCCGAGCAAAACAAAAGCGTCTCTTTCGTAGGAATCATTCGTTCATCCTCCCTGCTTGATCTGCTCCGAATCCTTGTGTGCACTGCACCAGATTCGCTGAATGTTGTCTCTAGTTTTTATTTCAGCTAGCTTGCCGGCCGGATGCATGCATGCATGCATACGGTCTGTCCAGATTGCAAGAACTCGTTGCTTTATGTACATGATGATCATCGATGAATTGTGTTGGTTCGTAGAGGGAGCGGTCATGGCGACGAGCAGGTTCAGCGGCAGGCGACTTGGCCGGAGGAGGCAGACGGCGGTAGCCAGCCGCTGGTGATGCCGGAGGACGGGTACCAGTGGAAGAAGTACGGCCAGAAGTTCATCAAGAACATCCAGAAAATCAGGCACGTACGCGCGCGCACGCAAACACACCTTGTGAAAAATCTTACACCTAATCAGTAGTAGACTTGAATGAGTTAACGAAGGCATTGTGCATGCAGGAGCTACTTCCGGTGCCGCGACAGGCGGTGCGGCGCCAAGAAGAAGGTGGAGTGGCAGCCGGGCGACCCCAGCCTCCGCGTCGTCTACGACGGCGCGCACCAGCACGGCTCCCCGTCGTCGTCGTCGTCGCACGGCGGCGGCGGCGGCCAGGACGGCGACGGCAACCGGTACGAGCTCAGCGCCCAGTACTTCGGCGGCGGGGCTCCCACGCCACAGGCGCGGTGATCAGACCAGACCGAACATCGGCGACGCACGGCAGCGCCAGACGGACGCATGGCCGCGGTTGCATGGCCGGCGGGGCGCCGCCGGCGCGACGCGGTCTACGGATGGATGGATGGTTTAGGTGGCGGATTATCATCCGTGGTCAACGTGATTACAACGCATACATTGTTGCACTAGCTGGCTAGTTGAGCGGTCGCACTGCTGCGACTAGTAGTAGTTCCTCTACGATTGGTTCAACTCCGTTTCCTGAGGCCGCGAGTGCATTCACCATTAATTAGCAGTAACACCTGAGCCTGTCAGGCCAAATGTAATGCTACCAGCACAAGTGGATCAGATCGTTGAGTTTGACTTTTCAAAGCAGCCTCTTTTATTTTATTTTATTTTGCTTGCCCTCATCCTTTTGCACCGCTCCACAGCCGACTATTAAAACCCAAAAAAAAATGTTTCAGCCACCTTTTTTGCTGAGGGCCACTTGGGAGCACCTTTGCCTCCCCGCGCTGCCCCGACCTTCTCTCTGATAGCAACTCTAGCACACCCCGAATCCCGTCCCGATCCGGAAAATAACCGTCAAAATGCAGGTCAGGGCGGAAAAACCTGCCCGATCAGACCCCGCATCCCGTCCCGGCCCGCAAATATTTTTGTGGGGCACGGCAAAATCTCGGCCCCAACCCACGTATTCGCGGGTTTCCACCTCGCCGCTGCGGTGCCCCGCATATGAGCGAAAGCGGTTGGTGGGGGGACATTTCAGCCCGCGCTTTCCCCACCAAAGCATATTCCGCGAATATGCTCTTTTACGGGTCCGTTATGCGGGGTCTGCATCTGCGTCCGTGCGCGTCGGCCCGCATAGACGTTTTTACGCGAACTGCAAACACGTTTTGCGGGCCGTACGAATACAGGGTCTGCTAGAGTTGCTCTGACCCCAACCATCCTCAACACTGGCGACCACCCCCACAACACGCCTGCCCGCTAGCTGTGCCCCGGGCTCGATCAATGACGACAACGCGGCTACCCGGCCCACCTTAAAGCATCTCCCACAGCCGTGCTAAAACAGCATTGCGTCTCAAAATTAACGTTTTTAACACGCACGCAATAGCAAAACGGGCTCCAGCGAACGCGCTATAAACACGCGCGGTGCATATAGATTACATCACGTTGTCCGAAATGTTACCGCGCGCTGCTTATTTGGTGAGTCCACTTCCGCACGCTGCACACTCAAGCGCTCGCGCTGCACTCTACCCAATGCGCCACCTTCGCCCCGCCGCGCGCCGCCGCCGGCGAACTCACCCGATGGACGCCCCCGCCGGCACCCCCTCACCCCTGCCTACACCCGCGACCCCTCTGCGGCCGCCGCCGCCGCAAACCCTAGCGCGGGGAGCTTTGGCTTCGCCTCCGCCTGCGCTCCTCCTAGCACCGGCGTCGCGCGCGGCCTTTTCATGGCGCCACGGATGACCTTGGCGGCGGGTGGCCTCGCGCCGGCGCCCGCCGTGAGGCCACGTGCCCCCCTCTTGAAGCTCTCAAATGCAGCGCCGCCGAAGAAGGGGAAGGTTTCCGCAAAGAAGAACAAGGCGGCGGACGACTCCGGCTCCTCCAAGCCATCGAGGAAGAAACTTGCACGGCGTGCGACGGCTACCGAAACGCCTGTGAGCTCACTTGTTGAGCTGGCGGCCGACGCGCAACAGGTGTTCGAGGAAATGCGCAAAAGGTTAAAAAAATCGCCAACTTTTTATGTGGGCATGAACTTGGTTGGATGATCTTTTGGGCATGAACTTTTTATGTCATCATGCACTTGTTTGTGTGATTTAATTTATGTCATGTCTTTATTTTGATGTTTGAAATTTATTTTGTGGTCAAAATGTGTCAAAAATACAACATATGGTAAGCGTCGGCTGCTTGCGCGCGCTGCATTGTAACGTGCCTGCTGGAGCTACGCACGGGCGCTGCATTTTAGCACGTCTGCTGAAGCCAGCGTTGGCCGCCACGTCAAAGCAGGCAAACGGCGCGCTGCAAACTGTTTTTTAACACACTGGGTATAGCGCAACTGTTGGAGATGCTCTTAGGTGGCACAGGAAGCATCATGGGCATGCATGCAATGGCGAATCTTGGAAGGAAATGAAGGAGGGCCACTTTTGTAAATTTTCTTTTCCAATTTTTAGAGGGCTCCCTCCTCCCACCACCACACACAAGATTCGCCACTGCATGCATGCAACAAACACAACGAGGCAACAAAGAAACCTAGCAGCACAAAAAGCAGTATTCACCATTCGCTCAGGCATGTTGAAACATCTCAAGGAGTACAAACCACAGCAGTAAAATGACAAACACAGCTACATACATAATTTCAACAGTACATACAAACATTGTCTGTCAACAACATCTTTAGCCTTCTCATCATTGTGCATCACCAAAACTTACACCATGCAGTGCAGTTTGCTGAAAGTACTCAGAGAAGACTCCTTTCTTCTATATAAATCACAAATTAGAGCTCTCATCTCCCAAGTTGCTTTGTTGCACATTGTCTTCCCTGTAGGTCACATATAAACTCTACTTCCAGAATTAAAGACTCTTTTTGTTGACCAACTCTTAAATCGATTGCATGGTGGACCTATTATCATCATCAAGAGACCAAATGGATAAGGCGTCTCAGGCCTCAATCCATGACATCATGGGACACCCGTCCAACCACAACAGACACATCAAAGCCCGCATCAAATTGCAACATGCTATTGACTCCTCCAGACTATTATGTACAGCTCAAATTAGTAGCAGTCACGGCTCACGAGATGGCAAAATCTCAGGGGACCTTGTAGTTGTAGGTTATCTGCAAGCGGAGATAAACAAGAAACAATCAGTTTTACTTCAAAACTGAAAATAATTAAAATGCACCCAACATCTGCAAGGAAAAGGGCGCATAGCCATAAGTCAATCAACCAGACAGGATTTTATTATCACATCAACTGCGTATATAATCTAAGCCACAGCAATAGAACCTAAGTAGAGAGATTAAGGGCCCTGGAAAATCAACTTTCCCCAAGATTAGATGACAGATTAATTGACCAACTACAGGAAGACAGATTAAATGACCAACTACAATCATAATTCAAAAAAATATTGCAAGAATCTGCAATATACAGTTGCTCTGTACTATAAAAAATATCCAAAAGGTTTCTCACTACGATGTGGCACATGCACATATCAAGTGCAACTATCCACCAGAATGCTCAAACTTTTAACAACTGAGCAAGAGATCTCCTTATTTTACTCAATTTCTAGCACACGGCAAATATAACAATTATCAGTGCATACCATTGCTGAACTTTTCTGAACTCTGTGAGTACAGGGTATATATTTTCAAACGCAGTGTATGTCTCTTCTCTCACCTGGAAAGACAACAGTGTTAGTGTCTTTCAGATGTACGAAAAGAATAGCCAATGGAAGTATATACAGTAAAAAAGACTGCTACCTTTGCCCCGGTCAAGACAATCTTGCCTGAAACAAAAATCAGAAGAACAATCTTCGGTTGCTTCATTCGATAGATCAGGCCAGGAAAAAGTTCTGGCTCATACTGTTGAACAAAATGATAAGGGACACACCATTCAATTTACACTCGAGAATGACAGCAACATGCACACACAGAGGTCCTCGAAGAAACATAGAATCATTCAACTTACACTTGAGAAAGCACCATGAGAATATGCAAGGCCCTCTAGTCTAATTGGAAATTTGACATCACAAGAGCCCACAATATTCTGAATCTTGAAGTCCTGATATAGCACAAATGTTAGGGCTGTCTCACGAGATGAAATTAGTCAGAGCACAGGTGTACTCATGAGAACTATACATGACTGGAATGGTTAGTTACCTTGAATTTAGCTGGAAAGCCAAGTTTCTGAATAATACGAGCATACTGGGAACAACATTGTGTGTTAGACACTTAAGACTTCAGAAACCTCTCAGCCAGCATAGACCAAATAATCGGAGCAAACAATGTCATACCTTTCTTGCTGCAAGCTTGGATTGCTGTTCACTCTTTGCTCCAGTACATACCTGCAACAGGACTTGCGTTAACATAAGTAAACATGGACGGCTAGTTGTATACATGGTGTTAGTTGTCTGAAACTTATACGCTTTTCAATCAATAAAACAGAACTAAAGTTCCTTTCTTCAAAAATAAATATCTTTCTTCCAGCCAAATTACCATAAGATCAGTGATGACAGCCAAGAAAGCTTATTTGAACAAAAAATTCAACCCAAATAACATTCAGCCATCTTTCATTGCAAACTATCCTCCCACGGGTACTGGAGTGCATTATTTTAGGGTTCATCTATTAGGGAGACAAGAGGTTTTGACGATGCTTGCCGGCAATGAAATTAAGCTACAGGTAACAGCTCATTCCATTAGTATATACCACAGGAACAGAGTAATTAATTATCTCCGAAAATAAGAACATAATTTCTTGTGCATGGAAATTTTAACTCGCACATTTATAGAAGAGTACAAATTAGGTATAATTTTTTTAATGTGGTGCATGTAGCGATTGAAAACCTAAATAAAACAATTCTAACAGGTGACGGTGCAAGGCGCAACATCAGGTCATCAAAATAAGCATTCTAATAGTCAATAATATGTAGAAGCTTAAGTGCTTAAGTGAAGTTGGACCATACCATTTTACCCGATGCGAATATCAGTGCTGTAGTTTTTGGTTCTCTTATTCTCATGATAACTGCAGCAAAACGCTGTATGAAGAGAAGAGTAAACAAACAAAAGCATTAAACATGGAACAGAACAATTAAGTGACATAAAACAGGACGTATCCCCAGAAAATACGCAGATAATCAAGTTCCAAATATGCACACTCTCTGTGTACTACTCTTTCTACCGACGTCTTACTGGATAGCAAACTCAACATCGCACATTCATCAGCTTAACACTTACATTCAATTCAACATACTCCCACTACATTCAAGCTTTATCTGTTAACTGCAGCACTAATTAGGAAAATACAAGATATGTATTATCTGCTAACTGCTGAATCTCATTTATAGGGAAAATTAGTTCTTATTTTTGTTACAAGCTAGTTGTAGGGTGCACCTTTACTATCTTCCTCCCTTAGCTTTACACTGTCAAACTGAAACCATGGGGAAAAGAACATTCTTACGCCCTGGGCAAAACAAAGTTTGTTGCCTAAAGAAACAACCTTATAATCTAAATTTGTTTATCAAACCAAGGGCACAAAACCTGTATTTTTTCCAGGAAAATTTACATGCAACACAAAGGACATGAATATGCACATGTGCAAATGAAACCTTAACTTTTTGGCATTTCATATATGTGTTATATGGTAGCACAGATAACCTTAGAAAACAGGGATGCACGCAAGTAAAAGAAACTTCTAAGTGAAAACATGCCCACAAGAACACACAGGCCAATCGTCATACCTTTGGATTATATTCTGCGTTACGTGCTTGCAGAGCTATTGCTTTGAGGTCTAATTTACAGTCCAAATTGACAGTTGACACGATATTCCTGCCAAAAAACAAGATGATTGACAAACAATAAACTCAATTTTTTCATTGGGAATAGCAAGAAATAGGCCATAAACAAAACACACATCATCTAGAACACTACAGTTCCTAGCACTGCAACATAACATGGCAAACCAACAATATAAGCTGACACCAATAAACATTCCTCACTTGTGAATACACAACAGCCAGCAACTACACCATGCTCAGTAGCGGAGCTTCGAAGAAATTGCGGGGCGGGCCAAGCTAAAAGACAGCACAAAAGTTTTACCCTCACAACCCAGTTTTCCCTCACGTAGCTCCACCATTTGGTGGCATCCAAATAATTTTACAGTTAAAGATGTGGATTGCAATTTGAAAATCAAAATGTTGCTATTCTGTGTGACAGCGTTGAAGTAGTTTTGCTTTGGATGAGGTTATGAGCTAATCCATTTACTATAATTAAGGACCTTATGTTTTGGATGAGCGGGAGTGAGAATGAGCAGTTCGGCTCGCCAAGTATTTGGATATTCTCAGGTTGTCCCCTTGTCGGTCTTTCTGGGCTGAGTGTATTGCCTGGCTGATTGGACTTCGAAGGATAGCCTAAGTAAAAAACGCAAAAAATCCAAAACATAAGGTCCACGTCCGCCCCAACGAAGCTCTGCCCCTGACCATGCTAATCATGGATTAAATTTTCACGTGCTGGCCAGTACTAGTATGACTTGCTATACATGGATCAAAACTGAAAAATCATCTAGAGTGACTTGTGCAGAAACCCACGCTAGCCAAGGTTTTGGTCGGCTAACTAAGTGGGTGAGGGCCAAGCAATAACCCATCTGTGCAAAGAAGGGGCAAATTTCGGCATGGCTGTCGGTTTGGGCAGAGACAAAGCAAACAAACCCTTGGGTCTCTCCCTCGCTGTGACGGATCCGGTCCAAATCCTAATATCCGGGCCAAAATTGCATGCGAAAAATACTACTGCTAGTGCCCACACTGGTTAGACCAATTATCGCCCCTCGTGCATCACCCAGCAGCATCATTAATTTTTCCTGCTATGGTTGGTTGGGGGGCCAATCGAGCCGATTAGTACTAGTCTAATTATCGGCCCCTCTCCAGCCAGGCGCCGTCCGTACCCAAATGATGTGGTAAGCCAAATCAGGTCAACGAGCCACCGGCGACGGGATCTTCCCTTGCCGTTGCCGGCGGCGACCCAGGGCGGGGCGGATCGGGGACTTACTGGAGGGTGGGGATGATGCCGGAGGGGTGCTTGGACAGATCCACCGGCTCGCTCCCCTCCAGCGCGGCCTCCGCCATGGCGACAGACGAGCCCGGCCGAATCAGAGCGGATCCGAGGCCGGAAATGGCGGGAAGAGGCGCGCGGGCAGGGAAGGTCGGCGTGAAATTTCGAAATTCGGGGTCTTTTATAGAGAATCGGAGGCAGGAGGAGCGGGGAGCGGAGAGGGGAAGGGATCTGTCTCGCGGGAGAGGAGATGCGTGTGGAGGAGGCGAGGCGGGTGGTGGGATGTGTTGGCCGTGGCCGGTGGGCCGGCTTGGGTATTTATACGGCCACCGAGGTGACCCCCTGTGGCCGGTCATGA
Source organism: Hordeum vulgare subsp. vulgare (assembly GCF_904849725.1). Classification (NCBI taxonomy): domain Eukaryota; kingdom Viridiplantae; phylum Streptophyta; class Magnoliopsida; order Poales; family Poaceae; genus Hordeum; species Hordeum vulgare. The sequence continues at coordinate 4,974,733 of NC_058521.1, read as the reverse complement.
TTATTGTCCTATATACTACCACTAGTGGTACATTTTGTGTTAAATGAATACTTCTTTTGTACATTAAAAAAAATACTTTTGTGACCAGCTCAAAGGGAAAAGATATTTTTTGCGACACTCCAGATTGTGTGAGGCTTGTTGTGTGTGTGTGTGTGTGTTGGGGGATGTGTGTGAGGTTTTAGGATATTAGCTTATTTTCGCTCTAGGTATGTTCTTGGTGCGTGTGTATATGAGTAGGGACTCAAAACCCCGTCATGTAATCTTTTTCCATCAATACTACTGCATGAGTAGGTACATCTTTTATAAAAATGGTAGGAATCAAGTTTCTTGTCCTAGTGGTAGTAGCTATCTTTCATTGAATCGACACGAGACCTTCCTGGTACTTCACATGCTATGCAGGTTTCATAATACCATATCAAGGTTTCACCCACCCCCTGTTTGCATTTGGCACTATGTATTTAGTACCTTTGTAGAAGAAGCATCCCCTCTCATGGATATATAACACCCCATGTCTCGTTGGTCTGATTGAGTCACACGACTAGGTAGCTTTGGTTAAGATGATCTCTCTTCCTCCACCCACTCATCGTTGCATGTTGAAAGTTCAACCACATTACACTGTTTAGGAATGAGAGGCCTCGAGAATAAACCATGTCATTACGTGTCAAACAATACAATAGTTGACTTTGCATTGTGTTGAGAGTAGAAGCAAACAAGTACTACCATTCAAGGATCTTCGAGACTTTCAATACCTACATGTAGAAGTTAAAGGTTTTTAAAGGGCGGGCATCATACCATCTTACAATGTGAATGAGAAAAATTCAGTAGCTTGTCAAACATGGACCCGACTCATCATGTGGGTCTGTTCTATATGTGATGGACATGCTTGTAGTAGCATGTAATCATCGGATGTTTTACGAACAATTCTATTTTTTATATTCCTACATAGACTGCATTTTATGTTATATGAATAGTTTTGTGACGCTTTAAATTTGTGTGAGGCACGTGTGTGTGGTTTATACAAGGACACTAGCATATTGTGCTTTGGCTATGTCCTCGTGCGAGTGGCAGGCAAGTGAGAGGGCCTTGAAAACTCATCATGTCATCATGTTCGTCTCTTCTCTGTCGATGACTACGTACATCTTGTAGAAAATGGTAGGCATCAAGCCATGTGTCATTTCCTGTCTTAGCTGTAGCTATCTATCATGTAACGCATGAAACCTTCTTGGCACTCCACGTGATGTGCATGTTTCATAATGTCATATCAAGGTTCCATCCACCTATTTTTCAGATTTGACACTATGTATTTATTATCTTTTGGGAAAGAAGTGTCCCCTCTTCTAGATATATAACACACTCTACCTCGTTGGTCTACTTCAATCACACTACTAGCTCGATTTGAATAAGATGATCTCTATTCCTCTACTCACCCACCATCAGATGTTGAATACTCCCTCCGTCCGGAAAAGAATGTCCAGAGTGTAGTGTAATGGTCATTTTATAAAAAGAACGTTGTAAAACTAAAACTGTTTCAAGCAAGTCCCTCTGTCCGTCTTCTTCATGTGCCCGCCGCCCGCGCGTCGCCAGGGGCACGCGCCGGCCAGCTATGCAATTCGCCGTCCACCGGGACATGCTCCGTCGCCGTTGTCGCCCAGGACCTGCGCCGCCTCGATCCCCTCCTACAGCGATCTTCTACGCGTTGTCGCGAACCTCCCGCCATAATCCGGTGTACCAGGGATTTCTAACGCCTCCTCCTCGAGCTCCCGCTTCCGCCTGAGTGGAGCTAGTAGAGCTGGTGGAGCTCTGCCCGTGCAACCCCTTCTCCACTGCCCATGCTCTAACCTGGACCTCGGTTGAGTTGTGTCCGTGCTTCTCCCCTGCTTCTCCCGGTGGATCTGTGCTTATGCCGCTGCTGCTCGTCTGCCCGTGCTTCTCCCTGCCTCTGGTGGATCTCTACCCATGCCGATGCTGCCCGTCTGCCTGCGCTCGTGCCAGTGTTGGTGCTCCACTGCCCTCCTCCTTGTGCTGCCACCATAGCTCCCCCGATGGCCTTGAAGAAGAACATTGTTACACTGAATATTGATCCTAGTGTTGATTGAATATGCATCTAAACTGATTATTGATCCTAGGGATTGTTTGCGCATAATCATTGGAGATTTATAATGGATTGATACATTTGTCCAGTATAGTGGAGTCCTTGAACAAGCAATGATATTTGTCAGTGTTGAACAAGCATGATACTCAAGTATAAATCTGAACAAGCAATGCTATTTGGGAGATACAGTCAAACTGTAATCACAGAGAATGATTGAGTGCATTAGAGATAGAGTCAAACATTTGTCCTTGAACAACAATGACAATTTGTCCAGTATAAACTTGAACAAGCATGGTACAAATTTTGATGGAAATAAGCTTGAGCACTGAATTGGGACTAGATTATGAGTTCAGTGTTGATAGGAAAGCTAATTATGAGCATTGCTGGAAAAAAATCAGTTTTGACAACAAATCTTACTGAACTTTGACAGTACTTTTCAGTTTTGACTCTCACAAAACATACTGATTTTTGATAATTCAAGCAAATTTTCTTACAAACTTTTTGAAAAAATTGTTTGTATCAAGAGGCCAGAAAATGTCTAGACAATGAATTTATTCCATGACATTATAAGAATTGACAACACAAACTTTCGTAATCGAGCAACAAAGCTTATAATTTCAGTAAGAATCAGCAAGGGTAAATTTCAGTGGAGAATTGACAGAGCAAATTTCAATAACAATTTCAGTGAGGAATTGACAATAGCTCTCTTGTATCGCGCACACAGCAAAGGAAGATCTATGAAAGGGGGAGGCATAACCTGCTAAGAAGACACCACCGCAGCCTTATTCCATATCGAGCTCGCAAGGGGGAGCCTTTAGCTTGTTGTCGTCGTCGGGCTCGTCAGCTCTCGCAGCAGCTACGTCCCCTGTCGTTGTCGGGCTCGTCAGCTCTCGCAGCAGCTACGTCTCCTATCCTCGTCGGGCTCGTCAGCTCTCGCAAGCAGCTACGTCCCCTATCGTCCTCGGGCTCGTCAGCTCTCGTAGCAGCTAAGTCCCCTATCGTCGTCGGGCTCATCGGCTTCCATCCAATAGAACAATATTGAAGCCTACAAAAAGCTTCAGGAAAACATGAAATGCGGAAGGTGTTGTATCTCTAATTCTCTATGAGCTAATTGAATTCAGTCAAAATTCAGTTAAATTTGCTGCTCCATTAACTATCAAAATTCAGTAAATATTCTGAACCAAATTTCCCACATTGTTTTGGGAGCAATTCTATCTATCTAAAGTGATTGGAAGCTATGGATGGCAATGTGACAGTACACACAGACTTGTGGTTGCTCATTTGCATTCGGGAAGCTATGGCAGTGACATAAACAGACTTGTGACTGCTCATTCTCATTCACAGCAACACTTCATCATTCATCTACTGATGTTATTTTACTGCATCTAAACTGAATTTTGCAGCCAAGAGGCACAGCAGCACAGCTGTAGAGTTAACGCGCATACTTACATTTGAGGCTTGATAGCGTTGGCCTTGTCCCAGCCATTCTCGTCAGGCCAGACGAAGAGCAGCCCCTGGGAGAGGAGCGCATAGCCCGGGCATGAAGAACTGGGTGGCGCAGTTCCAGATGACTAGGTCGCGGTTGAGGAGATGGAACGGGGTGAAAAGAAGATGAAGAAGAAATTGAAAGAGGTCAAAGGGAAGAGAAGTGGGAAAGAGACCTTTTACTCCGACGATCTCCTTGGTGAGCTCCTCCACCCTGGAGGCGGCACCCAGTACGGGTCAACGGCTCAACGCCGACCTCCCAACGTGGGTCGGAAAGCTCAAACGACTCCAGTGCAGGATGGCAAGCTGAGACGGCTCCAGCTCCAACTCAGTACCAGATCCGGCTCACCTAGTTGGCCGCCGCACCGTCCGACAGCAGATCGACTAAAAAATCCAAGTTTCATGGTGGGGAACGAGGAGGCGGCAGCGCGGCATGGGGGAAGCAAGGCAGCGGTGGCGTGGGATGGGGTGGGGGAGGGTGGAGCAGGTGGCGTGCGGCGGGAGGAGAAGCACACGGCGTGGGGCGGGAGGGGTGGTGGGACGCCCTCGGTTTAATCGTACGCTAATCATACAAGCAAATGCGTACGATCAAACCCAAGGACTCACGGGAAGATATCACAACATAACTCTAGACACAAATAAAACAATATCAGCTTCATATTTCAAGCCACGGGCCTCGAGGGCTAGAATACAGAAGCTCGATAAACACACGAGTCAGTGGAAGAAACAATATCTGAGTACAAACATAAAACATGGGGTGCCTTAGAGAAGGCTAGCACAAAAGATACAACGATCGAACGAGGCGAGGCCTCCTGCCTGGGAACCTCCTAACTACTCCTGATCATCAGCGGCCCCCACATAGTAGTAGGCACCGTCGGGGTAGAAGTCGTCGTCGGCGGGGACCTCCATCTCCTGGGCTCCATCATGTGGTCGCAGCAAACGGATCAAGGGGACAAGGGGGGAGCAAAGCAGCGGTGAGTACTCATCCAAAGTACTCGCAAGTCTTACATCAGATCTATTCTAAGTAAAATATCCGGGCCAAAATTGCATGTGAAAAATACTACTGCTAGTACTCACACCGGTTAGACCAATTATCGCCCCTCGTGCATCACCCAGCAGCATCATTAATTTTTCCTGCTATGGTTGGTTGGGGGCAATCGAGCCGATTACTAGGCTAATTATCGGCCCCTCTCCAGCCAGGCACCGTCCGTACCCAAATGATGTGCTAAACCAAATCAGGTCAATGAGCCACCGGCGACAGGATCTTCCCTTGCCGTTGCCGGCGGCGACCCAGAGCAGGGCAGATCGGGGACTTACTGGAGCGTGGGGATGATGCCGGAGGGGTGCTTGGACAGATCCCCCGGCTCGCTCCCCTCCAGCGCGGCCTCTGCCATGGCGACAGACGAGCCTGGACGAATCAGAGCGGATCCGAGGCCGGAAATGGCGGGAAGAGGCGTGCGGGCAGGGAAGGTCGGCGTGAAATTTCGAAATTCGGGTTCTTTTATAGAGAATCGGAGGCAGGAGGAGCGGGGAGCGCAGAGGGGAAGTGATCTGTCTCGCGGGAGAGGAGATGCGCGTGCGCAAGGGAGGAGGCGTTGGGCATGGCCGGTGGGCCGGCTTGGGTATTTATACGGCCACCGAGGTGACCCCCTGTGGCCGGTCATGGTTATTGTCCTATATACTACCACTAGTGGTACATTTTGTGTTAAATGAATACTTATTTTGTACACTAAAAAAATACTTTTGTGACCAGCTCAAAGGGAAAAAATATGTTTTGCGACACTCCAGATTGTGTGAGGCTTGTTGTGTGTGTGTGTGTTGGGGGATGTGTGTGAGGTTTTAGGATATTAGCTTATTTTCGCTCTAGGTATGTTCTTGGTGCATGTGTATATGAGTAGGGACTCAAAACCCCGTCGTGTAATCTTTTTCCATCAATACTACTGCATGAGTAGGTACATCTTTTATAAAAATGGTAGGAATCAAGTTTCTTGTCCTAGTGGTAGTAGCTATCTTTCATTGAATCGACACGAGACCTTCCTGGTACTTCAAATGCTATGCAGGTTTCATAGTACCATATCAAGGTTTCACCCACCCCATGTTTGCATTTGTCACTATGTATTTAGTACCTATGTAGAAGAAGCATCCCCTCTCATGGATATATAACACCCCATGTCTCGTTGGTCTGATTGAGTCACACGACTAGGTAGCTTTGGTTAAGATGATCTCTCTTCCTCCACCCACTCATCGTTGCATGTTGAAAGTTCAACCACATTACACTGTTTAGGAATGAGAGGCCTCGAGAATAAACCATGTCATTACGTGTCAAACAATACAATAGTTGACTTTGCATTGTGTTGAGAGTAGAAGCAAACAAGTACTGCAATTCAAGGATCTTCGAGACTTTCAATACCTACATGTAGAAGTTAAAGTTTTTAAAGGGCGGGCATCATACCATCTTACAATGTGAATGAGAAAAATTCAGTAGCTTGTCAAACATGGACCCAACTCATCATGTGGGTCTGTTCTATATGTGACGGACATGCTTGTAGTAGCATGTAATCATCGGATGTTTTACGAACAATTCTATTTTTTATATTCCTACATAGACTGCATTTTATGTTATATGAATAGTTTTGTGACGCTTCAAATTTGTGTGAGGCACGTGTGTGTGGTTTATACAAGGACACTAGCATATTGTGCTTTGGCTATGTCCTCGTGCGAGTGGCAGGCAAGTGAGAGGGCCTTGAAAACTCATCATGTCATCATGTTCGTCTCTTCTCTGTCGATGACTACGTACATCTTGTAGAAAATGGTAGGCATCAAGCCATGTGTCATTTGTCATTTCTTGTCTTAGCTGTTGCTATCTATCATTGAACGCATGAAATCTTCTTGGCACTCCACGTAATGTGCATGTTTCATAATGTCATATCAAGGTTCCATCCACCTATTTTTCAGATTTGACACTATGTATTTATTATCTTTTGGGAAAGAAGTGTCCCCTCTTCTGGATATATAACACACTCTACCTCGTTGGTCTACTTCAATCACACTACTAGCTGGATTTGAATAAGATGATCTCTATTCCTCTACTCACCCACCATCGGATGTTGAATACTCCCTCCGTCCGGAAAAGAATGTCCAGAGTGTAGTGTAATAGTCATTTTATAAAAAGAACGTTGTAAAACTAAAACTGTTTCAAACAAGTCCCTCTGTCCGTCTTCTTCCTGTGCCCGTCGCCCGCACGTCGCCAGGGGCATGCGCCGGCCAGCTATGCAATTCGCCGCCCACCAGGACATGCTCCGCCGCCGCTGTCGCCCAGGACCTGCGCCGCCTCGATCCCCTCCTACAGCGATCTTCTATGCGTTGTCGCGAACCTCCCGCCATAATCCGGTGTACCAGGGATATCTAACGCCTCCTCCTCGAGCTCCCGCTTCCGCCTGAGTGGAGCTGGTAGAGCTGGTGGAGCTCTGCCCGTGCAACCCCTTCTCCACTGCCCATGCTCTGACCTGGACCTTGGTTGAGTTGTGTCCGTGCTTCTCCCGGTGGATCTGTGCTTATGCCGCTGCTGCTCGTCTGCCCGTGCTTCTCCCTGCCTCTGGTGGATCTCTACCCATGCCGCTGCTTCTCGTCTGCCTGCGCTCGTGCCAGTGTTGGTGCTCCACTGCCCTCCTCCTTGTGCTGCCGCCATAGCTCCCCCGATGGCCTTGAAGAAGAACATTGTTACACTGAATATTGATCCTAGCGTTGATTGAATATGCATCTAAACTGATTATTGATCCTAGGGATTGTTTGCACATAATCCTTGGAGATTTATAATGGATTGATACATTTGTCCAGTATAGTGGAGTCCTTGAACAAGCGATGATATTTGTCAGTGTTGAACAAGCATGATACTCAAGTATAAATCTGAACAAGCAATGCTATTTGGGAGATACAGTCAAACTGTAATCACAGAGAATGATTGAGTGCATTGGAGATATAGTCAAACATTTGTCCTTGAACAACAATGACAATTTGTCCAGTATAAACTTGAACAAGCATGGTACAAATTTTGATGGAAATAAGCTTGAGCACTGAATTGGGACTAGATTATGAGTTCAGTGTTGATAGGAAAGCTAATTATGAGCATTGCTGGAAAAAAAATCAGTTTTGACAACAAATCTTACTGAACTTTGACAGTACTTTTCAGTTTTGACTCTGACAAAACATACTGATTTTTGATAATTCAAGCAAATTTTCTTATGAACTTTTTGAAAAAATTGTTTGTATCAAGAGGCCAGAAAATGTCTAGACAATGAAATTATTCCATGACATTATAAGAATTGACAACACAAACTTTCGTAATCGAGCAACAAAGCTTATAATTTCAGTAAGAATCAGCAAGGGTAAATTTCAGTGGAGAATTGACAGAGCAAATTTCAATAACAATTTCAGTGAGGAATTGACAATAGCTCTCTAGTATCGCGCACACAGCAAAGGAAGATCTATGAAAGGGGGAGGCATAACCTGCCAAGAAGACACCACCGCAGCCTTATTCCATATCGAGCTCGCAAGGGGGAGCCTTTAGCTTGTTGTCGTCGTCGGGCTCGTCAGCTCTCGCAGCAGCTACGTCCCCTGTCGTTGTCGGGCTCGTCAGCTCTCGCAGCAGCTACGTTTCCTATCCTCGTCGGGCTCGTCAGCTCTCGCAAACAGCTACCTCCCCTATCGTCGTCGGGCTCGTCAGCTCTCGTAGCAGCTAAGTCCCCTATCGTCGTCGGGCTCATCGTCTTCCATCCAATAGAACAATATTGAAGCCTACAAAAAGCTTCAGGAAAACATGAAATGCGGAAGGTGTTGTATCTCTAATTCTCTACGAGCTAATTGAATTCAGTCAAAATTCAGTTAAATTTGCTGCTCCATTAACTATCAAAATTCAGTAAATATTCTGAACCAAATTTCCCACATAGTTTTGGGAGCAATTCTATCTATCTAAAGTGATTGGCAGCTATGGATGGCAATGTGACAGTACACACAGACTTGTGGTTGCTCATTTGCATTCGGGCAGCTATGGGAGTGACATAAACAGACTTGTGAATGCTCATTCTCATTCACAGCAACACTTCATCATTCATCTACTGATGTTATTTTACTGCATCTAAACTGAATTTTGCAGCCAAGAGGCACAGCAGCACAGCTGTAGAGTTAACGCGCATACTTACATTTGAGGCTTGATAGCGTTGGCCTTGTCCCAGCCATTCTCGTCAGGCCAGACGAAGAGCAGCCCCTGGGAGAGGAGCGCATTGCCCGGGCATGAGGAACTGGGTGGCGCAGTTCCAGATGACTAGGTCGCGGTTGAGGAGATGGAACGGGGTGAAAAGAAGATGAAGAAGAAATTGAAAGAGGTCAAAGGGAAGAGAAGTGGGAAAGAGACCTTTTACTCCGGCGATCTCCTTGGTGAGCTCCTCCACCCTCGAGGCGGCACCCAGTACGGGTCAACGGCTCAACGCCGACCTCCCAACATGGGGCGGCAAGCTCAAACGACTCCAGCGCGGGATGGCAAGCTGAGACGGCTCCAGCTCCAACTCAGTACCAGATCCGGCTCACCTAGTTGGCCGCCGCACCGTCCGACAGCAGATCGACTAAAAAATTCGAGCTTCATGGTGGGGAACGAGGAGGCGGCAGCGCGGCATGGGGGAAGCAAGGCAGCGGTGGCGTGGGATGGGGTGGGGGAGGGTGGAGCAGGTGGCGTGCGGCGGGAGGAGAAGCACACGGCGTGGGGCGGGAGGGGTGGTGGGACGCCCTCGGTTTAATCGTACGCTAATCATACAGGCAAATGCGTATGATCAAACCCAAGGACTCACGGGAAGATATCACAACACAACTCTAGACACAAATAAAACAATATCGGCTTCATATTTCAAGCCAGGAGCCTCGAGGGCTAGAATACAGAAGCTCGATAAACACACGAGTCAGCGGAAGCAACAATATCTGAGTACAGACATAAAACATGGGGTGCCTTAGAGAAGGCTAGCACAAAAGATACAACGATCGAACGAGGCAAGGCCTCCTGCCTGGGAACCTCCTAACTACTCCTTATCATCAGCGGCCTCCACGTAGTAGTAGGCACCGTCGGGGTAGCAGTCGTCGTCGGCGGGGGCCTCCATCTCCTGGGCTCCATCATCTGGTCGCAGCAAACGGATCAAGGGGACAAGGGGGGGAGCAAAGCAGCGGTGAGTACTCATCCAAAGTACTCGCAAGTCTTACCTCAGATCTATTCTAAGTATGCATCAGTATCAAAGCAGAGGGGTTATATGTGGACTGACTACAGCAATGCGAGAATAGAGAGAGAAGGCCTAGTCCTATCGAAGACTAGCATCTTCAGGGTCTTGCAGCAATAGACGAGAGTAGAACAGGGGGTAAAACATTAATAGTCATATAGTTACAACAATATTAAAGTGAGGTCACGCCTAAAGATCCTCCCTCGACTCCCTAGGAGGAAGCAATCCCGAGGAAAACTAATTTCAGTTAAGTAACAATTGTAGTTGTATAAGATCGGGGCACAACTCCAAGTCGTCCTGTAACCGTGGACACGGTTATCCGAATAGTTAATTTTCATCCGTGCAGGGGTGCACCACATGTCCCGTCACGCTAGATAACACTCTGGCCGGACATACTTTTCTGGGTCCTGCCCGGCCTCGGAATATCGACACGTCGCAGCCCCACCTAAGACTAATCAGAGAGGCAGCCCGTCGGTCTAACTCCTAAGCACAAAGGGTTCGTGGGCCCAGTTCCCCTTCGCGCTCCTGCACGTGGCGTGGGCGGCCGACGTCAGTCCTAGCATCCCTTAATCACAAGAGTGATGCATCTCGGGACCACTCGGGCGCGCGCCGCTACATTGCTGGCATCTGAAAAGCTTCGGCTGATACCGCGACGCCGAGTACCCATAATTCTTCCTGCATAGCCGGTTAGTGCGAAAAGGTCTCCGACCAACCCAGATCAAATACCCAAATCCATTAACATTTTAATTAGGCCAACAACATAGTCTCACGGGAATCCACCCGTCTTACAACTAATCACCAAAGATCCCAGTAACATGGTTGAGTAACTGTGTGGTTGTAACATCGGGGGGAATCCGAGGTATCACCCTCGTTGGATTCCGAACGATGTACCCGTCAAGGTGGGCTTAGAGGAATCACCCTCGGGGGTCCCACACTTGAGGGGTTGCACGACAGAGGCGTCATCGGGAATGGTGAAGAGGAATCACCCTCGATAACCATGACTAACTAGCTACACTACAGAGATATCATCAGGAGTACTTAGCGAGGTGTCACCCTCGGTACCCGATAGTATCTCTCTAGCGTCGTACAACGAAGGGGGTGTATGTGTTGTGTCGGGTCTGGCTCGTCGATCAGAGATCGAGATTTGAAAACAAGCGGGGCAACTGGACTACGGGGTCAGAGGGGATGACTGCTCCACCTATACTAAGCAGATTAAAGGTACAATACTGAAAGTAGCAGTTCATCAAAAATAGGCTATGCATCAGATATAGGAGCTAACTACAACAGTAGCAAAATACTAATGCAAGAAGTAGGAAGAAAGACATAGGCGTTATATGAATGATCAAGGGGGTTTGCTTGCCTTGCTGCTCTGCGGCAAAGGACTGATCGGCAGGGTCGTAGATGTACCCGGCAGCAGCGTCAGTCTCGGGGTCTACCGGTAAGAAGAGGGGGGAAGAAACAATAAATAATAGCAATGGTGCAACACTAAGCATGACATGGCAAAATGCAGGCTAGACATGAGCTAACGCAGCAACATCCGTCATAGACGGGTCGGAAGAATATCTGACGATATTTTCCGGGTCTCGGGCTACTACCGGTCATACTCGAAACGTTGGAAATGTTCCATGTTTGTTATGCTAGGGATGCGTGACAAACGAATGGACCGTGTATCCGGGTTCGTCTCGTTCTCCTGATCAACTTTCGTGTTGAAAATATTTTGATCTGACTTTACAGATTATTTAATATTCAATTTTTAAGTTTTATTCAATAATTAGGAATTAAAAACGGATTTAAATAATTTAATTAAAAGCTATTATGACATCAGCATGATGTCATGCTGACATCAACATTTGACTGGTCAACTGACCAGCTGGTCCCAAACGTCATAGGCACAAGTTTTAATTTAGATTAAATATTGATTAATCAGATTAATTTAATGGGGGACCCATGTGACATACTCTAATTATTCTAATTATCCAATTAATTAATTAACTGATATATCTATTTATTTATTTAATAAAACATTATTTTTATTTTTATATTTTCATTTAACTTTTCTTTAAAAGGGGTGTGGGGCCTCCCTCTCATAGACAACGGGGTGCTTTGGCCCCACCGGTAAGTGGCTTTAGGCCAAATACTCGGTTTTATTCACATATACATAATCATGCAAATATCGTATTCCTCCAAATACCTATATACGCAAATACATACATCGCATCTCATACACACATACATACATACATACGCAACTAATACACTTTTTTTTCTAACTCTCATCTCCCTCTCTCTGTTGACACACCGATAACACAAAGCATGTTAACTTTCTCAACATAGAAGAGAGCCAACTTCATCTCCTCCTACCGGAGTCAAACGTCGACGGATCGGAGCCCCGTTTGCCGGAACGGAACCGGGACGGCGAGGGGAACGAGATGGTGGGAGGAGCCCGAGGAGGGGCTCACCAACGTTGATGAGACGGCCCGGTGAAGCCGGAGTTCACGGGAAGGCGGAGGTGACGGCGTGGAGGCGTTCCCGGAGGCGGTGATGACGGATCCGGCGAGGAGGGGCCTCGGTGCGAGGCCCTAGCACGGCGGTGAGCTCGACCGATGCGAGGTGATGAGGGGAGTGGAGCGGGATCTGGCGAGGAGGAGGCGCCGGAGGGACACCGCGGTGCAGGGGCCGGCCGGCGCGGGCTTCGGCCTGGGCGAGCGGAGGGAGGCCGAGGCGGGGCCGCCATGGACGGCGAGGCCCCGGCCGAGGCGCCGGTGGGGAGGGGCGGCCGGTGAGGGGGGTCGCCGGGGCGCCGTCGGAGTAGGAACCCGACGGGAGGGACCTTCGGCCGGGTGGCGGGAGAGGGTACCGCCGGGGAGGGGTGGAGAGGCAGGGCGAGGTGGGATCTGGGGGGGTGGTCGGGTGTGGTGGTGAGGAGGGGTCTCGTGGGGGGTGCCTGGTGCGGATGGTCTCGTGAGAGAGATGGAGACCAGGGGCGAGCAGGGGTAGGTGGCGATCTGGGAAGTGTCGATCGCCACGGGGGATTCGTGGGGATGGGTAGTTGGGATCGTGGGAAGGGGGAAGGCCTGGTCATGGGTAGCGACCGAGGGGGGGGGGGGCTGAGTGCGCTCGAGGGGTTGGTGGGGGCTGACCGAGAGAAGGGTTACGTGGGACTCGGAGAGAGAGGGATCGTGCAGGAGGGGTGAGAGCGAAGGCGCCGGTGGGGCGTTCCCCTTGCGGCGGCAGATGGGAACGGGAGGAGCTGGGGGTGCGCTAGGGTTCCCAACGCGGCGGCTGGAGGCCTGGCCGGCTCGGCCACTAGGCCAAGTTGGGCTAGGGGGTTTTTCTTTTGTTTTTTGTTTTTTTTGTTTTTTTAATACTATAATATATTTATTTATTCCTTTTTTCTAAATATTTTTCTGTTTTAATTATATAGGGACTGCAATAATTTTATAAATGCCATGTTCACTTTATAAATCATTAGGGAATCTTTATGTCTCTCTTGACATTTTCTTATCTTAAGATCCGAAAACTTCTATTGTTTTGATTTTATTTCAAACTTGAATTTGCATCGTTTGAAGCTATGCGAGATTACCAATAGTAATCTCGGTGACGTGTCACCATTAGCATATGTTTAGTGTAGCTTAATTTACCGTGACAACTCTCCCCTACTAACAAGAATTCTCGTCCCGAGAATTAAGAGGTAGAAGGAAAGAGCTCGGGGTATTCATCACGAAGATGATCCTCGCGTTCCCAAGTGGCATCATCTTCAGGATGATCTGACCACTACACTTTAAGGAACTTAGTGACTTTGCGACGAGTCTGACGTTCGGCCTGGTCGAGGAGGCGGACCGGATGTTCTTTGTAAAAAAGGTCCTGTTGCCGCTCAAGCATATCATGATCCACTGCTCGAATATGATCCTTGAAGCAACGGCGGAGCTGAGACACATGGAAGACATCGTGAACCTGAGAAAGGTTCGCCGGCAGTTCCAATTGATAAGCCACTTTTCCACGTCTTTCGAGAACAGTGAGAGGACCAATATAGCGATGAGCTAAATTGCCGTTGATCTCAAAACGATGTGCACCTCTCATTGATGTGACACGAAGATCAGCCTTTTTGGCAGGTTGATAGACCATATCTTGATGATGACGGTCATACTGACTCTTCTGACGAGACTGAGCAGCCTTCAGATTGTCGCAATTAATGCGGACTTGATCTTTAGCATGTTGGATAACATCTGGACCAAAGAGTGATCAGTCCATTGAACGGTGGCTCGGGAATTCCATATGAGCCAAGTGCAAATGATACTTTGGAGTCAAAGATGTACATGAGAGTCAGGTTTCAATCCTGTGGAACTTTGGGTTATGGGTCCACCATGTGGGCCGAGAGTAGGTAGAGGGGTGACATATTATACGGTCTTGGTAGCAAGACATGTCAGAGGATAACCTGTCAGTTATGTTGGAACAACAGCGGTAACAAGGGAGGGGAACGAATGAACCATTTTCCTGCTCGTTGAAACGAGGCGGACCAATAGGCAAAGTTCTCGTCCACCGGAGGCTACCGGAATGTTATCCACAATAGTAACACGGTCTTACTGACAGAGTTGTACACCAAGGTTTCTACCTAAACAGGGAATTAACACTGCTTAGATAAGTTATGCCACGAGAAAGGTCAAACAGACCAATAGGAAGGAAAATGTGTTCAGACACACAAAGAACCTAAAGTATACCATTCCCGAGGAAAACATAGGGTACGGTATGCATGATAGGTCATCTAGTACCTAACCATCTTGACAAAGAGACAAGAAGAATCATGATGTTTACCCATACCATACAGTTTTGGATAATTGATTAGGAACAATTTAGCATTGGGCTTCCAATGTTCCTGTTGAAATCTAAAGTACCACATCCGTGCTTCGGGGTAGCATCGACATGGTCATCAGATAGAGGTTGGACTTATGGGTATAGAAAGAGGAACCAGGAGGAACAACTTGCAAAGCTAAGTCATACAATTTCCTCATGGTAGAATGGTGAACCTTACATATGGAAGGATTTATAACAATAGGTCCTGCGACCCGGTGTGCCAAACAAGACATCACCGTACCGGGTTACATAAGACCAAGATTATAATTATTGGAAAATGTTCCAACCATCATATCTGCTCGAGATTCCTATCTGATAGGTGTAGGGACACCTCAGACTCAAGATGTCCGAGAAGAAAAGATGATGATGCAGGATTCTCAGAATATGAACTACACAAGCAATCCTTAAATCATGAGTTCGACTTTAAGACATATGAACACGATGTCAAGACATTCGTGCCCACGTGAAATTCTAGAAACCATCATCGAGGATGACAAGGTTCCATGTGTAAGTCTGGATTAGCTCTCATGAAAGAACTTCTTTTCCTTGATCAAATCAGTCAGTAGCTTGGCGTGCTAAGAGAAATTATATGGAGTGATGATAGTAAATCTTCAAACATATAACACTTCACACATGCGTGAATGATTTGGTATTTCCCGAGAGGAAGCGAAACAAAACTTTCACTTATTCACGGCGGAAAGAGTGCACATGAACTTTGGGCAATACACTGCTTCTACCAACCTATTCTTCATGAGCTAGACACCAGGACAATGCCTTCAAGAGCTTCACCGTGGGACATGGAGAAGTTGAGGGTGTATCTGATGGCCTCAACAACAATCCCCAAGATTTTGACAGGGGCGAATTTCAAAAATTATAATATCAAGGAGATAGCATTTGTCAAATCAAATGGTATAATGTCGTATGCTCGAGGGAACAACAATACTCAAACATTGGTAAAAGGGTGCACTCGGAAATACTGAGTGAGTAGCACGACCAATGCTAGAATGATGAGTCAACACCCAACACACTAAAATTGAAACAATCAGTTGTTAACCTCAAGGCAATAGGGTTTCCAGAAGTTTTGGAATCACACATCAGAGTTTAGTTGTTGGTAGTCCGGTTTGAAACAACTCGGGACCAAGAAATGAATGGTGATGGCGAGAAGTATTACTATATCAAGAATTCTTAAGACGTGTGCAATTCCCACGACATTCTTGACATACAGATAGTAATACTCCAAGGTAGAAGATAACATAAGCTGAACAGTAAGGAACTTAAGGGACAACACAAAACATGAAGACGTTTGTGTTGGAGGGAAGGTAAACAATGATGCCGATGATAATACAATCATCGAGGGGCAAGGATGGTATTTGTCAACATGCATTCAATTCATACCCTGCAAGAACTCAGAATGTTCATGATGACCACGACACTTTTGTCGAGAAACTTCACGAAGATGTAATCATTCAGCGACGACATCAAGCAAGGGAATGATGAAGCAAGAGGTTATCGGAATCACAGATAAGGCTGCTAGCTTAGAATTGAGATTGCCTTTCAGAACAACCAACAAGATGTTGAAAACTCGATGCAAGCTTAACATACAGTTGGGATTGTGTTCCAGGGATGAAGGGTATAGATAGCATGGTCGAGCTCCAATATGACAATGATGATGTAGCTTAACATCTTGGATTGTTATGATCGAGTACAAACTCGTAAGCAAGAAAGATTACTAAGAGTTGTTGGATTGCAATGTGTACTTGATTCAGTTATCGATGTATTTGCGTGTCCAACAACTCAAACACGAGGAAACTGGAATTAATGAAAATATCATAGTTGATGAGGAGCTCATAAGAAGTTATATAGCTCCGCAATATCCTCGAGCTACAAGGAATAATACTCGGAGGTAGATCAACTTTAAGGTTTGGACCGGTGTGTTGATCTAAAGAAGACAAGTACTTTTAACTCGCCTGAGAATGAAGTCATTGTAGGACAACATGGTCGGAACCATGATTGCAAAGGACAAGATCACATATACCAGATCAAATTATATAATGAATGATTATTGATACGAGAACTTTCTATGATAGGATCAACGTCGTTTCCATGGGCATGAACACAAAGTTCAAGGTCGACTCACACTTTATCAATGCATCACCTGCCATTTACTCCTCGCCTTTGATCAAGTTGTAGCCTTGAAAGAATATCCGGCAAACACCAGAAGAGTAAGACTCATGAAAACTTTTCGAGTCATATGGATTTAGGAAGGCATAGGTTCAACCCATAGGGGCATCTTAGGAACATATACCATACACTCCAAGAGTAATTAACACATGCTTGAAAACAGCGCATGGCCAACAAAAGTATAGGCTAGAATTTATCAGAGGGAGAAGACACAATTTACCAATGGCATCATGTGTCAGGGGAAGCATTCACAAGAATTTTCGAAAGCAAAAGATGTCGTCGGATAATAACCCAGAATGAGTCTGGCGGTCCACAAAGATCTGATGTAAGTATCGATATTCAATCCGAGGGATATAGGATGCAATGCATTGTGTTAATAAAACATCTGAAAATTATCGATACTTAATTACCAAAGGAATTATGATTTCCAGGTTGGCGTACCATAATCAGATGCTCCGATCAAATACAAGTAGGTTGAATGGACTTAGATGGACAACCAACCAAAAATTGATTTGTTGAGAACCAGCTCGGTCTGGAAGGATGTTTGAGCCGGAAGATAATTTATGAGTCACAACAGATGATTGTGTGCATTCACACAAAGGTAGAATCAATAAGATCACAGGAAAATCACAAAGGATTTTAATGAATGCTGCTAGACATATGGATTTATCCATAATGCAAGCATGTGAGAAAGCTCATGAACAATAGGTTAGGGAGGATTTCGGAAGATCGAGTAGTAATTCGAAGAACTCTCGGAACCCATAAGAACTGATGATGGACGAATCCTCGATAAGATAATTCGTTGCATCTCGTAAAAACAAGAGCATTTGGAAAGGAAATATCAATGACATTTGTATGCAGTCATCCACAGGGGTTGAAGGAGGAAGGGAACTCGCAAGAGCGATGGGCACAAGTTCTCGAGAGAAACATCGGAGAGTACTATCGAAGTCTTCTGACGGATTAAGCCATCGTCTGGAATTACGGGGCTCTCCGGGTTAGAGTTAGTAAAATCTTTAACCCGAAAGAGAAGAGAGAGTAGAGCCCAGAGTATAGGAAAAGAGTAAAAGATACTAATACCACCCAATTGAGATGTGGGCCCGTAAGCCACAACATCAGTGTTAGTAAAGTTTTTCAAACCCTAGACTCAACTTCGGTCAAGGAGTTGGAAAGGGGGCTACCTACAGGCAGTCGGCTCTGATACCAACTTGTGATGCCCTCGGTTTAATCGTACGCTAATCATACACGCAAATGCGTACGATCAAACCCAAGGACTCACGGGAAGATATCACAACACAACTCTAGACACAAATAAAACAATATCAGCTTCATATTTCAAGCCAGGGACCTCGAGGGCTAGAATACATAAGCTCGATAAACACACGAGTCAGCGGAAGCAACAATATCTGAGTACAGACATAAAACAAGGGGTGCCTTAGAGAAGGCTAGCACAAAAGATACAACGATCGAATGAGGCGAGGCCTCCTTGTTGGGGCATAGTTTATGCCTAAGTAATTTTGGTGATTGATGACAGTACCGTAAAGGACTAACCGTGTGTGTTAAGGTTTCAGATAACACACGTCAACGGCACAAGACGACTCATCTCCTCATTCATGGAACGGAAGCACGGCGCTCTCTACGATTCTCTTTATTTGAGTCATAGGAAAGCCGTACTATTAAGAGGGGATCCGTAGTGGAAAGGTTTGGGTGGAATCTATCTTTGCACGCGCACACTTCACATATTCTCCCTTACCTTCTTCATTGGAGCAGCCCCCGCCACTGTGTTTCTGCCCTCCTTGCAAATTGGTCCCCAGCGGTAGTACCGCTGGCCCTAGCGGTAGTACCGCTGGAATGCTAGCGGTAGTATCGCTGCAGCCAGCGGTAGTACCGCTGGCTGGCGGTAGTACCGCCCCTGGTCAGCGGTAGTACCGCTGGCTGGCGGTAGTACCGCACCTAGTCAGCGGTAGTACCGCTCCAGGAGCTCAGTACCGCCTGCCTAGCGGTAGTTCGTGGACGGACCTTTTTGCGAAGACTTTCTTGGCGGTGGTAGTGCTTTTTGCACTATCAGGGGCCCAGCGGTAGTACCGCTGGAGTGCGAGCGGTAGTACCGCTAGGCAGCGGTAGTACCACCCCTGGTCAGCGGTAGTACCGCTGGAGTGCCAGCGGTAGTACCGCTGGAGTGCCAGCGGTAGTACCGCTGCAGGCAGCGGTAGTACCGCTGGAGCTCGGGCACAGAGTGGAAAAACGGTCTGATTTCCCCCCCCACTATATAAAGGGTTCTTCTAGCTAAGGAACCTCATCTCTTACCTCTCTAAGCTCCATTGTTGCGCCCCAAGCTCAAAAGTGCCCGATCTCTCTCCCTAGCCAATCAAACTTGTTGATTCTTTAGGGATTGGTTGAGAAGGCCTAGATCCACACTTCCACCAAGAGAAAAGTTGATTCCCCCACCAATCCCTTGCGGATCTTGTTACTCTTGGGTGTTTGAGCATCCTAGACGGTTGAGATCACCTTGAAGCCATATTCCATTGTGGTGAAGCTTCGTGGTCTAGTTGGGAGCCTCCAAGCTTTGTGTGGAGTTGCCCCAACCTTGTTTGTAAAGGTTCGGTCGCCGCCTTCAAGGGCACCTATAGTGGAATCACGGTACCTTGCATCGTGCGAGGGCGTGAGGAGAATACGGTGGCCTTAGTGGCTTTTTGGGGAGCATTGTGCCTCCACACCGCTCCAACGGAGACGTACTTCCTGTCAAAGGGAAGGAACTTCGGTAACACATCCTCGTCTCCATCGGTTCCACTTGTGGTTATTTCTATCCTTTACTTTGTATTTGCTTATGCTTGTGACTATATCTTACTTGTCTTAATAGCTCTCGTTGTTAGCTTCTTTAGGGTTCACCTCATTGTCGTATTATTTGTGAACCCGTATGTTGTTTACCTTAACTTGCTAAGATTAATTAAAAAGTGGTCGTTGTCTATTCACCCCCCCCCCTCTAGCCAACCATATCGATCCTTTCAATTGGTATCAGAGCCACGTCTCTTTATTAAGGGTTTAACCACCCGAAGAGTATGGAAGGCGAAGAGGGAATTAACCATGGGCAACCCGAGGCCATGGACTTGACTTCGGTCACAAGGGACGACTTGAATACGGCTATGGCCGCTCTCAAGACGTCCTTGACGAACGAGGTCAAGACCATGCTTAAAGAGTTAATTGAGGGATTTAAAAGTTCACCCGAACCGGCTATAGTGGTTAAACCCATCGTTTCCGATTCGGAGGCCAACTCCTCTAAGGAAGCGGCTAAAGGTATGAAACCTCCCTCGTCTCACGAAAAGGATGGGACTGGAACATATGCCTCATTTCCACCCCCATGGTCTATGGAGGATCCGTTCCCGTACCACGTCTTAATCCTGTTGGTCCTCCTCCTAAGCTTGTGAAAGGTGACTTTGCTAACTGGGTATTTTCTATTAACTCTCATTTGAATCACAGCTCAACAAATTTGTGGAGAATCATTGAGCAAGGATATTATCCCCATGATCCAAGCAACCTCACTCCGAGAGAAGATGCAGACAATCAATACAATCACTCTGCTTTGTTTATTCTCCAGTCTGCAGTGCCACCTGAAGATCTTCCTCACTTGCGTCCCTTCACTTTGGCCAAGGATTGTTGGGAGCATATTATGGTGTTGTACAAGGGAAGCTCAAGCATTCAACGATCCAACTATGAAGTGATACTTGATAAGGCCGATGAGTTTGTGATGAAGGAAGATGAGGACCCTCGTGATCTCTATCGGAGGGTGACTGCTATTGCTGTGGCACTCAAGGATCATGGGAGCAAGGATGTGGATGACACATGGGTCAAACGCAAGTTCCTTAAAGCCATCATGCCTTTCAACAAAGCTATGTCATCAGTCATTCGTCAATGGCCAGACTTTCACTCCTTGTCTTCTAGTGAGGTGTTGGATGAATTCATTGCAATGTCAATCATGAATGAAACAGCCGACAATGCACTTGCTCGTGTTCGATCAAAGACAACTTCACCCAACCATGCGTTGAAAGCAAAAGCAATGCTTGAAGAAGAAGAAGAAGATGAGGAAGAGGAGGGATGCCCTGAGGACACAAAGTATGCCTATCATGAGCACATGGCTCTTGCATCAAGGCAGTTCTGGGGCAACAAGAGGAACTCAAGACCCACTTTCACCAAGAACAACTCAAGTGGATTCAAACCCAAACAACGAGTAAGGACATGCTATAACTGTGGTAACGTGAGTCACTTCGTGGCCGAATGTCCCTATGAGAAAAGGGAAGACAACGGAGGCAAGCTCATTCGCAAAGACAAAACCAAATCATTTCCAATCAAGAACAACTTTGTGAAGAAACCTCACCCAAAAGGGATGGTGGCCCTTGAAGAGTATCCTTCAGATGATGATGATGATGATGATGATACAGTGGCAACGGCAACTGTTGCTATTGCCACTACCTCTCCCCAGAAGGTGTCTCTCTTCAACGCCCCCAACGAGAACCACATCACCAAGTGCCTCATGGCAAAAGGTATCAATCAGGTAACTCCCATCATTAAGACCAACATTGCTTCTGCTCCTTCATTGTTAAATTGTGTTGAAGATAGTGATGTTGGGGAACTTAATGAGCATGATCTTGACAAGTTTCTGTGCACTATTAAGGGAGAACCCAAGAAGCACTTTGTTGCTCTCTTGGAACAACTGGGTGAGGCCACTGACCTCATTGAGTCTCATGGGGAGACCATCTCTGAGCTTTAGGGACATAGTCGTGACTATGCCGATGAAATTGCCGAATTATCTAGTGCTCTAGAAGAGGAGCGCACTCTTCGTTTGGCTCTTGAGGAGTCATATAACGATGACTGCGCTAAAATGCAAAAGAAACTAGATCATGATGTTGTTCTTACTCGTATGCTTAAATCTGAAAAGTATGCTCTTGAGGTTGGCCATGACAGACTCAAAAAGGAGTTTGACATACTTGACAAGGCCCACAAAGCCTTGAAAGGTGCTCATTTCTCTCTAAAAGAGTCTCATGATCAACTCCAAGCAAAGCTTACCAAGGAGATCTCTATGTTGGAAATATGCCCTAGAGGAAATAATAAATTAGTTATTATTATATTTCTTAGTTCATGATAATCGTTTATTATCCATGCTATAATTGTATTGATTGGAAACACAATACTTGTGTGGATACATAGACAAAACACTGTCCCTAGTAAGCCTCTAGTTGACTAGCTCGTTGATCAAAGATGGTCAAGGTTTCCTGGCCATAGGCAAGTGTTGTCACTTGATAACGGGATCACATCATTAGGAGAATCATGTGATGTTAATCCCCTCTCGTAGATGGACATCACCATGATAGGTCTTCGTGCGCGTAGGAAATTTTTTGTTTCCCATGCGACGTTCCCCAACAGTGGCATCATGAGCTAGGTTCATGCGTAGATGTCTTCTCGAGTAGAACAGAAAAGTTTTTGTGGGCGGTGATGTGCGTTTTGCTACCCTCCTTAGTCTTTTCTTGATTCCGCGGTATTGTTGGATCGAAGCGGCTCGGACCGACATTACTCGTACGCTTACGAGAGACTGGTTTCATCGCTACGAGTAACTCCGTTGCTCAAAGATGACTGGCGGGTGTCAGTTTCTCCAACTTTAGTTGAATCGGAATTGACCGAGGAGGTCCTTGGATGAGGTTAAATAGCAATTCATATATCTCCGTTGTGGTGTTTGCGTAAGTAAGATGCGATCCTACTAGATACGCATGGTCACCACGTAAAACATGCAACAACAATTAGAGGACGTCTCACTTGTTTTTGCAGGGTATGCTTGTGATGTGATATGGCCAACGATGTGATATGATATATTGGATGTATGAGATGATCATGTTGTAATAGTTAATATCGACTTGCGCGTCGATGGTACGGCAACCGGCAGGAGCCATAGGGTTGTCTTTATACTAACGTTTGTGCTTGCAGATGCGTTTACTATTTTGCTAGGATGTAGCTTTAGTAGTAATAGCATGAGTAGCACGACAACCCCGATGGCGACACGTTGATGGAGATCATGATGATGGAGATCATGGTGTGACGCCGGTGACAAGAAGATCGTGCCGGTGCTTTGGTGATGGAGATCAAGAAGCACGTGATGATGGCCATATCATGTCACTTATGAATTGCATGTGATGTTAATCCTTTTATGCACCTTATTTTGCTTAGAACGACGGTAGCATTATGAGGTGATCTCTCACTAAAATTTCAAGACGAAATTGTGTTCTCCCCGACTGTGCACCGTTGCTACAGTTCGTCGTTTCGAGACACCACGTGATGATCGGGTGTGATAGACTCAACGTTCACATACAACGGGTGCAAAACAGTTGCGCACGCGGAACACTCGGGTTAAGCTTGACGAGCCTAGCATGTGCAGACATGGCCTCGGAACACATGAGACCGAAAGGTCGATCATGAATCATATAGCTGATATGATTAGCATAGGGATGCTTACCACTGAAACTGTACTCAACTCGCGTGATGATCGGACTTGAGCTAGTGTAAGTGGATCATGAACCACTCAAATGACTAGAGAGATGTACTTTTTGAGTGGGAGTTCTTAAGTAATATGATTAATTGAACTAATTGTCATGAACATAGTCTAATGGTCTTTGCGAATTACGATGTAGCTTGCGCTATAGCTCTACTGTTTTTATATGTTCCTAGAGAAAATTTAGTTGAAAGTTGATAGTAGCAAACTTTGCAGACCGAGTCTGTAAAACCGAGGATTGTCCTCTTTGCTGCACATAAGGCTTATGTCCTTAATGCACCACTCGGTGTGCTGCACCTCGAGCGTCGTCTGTGGATGCTATGGACATCAGACATACACTTTTCTGATGACTACACGATAGTTCAGTACAAAATACTTAATGGCTTAGAAGCAAGGCGCCGAAAACGTTGTAAAACGTCACGGAACATAAGTGATGTTCTAAAGGGATGAAATTGCGATTTCATGCTTGTGCCCTTGTTAAGAGGTACGAGACCTCCAACAAGATTCTTTGTCCACAAAGTAAAGGAGAAAAGCTCAATCGTTGAGCGTGTGCTCAGATTGTCTGAGTACGACAATCACTTGAATCAAGTGGGAGTTAATCTTCCAGATGAGATGGTGATGGTTCTCCAAAGTCACTGCCACCAAGCTGTGAGAGCTTCGTGATGAACTATAACATATCAAGGATAGATACAATGATCCTTGAGCGATTCGCGATGTTTGACACTGCGAAAGTAGAAATCAAGAAGGAGCATCAATAGTTGATGGTTTGTAAAACCACTAAGTTTCAAGAAAGGCAAGGGCTAGCGGGGATACTTCGTGAAACGGCAAAACAGTTGCTGCACTAATGAAGAGACCCAAGATTAAACCCAAACCCGAGACTAAGTGCTTCTTTAATGAGGGGAACAGTCACTGAGGCGGAGCAACTCTAGATACTTGGTAGATAAGAAGGCTGGCAAAAGTCGAAAGAAGTGTATTTGATATACATGATGTTGATGTCTACTTTACTAGTACTCCTAGTAGCATGAGGGTATTGGATACCGGTTCGGTTGCTAAGTGATTAGTAACACGAAATGAAAGCTACGGCATAAACGGAGACTAGCTAAAGGCGGGGTGACGATACGTGTTGGAAGTGTTTCCAAGGTTGATATGATCAAACGTCGCACGCTCCCTCTACCATCGGGATTGGTGTTAAACCTAAATAATTGTTATTTGGTGCTTGCGTTAAGCATGAACATGATTGGATCGTGTTTATTGCAATACGATTATTCATTTAAAGAGAATAATGGTTACTCTATTTTCTTGAATAATCACCTTCAATGGTTTATTGAATCTCGATCGTAGTGTTACACATGTTCATAATATTGGTGCCAAAAGATACGAGTTAATGATGATAGTACCACTTACTTGTGGCACTGCCACTTGAGTCATGTTAGTATACATTGCATGAAGAGGCTCCATGCTGATGGATCTTTGTACTCACCTAATTTCGAATCACTAGTGACATGCAAATCATACCACATGAGCAAGGCCTTGTTTTCATTGAGATGAAACAAGATAGTAACTTGTTGGAAGTGATACATTTCGATGTATGCAGTCCAATGGGTGCTGAGGCACACAGTGGATATCATTATGTTCTTACTTCAATGATGATTTGAGTAGATACTAGAGTATTTACTTAATGAATCACAAGTCTGAAATATTGAAAAGTTCAATTCTGTTTCGGAGTGAAGTTCGTCGTAACAAGAGGATAAACTGTCTACGATATGATCATAGAAATGAATATCTGAGTTACGAGTTTTGGCAGTTAAGACAATGTGGAAATTGTTTCGCAGTTCATGCCACCTGGAACATCATAGTGTGATGATGTGTCTGAACATCATAGCCATGCACTATTTGGTATGGTGCATGCTATGATGTCTCTTATCGAATTACCACTATCGTTTATGGGTTATGCATTAGAGACAACCACACTCACTTTAAATAGGGCACCGCGTATTTCCGTTGAGATGACACAGTATAGACTGAGGTTTAGAGAAATCTAAACTGTCGTTTCTTGAAAGTTTGGGGCTTCGATACTTATGTGAAAAAGTTTCGGTCTGATAAGCTCGAACCCAAAGCGGATAAATGCATCTTCATAGGATATCCAAAACAGTTGGGTACATCTCCTATCTCAGATCCGAAAGCAAAGTGTTTGTTTCTAGAAACGGATCCTTTCTCGAGGAAAGTTTTCTCTTGAAAGAATTGAGTGGGAGGGTGGTAAAACTTGATGAGGTTATTGAACCATCACTTTGACCAGTGTGTAGCAGGGCGCAGGAAGTTGTTCCTGTGGCGCCTACACCAATTGAAGTGGCAGCTGATGATGGTGATCATCAAGCATCGGATCAAGTTACTACAAGCCTCGTAGGTCGACAAGGTCGCGTACTGCTGCAGAGTGGTACGGTAACCCTGTCTTGGAGGTCATGTTGTTGAGCAACAGTGAACCTACGAATTATGGAGAAAGCAATGGTGGGCCCGGATTCCGACAAATGGCTGGAAGCCATGAAATCCGAGAGAGGATCCATGTATGAAAACAAAGTGTAGACTTTGGAAGAACTACTTGATGGTCATAAGACTATTGAGTAGAGATGGATCTTTAAAAGAAGACAGACGATGATGGTGATAAGCCACTATTAAGAAAAGCTCGACTTGTCGCAAAGATGTTTTCGACAAGATCAAACAGTTGACTATGATGAGACTTTCTCACTCGTAGCGATGCTAAAGGTCTGTTAGAATTATGTTAGTTGTTGATGCATTATTTATGAAATATTGCACGTAGGATGTCAAAACATTGTTTCCTCGACGGTTTCCTTGAGCAAACATTGTATGTGATACAACCAGAAGGTTTTGTCGATCCTAAAGATACTAGCACGTATGCAAGCTCCAGTGATCCTTCAATGGACTGGTGCAAGCATCTCGGAGTTGGAATATACACTTTGATGAGATGATCAAAGATTTTGGGTTTGTACAAGGTTTATGAGAAACTTGTATTTCCAAAGAAGTGAGTGGGAGCACTATAGAATTTCTGATAAATATATGTGGTTGACATATTGTGGATCAGAAGTAATGTAGAATTTCTGTAAAGCATACAAGGTTGTTTGAAAGGAGTTTTTCAAAGGAATACCTGGATTGAGCTACTTGAACGTTGAGCATCAAAGATCTATGGAGATAGATCAAAAACGCTTAATGGAAGTTTCAACAAGATGCATGCCTTGACAAGTTTTTGAAAGAGTTCAAAATAGATCAGCAAAGAAGGAGTTCTTGGTTGCGTTGTAAGGTGTGAATTTGAGTAAGACTCAAAACCCGACCACGGCAGAATAAAGAGAATAGACGAAGGTCGTCTTCTATGCCTTAGCCGTAGACTCTAAAGTATGCCATGTTGAGTACCGCACCTGATGTGTGCCTTGCAGCAAGTCTGTACACCGAGTGATCCAGGATTGAATCACTGATCAGCGGTCAAAGTTATCCTTAGTAACTAGATAGACTAAGGAATTTTTCTCTATTATGGAGGTGGTTAAAGAGTTCGTCGTAAAAGGTTACGTCGATACAAGCTTTGACACTGATCCGAATAACTATGAGTAGTGAAACGGATTCGTATAGTAGAGTGGATATTTGAAGCATTTCCGAATAGCACGTAGTAGCAACATCTATAAGATGACATAAAGATTTGTAAAGAACGCACGGATCTAAAAGTTTCAGAACCGTTGACTAAAACCTCTCTCACGAGCAAGACGTGACCAGACCCCAGAACTATATGGGTGTTGGATTCGTTGAAATCACATGGTGATGTGAACTAGATTATTGACTCTAGTGCAAATGGGAGACTGTTGGAAATATGCCCTAGAGGCAATAACAAATTAGTTATTATTATATTTCTTAGTTCATGATAATCGTTTATTATCCATGCTATAATTGTATTGATTGGAAACACAGTACTTGTGTGGATACATAGACAAAACACTGTCCCTAGTAAGCCTCTAGTTGACTAGCTCGTTGATCAAAGATGGTCAAGGTTTCCTGGCCATAGGCAAGTGTTGTCACTTGATAACGGGATCACATCATTAGGAGAATCATGTGATGGACTAGACCCAAAGTAATAGACGTAGCATGTTGATCGTGTCATTTTGTTGCTACTGTTTTCTGCGTGTCAAGTATTTATTCCTATGACCATGAGATCATATAACTCACTGACACCGGAGGAATGCTTTCTGTGTATCAAACGTCGCAACGTAACTGGGTGACTATAAAGATGCTCTACAGGTATCTCCGAAGGTGTTAGTTGAGTTAGTATGGATCAAGACTAGGATTTGTCACTCCGTGTGACGGAGAGGTATCTCGGGGCCCACTCGGTAATACAACATCACACACAAGCCTTGCAAGCAATGTAACTTAGTGTAAGTTGCGGGATCTTGTATTACGGAACGAGTAAAGAGACTTGCCGGTAAACGAGATTGAAATAGGTATGCGGATACTGACGATCGAATCTCGGGCAAGTAACATACCGAAGGACAAAGGGAATGACATACGGGATTATATGAATCCTTGGCACTGAGGTTCAAACGATAAGATCTTCGTAGAATATGTAGGATCCAATATGGGCATCCAGGTCCCGCTATTGGATATTGACCGAGGAGTCTCTCGGGTCATGTCTACATAGTTCTCGAACCCGCAGGGTCTGCACACTTAAGGTTCGACGTTGTTTTATGCGTATTTGAGTTATATGGTTGGTTACCGAATGTTGTTCGGAGTCCTGGATGAGATCACGGATGTCACGAGGGTTTCCGGAATGGTCCGGAAACGAAGATTGATATATAGGATGACCTCATTTGATTACCGGAAGGTTTTCGGAGTTACCATGAATGTACCGGGAATGACGAATGGGTTCCGGGAGTTCACCGGGGGGGCAACCCACCCTGGGGAAGCCCATAGGCCTTGAGGGTGGCACACCAGCCCTTAGTGGGCTGGTGGGACAGCCCAAAAGGGCCCTATGCGCCTAGGAAAGAAAATCAAAGAGAAAAGAAAAAAAAGGAGGAGGTGGGAAGGGAAGGAAGGACTCCCACCCACCAAACCAAGTCCAACTCGGTTTGGGGGGGGAGACCTTCCCCCTTGGACTCGGCCGACCCCCTTGGGGCTCCTTGAGCCCCAAGGCAAGGTCCCCTCCCTCCCACCTATATATACGAAGGTTTTAGGGCTGATTGGAGACGACTTTTCCACAGCAGCCCGACCACATACCTCCACGGTTTTTCCTCTAGATCACGTTTCTGCGGAGCTCGGGCGGAGCCCTGCTGAGACAAGGTCATCACCAACCTCCGGAGCGCCGTCACGCTGCCGGAGAACTCTGCTACCTCTCCGTCTCTCTTGCTGGATCAAGAAGGCCGAGATCATCGTCGAGTTGTACGTGTGCTGAACGCGGAGGTGCCGTCCGTTCGGTACTAGATCGTGGGACTGTTCGCGGGATTGTTCGCGGGGCGGATCGAGGGACGTGAGGACGTTCCACTACATCAACCGCGTTCACTAACGCTTCTGCTGTACGGTCTACAAGGGTACGTAGATCACTCACCCCCTCTCGTAGATGGACATCACCATGATAGGTCTTCGTGCGCGTAGGAAAATTTTTGTTTCCCATGCGACGTTCCCCAACACTCTACTTGTCCTCCCTTTTTGTTAATTTATAATGCTTGTGCAACTAACCCCTGTTGTGAGCATGTACATCTTGTGGAGGAAAATGCCAAGTTAAAGGATAAACTTGAGAAGGGTCTTGTGGCATGCATACAAGGTGAGAAGAGTCTGAACGATCTCTTGAACACTCAAAAGGGTGTTGTAGGAAAGGAAGGACTTGGACTTACCTCCAAGTCAAAAGGTAAAAGGAAGAACAAGAACAAACGATCTCTCAGCCTCATGGACATCTTTGTCAAAGAGGGTGAGGGGACTCAGAAGGTGAACAGGAACAAGGTGGACTATGGGAACCCCAAGAAGGGCAAAACCGTTCCTGCTAACACAACCGGCAAACTCAATTCTTCTTATGTTTTGTGTTGTGCTAGTGATGGGCATGTTTATGCCAGATTTGTTGGTTCCTACGATGAGGATATTGAATGGGCTATCTGGGTTCCTAAGACCCTTGTCTCTAACATGAAAGGACCCATTAAAAAATGGGTACCTAAAACCAAGCCTTGATCTATTGCAGGAGTTTGCTTCCGGTGGGGTGTCATGGTTGCTCGATAGTGGAGCAACAAATCATATGACCGGAAGCAAGGACTTAGTGGTGGATGTGCGTCCTTCTCCATCTATGCCCACCCATGTCCAATTCGCCGATGCATCCTCTTCAAAGGTATTGGGATTTGGTAAGGTGGTCGTCTCTCAAGATTTATCTATTGAGAAGGTCATGCTTGTTGAGTCACTTGCCTACAATTTACTTTCGGTTCGTCAACTTGCAATTATGGGTTTTTCCACATTCTTTAATATTGACACTGTGGTCCTCCTGAGGAGCAAGACTCTTAAAGTAGCCTATGTTGGACATGTCGAAAATGGTCTTTATGTGGTGAACTTCTCAAAGCGACCCACTAAGACTGCGACATGTTTAATGGCTAAAGTTGACGTGGGCTGGCTTTGGCATCGCCGTTTAGCTCATGTCAATATGAGATCTTTGCAAAGTCTTCTGACAGGGGACCATGTTCGAGGACTAACAAATGTGAGCTTTGCTAAAGATCGTGTTTGCAGTGCCTGCATTGAAGGAAAGATTCATGAAACTGCTCATCGTCCAACGACTCTTATCTACACTAAGAGGCCACTGGAACTTCTCCATATGGATCTGTTTGGTCCTCCATCATTTGATAGTCTTGGAGGCAGAAAGTATTGCTTTGTGATTGTTGACGACTACTCAAGATATACCTGGGTATACTTCTTTAAAAATAAGAGTGAGACTCAGCAAACGGTCATCAACTTTGCTAATGAAGCGCAACGTCAACATGAAGCAAAGATCTTGATGATTAGGAGTGACAACGGCACAGAGTTCAAGAACTACACCTTAGATGAGTTTCTAGGTGATGAGGGAATAAAGCACCAATATTCTGCACCATATACCCCTCAGCAAAACGGCGTGGCAGAAAGGAAGAACCGGACCTTGATAGACGCTACAAGGACAATGATGGCAGAATTCAAATCTCCATATAACTTCTGGGCAGAGGCCATCAACACAGCATGTCATGCATCCAATCGGCTCTACATCCGCAAAGGCTTGAACAAGACTCCGTATGAGATTTTAACTGGAAACAAACCCAATCTCAAGTACTTCCGGGTATTCGGTTGTAAGTGTTTCATTCTCAAGAAAGGAGCACGGCTAGCTAAATTTGATTCTAGAGCACATGAAGGTATCTTTGTTGGTTATGCTACAAACTCTCATGCTTACCGTGTCCTCAACAAGTCCACCGGACTAATTGAGGAGACGTGTAACGTAGAGTTTGATGAAAATAATGGCTCCCAAGTGGAGCAAAGTGGTCTTTGTGATGTAGGTGATGAAATTCCTCCCCAAGCCATAAGAAGAATGGGGATTGGTCAAATACTCCCCATTGAGGAACCCCTTGTGGCCGAAGGAGAAGGACAATGCTCTACTCACGTGGAGCCATCACCCCCACAAGCCCCACATGCTTCCGATGAACAAAGAGAAGACTCTCAACAAGTTGAACAAGCTCAAGGTCAAGATCAATTGCCCAACAATGATGATGTGTCCCATGATATTCAAGCACTACCCCAAGACTCCGAACCTGCTCATGATCAAGATCAAGTGCATCCCCGAGATCCATACCAAGTAGAAGCGCAAGATCAAGATCAAGAGCAACCACTAATACAAGAACAAACTAGTGAACCTGCTCAAGTCGAAGGACAAGATGATCAGGAGACTGTCTCACAATTCCCCTCTGGAGCTCCAACAGTCGGCTCAAGACGCAAGGGCAAGCAAAGGAAACAAGTCGATGCTCCCCCGTTATCTAATGAAGAACTCTTGGAGCGTCGAGCAGCCAAGAATGCGAACAAGCTGAGAGTCAAGTCACATCTTATGAAGAATGTACTTGGCAGTTTAAAAAAGGGAGTATCCACCCGTCAACAGCTTTGGAATTATTGTGAGCATCACGCGTTTGTCTCGTATTGTGAACCTCAATAGGTACAGGAAGCGCTCGATGATGAGGATTGGCTTATGGCCATGCACAAAGAACTTAACAACTTCGAGCGCAACCAAGTCTGGGATTTAGTACCTCGGCCAACGGAGGAACATAATGTCATCGGGACCAAATGGATATTCAAGAACAAGCAAGATGCCAATGGAATTGTGATTCGAAACAAGGCAAGATTGGTGGCTCAAGGCTACTCCCAAGTCGAGGGTATCGACTACGGTGAAACCTTTGCCCGTGTTGCTCGTCTAGAATCTATTCGCATGTTGCTTGCATTTGCCTCTCATCATAACTTCAAATTACAGCAAATGGATGTGAAAAGTGCCTTTCTTAATGGTCCTTTGAATGAGTTGGTCTATGTCAAACAACCCCCGAGATTCGAACATCCCAAGCTCCCCAATCATGTGTACAAACTTAATAAGGCACTCTATGGCCTTAAACAAGCCCCACGCGCGTGGTATGAGTATCTTACTGAGTTGTTACAAGATCGTGGGTTTGAAATTGGGAAGATATATCCCACTCTTTTTACTAAGAGGGTTAAAGGGGATTTGTTCATATGCCAACTATATGTTGATGATATTATCTTTGGCTCTCCTAACATTTCATTCAATGAAGAATTTGCTGCACTAATGACTGAGAAGTTTGAGATGTCCATGATGGGAGAGTTGAAGTTCTTCCTCGGGTTCGAGATTAGACAAGGTCTAGAAGGGACATTCATCAAACAATCCAAGTACACTCAAGACATGCTCAAACGGTTCGAGCTCGAAGATGTCAAACCGGTCAAGTTCCCCATGCCAACAAGATGCAAGCTTGACAGTGATCCCAATGGTGAAGCAGTGGATCAAAAGGTATACCACTCCATGATTGGATCCCTCCTTTACCTTTGTGCATCTAGACCAGATATTATGTTGAGTGTAGGGATATGTGCACGGTTTCAATCCGCACCAAAAGAAAGTCATTACATGGCTGTTAAGCGAATCTTTCGATATTTGGCTCATACCCCAAACTTTGGCCTCTGGTATCCCAAAGGAGCAAACTTCAATCTAGTTGGCTATTCTGACTCAGATTGGGCAGGAGATTGTGTAGAGAGGAAGTCAACGTCTGGAGGATGCCAATTCCTTGGTCGCTCATTGGTAAGTTGGTCGTCAAAGAAGCAGAATTGCGTATCCTTATCATCCACCGAAGTTGAGTATGTGGCAGCTGCAAGTTGTTGTGCACAATTGCTATGGATGAGGCAAACTTTAAAGGATTATGGTGTCACTTGTGACAAAGTGCCTCTTCTATGTGACAATCAAAGCGCTATCAAGATTTCACTCAACCCAGTGCAACATAGCAAAACCAAACATATTGATATTCGTCATCACTTCATTCATGAACATATCAAGCTAGGTGATATTGAGGTTCACTTCATCCACACTGAAGAGCAACTTGCAGATATTTTCACTAAGCCTCTAGATGAAGCAAGGTTCCGGGAGTTAAGGCATGAGCTAAATATCATTGATTCAAGTAATGTGGATTGAAACTAGGCATATTGCACCTCACTTTGCATTCCATCTTGGTCTAGATGTAGGCATGGACATAGGGGGAGTGTTGTTCTCTTAATGAACTTTCCCTCCCCCCATTATGCATAAATCAATCTAGTCTTTCACTTTAGCCATTGTCAAATGGCACTTGTGCTTCAAAGACGAGCATTTGTCATGAATCCAAGGATAATTCTTCGCGGTGTCATACCATTGTCTCAAACATAGGTGGCCTCGGCCACCGCCCCTTTCTTTTGTATAGAAGAAAGGATATACAATGACAAGTCAGTACATTTTTCTAGGTGCTATCTCGTTTTTACTTACTTGTCATTTGCCCAAGTTCTTCTCTTATCCTAGGCCGTGTTGTGACATTTGCAGCGGTACTACCGCCAGGGTAGCGGTACTACCGCCAGGACCCCAGCGGTACTACCGCCAGGGGTAGCGGTACTACCGCCAGGGGTAGCGGTACTACCGCTAGGGATAGCGATACTACCGCCAGGATCCCAATCTAACACGACCGGCTAGGAAATTTTTAGGGCTGTCTCAAGGGGGAGCGGTACTACCGCCAGGGGGAGTGGTACTACCGCCAGGACCCCAGCGGTACTACCGCCAGGCAGCGGTACTACCGCTAGGTTGTCAGCGGTACTACCGCTGGACCGTACCCCTTGGGATATATAAAGGAGGGGGAGCCCATTTTTCTCAGCCTGTTTCTTCTTTCTCGCAGCTCCTCCCTCCCCTAGCCCGAAATCTCCCTGTTTGGATCTCGTTTCGTGGAGCTCCTTCTCTCCGTTGGATTGGAAGGGTTGCTCCACCTCTCCTTCCTCCTCCAAGGGCCATGAATCCCGGTAAAGCTCCTCCCCTTCTTCTATTTGGTTGATGTTCTTGTTCTAGGGTTAGGAGCATTAGGGATTGGATCCATGTCTTTGACCTTGTGCCTTGTTCTTGGATGGCATGAAGGAGATATTTGAGGGGAGTGTAGGTCCTATGAATTGTTGTTGATTATGTTGCCATGCCCTAGGATTTACTTGTTTTAGATCTAGCACTTGAACTATGTTTGGATTAGATCTAAAACCTGCTCTCTCTTGCCTAGGCATGTACTTATTTCGGTATTACCTGTGATCCTCATGTGAGTAGGGCTGGGGTGGTGTTCTTAGTGCTCATACACAGCCCATGCCCTCGTAAAATTCGTGTAGCCCTATGCATGAGGTCTATTTTTATCTGTCAGATCTGAAAGTCAAACCCCAGCGGTACTACCGCCAGGGGTAGCGGTACTACCGCCAGGAGGATTCACTGTGCATTCTTTTCATGTGCTTGGCAATGAGTGTTTATTTTTCTGCTTTTTCTAGTTCATTGCCTTGACTCTTTTTTGTCACTTCTTTTTGATGTGTGCTTTGTGTCACAGGTAGTGCTCGCCGTTCGAACCCCCCACGGGACACGCAGTCAAAGCAGTTTCGCAACCCAGAGGCTCCCGAGGGGTCTGCCACCTCAGGTCTTCAACCCAAAAGGCAGTCCTTCAAGAAGACCGCAAGCAAGGACAAAAGGATCAATGTCCGTACAATGTCCCCCAAGGACTTTCTGCGGTTTCGCACTCAGAACCATTATCTCAACGAGAGGGCTGTGATCAAGGATGTTGACCATGTCTGGGCAAAGGATCAGTGCAGGATCTACCGTGATGTTGTCGCGCACTTCAAGAAAAACTATGTCTCCGTTCAGTGGATTGACCTAGCTCATCTTCAGCGGAACCTGGACTATTTTGGTGATGCCCTCTCTCTGATTGACAAACTGGGCATCAAGGACATCATCACTTACAAGACAGATTTTGACCCCACCGCTGTTGCTCAGTTCTATGTCACGGTCCACTTCTCTCCTCATGAAGAGCGCTCTATGGTGTGGATGACTGGGACTTAGAAGATGACCGGTACCTGGCGTGAATTCATGCAATTCCTCAACATTGACTTCCAGGGAGCTGACACTCCACTTGGGTTGCGTCCTCATGCTGCAGCCCCCACCGATAGGGCCCCCGCAAAGGACAAATTGCAGAAACTCTATGTGAGGAAGGGTGTGCTCCCCAAGCATCTGGACATCATGCATTGAATCCTTCGCAACACCCTCTTCCCTCGCATTAGTAACTTCGACGAGGTTCATGGCTCCTTGGCTGAGATGCTGCTGCTTTTTGAGGAGGCTATGTCTAAGGAGTCTGCCCCTCTGGATATTTCTGATGTGATGTTCACGGAGCTCTGGAACTGCATCATCATGCGTAAGGTTCCCATCTACGGGCCCTATCTGTTCGCATATATTCGTCATAAGTGGCAAGAGGCTTTTCCGGAGGAGGTGCTCTACGCTCAGTCTGACTACATTGTGCACGACCCGATCAAGCTTCGCATCAAGGAGAAATGGGCCAACCCATCAACTTCCTCTCAGCACATGGATACTGACACAGAGACTGCTACTGACAGAGGAACCACCTCTCAGTCCCGCTCTTCTGCCATGCCATCTTGGGCCATCAAACTGCAGGATAAGATGAAGACTCTATTATGTATGCAGGCTAAGGGTCAGTACCAGACGCACGTGGCTCAGAAGGAGAGCCGCCAGAGGCACAAGCGTGTTCTCAGGACTCTTGATGTGGACATCTCCAGCGGATCAGAGGACGACATCACTCCAGAGGCTACTTGGATGCAGGCTCAAGGATACCAGTGGTCTGGCGATGAGGCGGAAGAGGAGGAGCAGGACGATCAGGAGGGTACCGACGAGTCTGGCGATGCTGAGGATGAGGAGTAGCTACCTGTGGCATTAGGTGTGCCCCTTTTTTGTGTCTTGTGCCAAAGGGGGAGAGAGTCTAGGAGCTGGATTTGCTTTCATAGTCGAACTTTGCTTTGCTTTGCTTTCTTTCGTGTGGTTTGCTTCGAACTTGGTTTGCTTCTAGTTTGCTATCATTTGTAAGACATGAACTTATGTGAGATTTATTTCCATCATATGTTGTGAGTCATATGCCCCGTATTGTCATATATCTCTATCTTTTTGTTCTCATATTATTCTCTGTGCAAATCCGGTATTGTCATCAATCCACCAAAAAGGGGGAGATTGTTGGGGCATAGTTTATGCCTAAGTAATTTTGGTGATTGATGACACTACCGTAAAGGACTAACTGTGTGTGTTAAGGTTTCAGATAACACACGTCAATGGCACAAGACGACTCGTCTCCTCATTCATGGAACGGAAGCACGACGCTCTCTACGATTCTCTTTATTTGAGTCATAGGAAAGCCGTACTATTAAGAGGGGATCCGTAGTGGAAAGGTTTGGGTGGAATCTATCTTTGCACGCGCACACTTCACATATTCTCCCTTACCTTCTTCATTAGAGCGGCCCCCGCCACTGTGTTTCTGTCCTCCTTGCAAATTGGTCCCCAGCGGTAGTACCGCTGGCCCTAGCGGTAGTACCGCTGGAAAGCTAGCGGTAGTATCGCTGCAGCCAGCGGTAGTACCGCTGGCTCGCGGTAGTACCGCCCTGGTCAGCGGTAGTACCGCTCCAGGAGCTCAGTACCGCCTGCCTAGCGGTAGTTCGTGGACGGACCTTTTTGCGAAGACTTTCTTGGCGGTGGTAGTGCTTTTTGCACTACTAGGGGCCCAGCGGTAGTACCGCTGGAGTGCGAGCGGTAGTACCGCTAGGCAGCGGTAGTACCGCCCCTGGTCAGCGGTAGTACCGCTGGAGTGCCAGTGGTAGTACCGCTGGAGATCGGGCAGAGAGTGGAAAAACGGTCTGATTCCCCCCCCCACTATATAAAGAGTTCTTCTAGCTGAGGAACCTCATCTCTTACCTCTCTAAGCTCCATTATTGCGCCCCAAGCTCAAAAGTGCCCGATCTCTCTCCCTAGCCAATCAAACTTGTTGATTCTTTAGGGATTGGTTGAGAAGGCCTAGATCCACACTTCCACCAAGAGAAAAGTTGATTCCCCCACCAATCCCTTGCGGATCTTGTTACTCTTGGGTGTTTGAGCATCCTAGACGGTTGAGGTCACCTCGAAGCCGTATTCCATTGTGGTGAAGCTTCGTGGTCTAGTTGGGAGCCTCCAAGCTTTGTGTGGAGTTGCCCCAACCTTGTTTGTAAAGGTTCGGTCGCCGCCTTCAAGGGCACCTATAGTGGAATCACGGTACCTTGCATCGTGCGAGGGCGTGAGGAGAATACGGTGGCCTTAGTGGCTTTTTGGGGAGCATTGTGCCTCCACACCGCTCCAACGGAGACGTACTTCCTGTCAAAGGAAAGGAACTTCGGTAACACATCCTCGTCTCCATCGGTTCCACTTGTGGTTATCTCTATCCTTTACTTTGTATTTGCTTATGCTTGTGACTATATCTTACTTGTCTTAATAGCTCTCGTTGTTAGCTTCTTTAGGGTTCACCTCATTGTCGTATTATTTGTGAACCCGTATGTTGTTTACCTTAACTTGCTAAGATTAATTAAAAAGTGGTCGTTGTCTATTCACCCCCCCCTCTAGCCAACCATATCGATCCTTTCAATTGGTATCAGAGCCACGTCTCTTTATTAAGGGTTTAACCACCCGAAGAGTATGGAAGGCGAAGAGGGAATTAACCATGGGCAACCCGAGGCCATGGACTTGACTTCGGTCACAAGGGACGACTTGAATACGGCTATGGCCGCTCTCAAGACGTCCTTGACGAACGAGGTCAAGACCATGCTTAAAGAGTTAATTGAGGAATTTAAAAGTTCACCCGAACCGGCTATAGTGGTTAAACCCACCGTTTCCGATTCGGAGGCCAACTCCTCTAAGGAAGCGGCTAAAGGTATAAAACCTCCCTCGTCTCACGAAAAGGATGGGACTAGAACATATGCCTCAGTTCCACCCCCCATGGTCCATGGAGGATCCGTTCCCGCACCACGTCTTAATCCTGTTGGTCCTCCTCCTAAGCTTGTGAAAGGTGACTTTGCTAACTGGGTATTTTCTATTAACTCTCATTTGAATCACAGCTCAACAAATTTGTGGAGAATCATTGAGCAAGGATATTATCCCCATGATCCAAGCAACCTCACTCCGAGAGAAGATGCAGACAATCAATACAATCACTCTGCTTTGTTTATTCTCCAGTCTGCAGTGCCACCTGAAGATCTTCCTCACTTGCGTCCCTTCACTTTGGCCAAGGATTGTTGGGAGCATATTATGGTGTTGTACAAGGGAAGCTCGAGCATTCAACGATCCAACTATGAAGTGATACTTGATAAGGCCGATGAGTTTGTGATGAAGGAAGACGTGGACCCTCGTGATCTCTATCGGAGGGTGACTGCTATTGATGTGGCACTCAAGGATCATGGGAGCAAGGATGCGGATGACACATGGGTCAAACGCAAGTTCCTTGAAGCCATCACGCCTTTCAACAAAGCTATGTCATCGGTCATTCGTCAGCGGCCAGACTTTCACTCCTTGTCTTCCAGTGAGGAGTTGGATGAATTCATTGCAATGTCAATCATGAACGAAACAGCTGACAATGCACTTGCTCGTGTTCGATCAAAGACAACTTCACCCAACCATGCGTTGAAAGCAAAAGCAATGCTTGAAGAAGAAGAAGATGAGGAAGAGGAGGGCTGCCCTGAGGACACAAAGTATGCCTATCATGAGCACATGGCTCTTGCATCAAGGCAGTTTTGGGGCAACAAGAGGAACTCAAGACCCACTTTCACCAAGAACAACTCAAGTGGATTCAAACCCAAACAACGAGTAAGGACATGCTATAACTGTGGTAACGTGAGTCACTTCGTGGCCGAATGTCCCTATGAGAAAAGGGAAGACAACGGAGGCAAGCTCATTCGCAAAGACAAAACCAAATCATTTCCAATCAAGAACAACTTTGTGAAGAAACCTCACCCAAAAGGGATGGTGGCCCTTGAAGAGTATCCTTCAGATGATGATGATGATGATGATGATACAGTGGCAACGGCAACTGTTGCTATTGCCACTACCTCTCCCCAGAAGGTGTCTCTCTTCAACGCCCCCAACGAGAACCACATCACCAAGTGCCTCATGGCAAAAGGTATCAATCAGGTAACTCCCATCATTAAGACCAACATTGCTTCTGCTCCTTCATTGTTAAATTGTGTTGAAGATAGTGATGTTGGGGAACTTAATTCTTCCCGCGTAGCCGGTTAGTGCGAAAAGGTCTCCGTCCAACCCAGATCAAATACCCAAATCCATTAACATTTTAATTAGGCCAACAACACAGTCTCACGGGAATCCACCCGTCTTACAACTAATCACCAAAGATCCCAGTAACATGGTTGAGTAACTGTGTGGTTGTACCCGTCAAGGTGGGCTTAGAGGAATCACCCTCGGGGGTCCCACACTTGAGGGGTTGCACGATAGAGGTGTCATCGGGAATGGTGAAAGAGGAATCACCCTCGATAACCACGACCGACTAGCTATACTACAGAGATATCATCAGGAGTACTTAGCGAGGTGTCACCCTCGGTACCCAATAGTATCTCTGTAGCGTCGTACAACGAAGGGGGTGTATGTGTTGTGTCGGGTCTGGCTCATCGATCAGAGATCGAGATTTGAAAACAAGCGGGGCAACTGGACTACAGGGTCAGAGGGGATGACTGCTCCACCTATACTAAGCAGATTAAAGGTATAGTACTGAAAGTAGCAGTTCATCAAAAATAGGCTATGCATCAGATATAGGAGCTAACTACAACAGTAGCAAAATACTAATGCAAGCAGTAGGAAGAAAGACAGTGGCAAAGGACTGATCGGCAGGGTCATAGATGTACCCGGCAGCAGCGTCAGTCTCGGGGTCTACCGGTAAGAAGAGGGGGAAGAAACAATAAATAATAGCAACGATGCAACACAAAGCATGACATGGCAAAATGCAGGCTAGACATGAGCTAACGCAGCAACATCCGTCATAGACGGGTCGGAAGAATATCTGACGATATTTTCCGGGTCTCGGGCTACTACCGGTCATACTGGAAA
The DNA here is from genome assembly GCF_904849725.1 of Hordeum vulgare subsp. vulgare. Taxonomy (NCBI): domain Eukaryota; kingdom Viridiplantae; phylum Streptophyta; class Magnoliopsida; order Poales; family Poaceae; genus Hordeum; species Hordeum vulgare. Next base: position 4,934,636 of record NC_058521.1, on the reverse strand, counting down.
CGATGGAAATGTTCCATGTTTGCTATGCTAGGGACGCGTGACAAACGAATGGACCGTGTATTCGGGTTCGTCTCGTTCTGCTGATCAACTTTCATGTTGAAAATATTTTGATCTGACTTACAGATTATTTAATATTAATTTTTAAAGTTTTATTCAATAATTAAGAATTAAAAACAGATTTAAATAATTTAATAAAAAACTATTATGACATCAGCATGATGTCATGCTGACATCAACATTTGACTGGTCAACTGACTAGCGGGTCCAGAACGTCATAGGCACAAGTTTTAATTTAGTTAAATATTGATTAATCAGATTAATTTAATGGGGGACCCACGTGACATACTCTAATTATTCTAATTATCCAATTAATTAATTAACTGATATATCTATTTATTTATTTAATAAAAACATTATTTTTTATTTTTATATTTTAATTTCACTTTTCTTTAAAAGGGGTGTGGGGCCTCCGTGTCATAGACAGCGGGGTGCGTTGGCCCCACCGGTAAGTGGCTTTAGGCCAAATACTCGGTTTTATTCACAGATACATAATCATGCAAATATCGTATTCCTCCAAATACCTATATACGCAAATACATACATCGCATCTCATACATACATACATACATACGCAACTAACACACCTTTTTCTAACTTTCATCTCCCTCTCTGTGTTGACACACAGATAACACAGAGTCTGTTAACTTTCTCAACATAGAAGAGAGCCAACTTCATCTCCTCCTATCGGAGTCAAACGTCGATGGATGGGAGCCCCGTTTGCCGGAATGGAACCGGGACGGCGAGGGGAACGAGATGGTGGGAGGAGCCCGAGGAGGGGTTCACCAACGTTGATGAGACGGCCCGGTGAAGCCGGAGTTTGCGGGAAGGCGGAGGTGACGGCGTGGAGGCATTCCCGGAGGCGGTGATGACGGATCCGGTGAGGAGGGGCCTCGGTGCGAGGCCCTAGCACGGCGGGGAGCTCGACCGACGCGAGGTGATGAGGGGAGTGGAGCGGGATCTGGCGAGGAGGAGGCGCCGGAGGGACACCGCGGTGCAGGGGCCGGCCGGCGCGGGCTTCGGCATGGGCGAGCGTAGGGAGGCCGAGGCGGGGCCGCCATGGCCGGCGAGGCCCCGGCCGAGGCACCGGTGGGGAGGGGCGGCCGGTGAGGGGGGTCGCCGGGGCGCCGTTGGAGTAGGAACCCGACGGGAGGGACCTTCGGCCGGGTGGCGGGAGAGGGTACCGCCGGGGAGGGGTGGAGAGGTAGGGCGAGGTGGGATCTGGGGGGTGGTCGGGTGCGGTGGTGAGGAGGGGTCTCGCGGGGGGGTGCCTCGTGCGGATGGTCTCGTGAGAGAGAGGGAGACCAGGGGCGAGCGGGGATGGGTAGTTGGGATCGTGGGAAGGGGGAAGGCTTGGTCGTGGGTAGCGACCGGGGGAGGGGGGCTGAGTGCGCGCGAGGGGTTGGTGGGGGTTGACCGAGAGAAGGGTTACGTGGGACTCGGAGAGAGAGGGATCGTGCGGGAGGGGTGAGAGCGAAGGCGCCGGTGGGGCGTTCCCCTGGCGGCGGCAGATGGGAACGGGAGGAGCTGGGGGTGCGCTAGGGTTCCCAACGCAGCGGCTGGAGGCCTGGCCGGCTGGGCCACTAGGCCCAGTTGGGCCAAGGGGTTTTTCTTTTGTTTTTTTTGTTTTTTTAATACTATAATATATTTATTTATTCCTTTTTTCTAAATAGTTTTCTGTTTTAATTATATAGGGACTGCAATAATTTTATAAATGCCATGTTCACTTTATAAATCATTAGGGAATCTTTTTGTCTCTCCCGACATTTTCTTATCTTAAGATCCGAAAACTTCTATTGTTTTGATTTTATTTCAAACTTGAATTTGCATCGTTTGAAGCTATGCGAGATTACCAATAGTAATCCCGGTGACGTGTCACCATTAGCATATGTTTAGTGTAGCTTAATTTACCGGGGCGTCACAGGTGGTGGTTGAGAGGAGCGGCGTGGGGCGGCGATCAGTCGGGAAAGAACGAGGAAGTACTCCCTCTGCACTGAATTACTTGTTGTAGAAACTGATCAAAATGGATGTATCTAGAACTAATATATTTCTAGATACATCCATTTCCGCAACAAGTAATTCCGGACAGAGGGAGTATAACTTTTTGGGTTGCATGAGGTGATATTGGGGTGTGTCATATAGATTAAGAAGACAAACTTAAAGTATGCCTACCCATACATACCTTATCTCTGCCTGAACTGATTCAATAGAAATGAACTTAGTGAGGTTGTATCATGTACTTCAATGAGGTTATCATGTTGATAGCTGACACTAGAGAAACCTATGGACCCTAGGCTTTGTTTCCAAGGATTGCAAAACTCGTTTCATTCATGTTTCCATACTGTCACCTTGTTGTTTTTAAATATCCAAAAAATACAAAAATATTACCGCATCCATATTGTCTATACACCACCTAATTTATCAATATCTTTGCGGGACTAGTGCACCCAAATAATGTTGGAAATATGCCCTAGAGGCAATAATAAATTAGTTATTATTATATTTCCTTGTTCATAATAATCGTTTATTATCCATGCTAGAATTGTATTGATTGGAAAATCAAATACATATGTGGATACATAGACAAACACACTGTCCCTAGTGAGCCTCTAGTTGACTAGTTCGTTGATCAAAGATGGTTAAGGTTTCCTGGCCATAGGCAAGTGTTGTCACTTGATAATGGGATCACATCATTAGGAGAATCATGTGATGGACAAGACCCAAATTATATACGTAGCATATTGATCATGTCATTCTATTGCTATTGTTTTTTGTGTGTCAAGTATTTATTCCTATGATCATGAGATCATATAACTCACTGGCACCGGAGGAATACCTTGTGTGTATCAAACGTCACAACGTAACTGGATGATTATAAAGGTACTCTACAGGTATCTTCGAAGGTGTCCGTTGAGTTAGTATGGATCAAGACTGGGATTTGTCACTCCGTTTGACAGAGAGGTATCTCGGGGCCCACTCGGTAATACAACATCACACACAAGCCTTGCAAGCAATGTGACTAAGTGTAAGTCACGGGATCTTGTATTACGGAACGAGTAAAGAGACTTGCTGGTAACGAGATTGAAATAGGTATGCGGATACCGACGATCAAATCTCGGGCAAGTAACATACCGAAGGACAAAGGGAATGACATACGTGATTATATGAATCCTTGACACTGAGGTTCAACCGATAAGATCTTCGAAGAATATGTACGATTCAATATGGGCATCCAGGTTCCGCTATTGGATATTGACCGAGGAGTACCTCGGGGCATGTCTACATAGTTCTCGAACCCGCAGGGTCTGCACACTTAAGGTTCGATGATGTTTTAGTATAGGTGAGTTATATCTGTGGTTACCGAATGTTGTTCGGAGTCCCGGATGAGATCACGGACGTCATGAGGGTTTCCGGAATGGTCCGTAAATGAAGATTGATATATAGGATGGTTTCATTTGGTTACCGGAAGGTTTTCGGGCATTACCGGCATTGTACCGGGAGTAACGAATGGGTTCCGGAAGTTCACCGGGAGGGGGGCAACCCACCCGGAGGGAGCCCAATGGCTTTAGGGTGGCGCACCAGCCCTTAGTGGGCTGGTGGGACAGCCCAAGAAGGCCTTGGCGCCATGAGGAGAAAAACCAAAGAGAAAAAAAAAGGAGAGAGGGGAGGTGGGAAGGAAGAGGAGGACTCCTCCTTCCCCAACCTAATTGGAGTAGGATTCCTCCTCTCCTCCTGGCCGGTGCACCCTTGGGGACTTGGTCCTCAAGGCAAGCCCCCTCCCCCTCCCTCCTATATATAGTGGTGATTTAGGGCTGATTTGAGACAACTTTTGCCACGTGCAACTCAGATCTAGACACCATGGTTCTTCCTCTAGATCGGATTTCTGCGGAGCTCGAGCGGAGCCGTGCAGGAGTAGATCGTCACCACCACCGGAGCGTCGTCACGCTGCCGGATAACTCATCTACTTCTCCGTCTTGCTTGCTGGATCAAGAAGGCCAAGATCATTGTCGAGCTGTACGTGTGCTGAACGCGGAGGTGTCGTCCGTTCGGCACTAGATCGGAACGGATCATGAGACGGATCGCGAGACGGTTTGTGGGACGGATCGCAAGACGGTTCGTGGGACGGATCGCGGGACGGTTTGTGGGGCGGTTCGAGGGACGTGAAGACGTTCCACTACATCAACCGCGTTTCTTAAACGCTTCCTGCTGTGCGATCTACAAGGGTGCGTAGATCCAAATCTCCTCTCGTAGACGGACATCACCATGATAGGTCTTCGTGTGCGTAGGATTTTTTTTTGTTTCCCATGCAACGTTCCCAACATATAATTGACAACTGTATTAGCTATCCCAAGAACACAAGAGACTTCTTGTATCATATTACAGGGTTTCTTGAGAGGAGAATACAATCATACTATATCTCTCGCGGATTAATAAATCTTAGGTCATTCACTTGAGAAAAATTGATGTTGTCCTACAAAACTTTGCGCTTGGAAGCCCAAAAAAGTATACAATAGAAGTTGTGTAGTAGATATCATCTCAATACTCCCGCATGTTGTTCAACTTTGAGTAATACCAAAGTGTGGGGTCTAGAGCTAGATAGGAGATGATGTGAGTATATTAGTCCATGACTTCTACAACCAAGGTATCCTTCATCCTAATCTTAACAAAACTTACATTCCTGTAATTCCCAAAGAACAGAAAGCCAAAGAACATCAAGATTTTAGACATATTAGCATGTGCAATGTTGTTTATACGCTCAAAATCCATCTCCGGAACCATATTCATAGAACCCAAAAATCTTTCATTCAGGGTCGAAGAATCTCCAATAACATTATCATCGTCGAAGAGATACATATTATTTTCAAGTTTCAACTATCCTCTTGGAAGAATAAATATTTTATTTTGAAAATTGATTTAGCTAAGCTTTTGATAGGATAGACTGAAATTGTATTCATAGGGCTTAGTTACGTAAAGGGCTACATGATCATTTCATAAATTTGATATATGAATGCATTTCCATTGCCTCTTTTGTTGCAAACATTAATAAAAAATCATTTGGCAACTTCAAAGGATCCCAGGTAGCCGTCAAGGTTGTCATTTATCGCCATACCTCTTTGTTCTTGTGGTTAATGAATTGTCTCTTTCCTTGCAAGAACTTAAATGACAATCATTTTTGCGGTATCCAATTGGGTCCTTCTTATCCCCCTATTCACTTGTTGTTGTTTGCAAATGACTTGATTGTTTGTGGCGGGCAGATAACAAGGATGCTTCTACTATTGCTCAAATTGTTAATCAATTTTGCAGTATGTCAAGTCAGTCTCTCAAATGGGGAAGGTCTACTATTTTATTTTGCAAACATACTAATAATGCTCATAAATCTTCAATTAAATTCATCTTTCCGTTCCATCGTATGAATTCCAGCACCCTTCATCTAGGTTACACTCATATTCCTCCTAGTAATAGAAGATATGAGGCCTATGAGTTTCTGATCGACAAGTTCATGGCTAAGTAAACAAGTTACAATGCAAATAGATTATCTCATGCTGGTGGGCTAACCTTAATAAATATGTTTTTCTTTAATTCCAGTCTACTACATGTCTTCTAAGCAAAAAAAATCAAGCTCACCTCTGTTGTTTGTAAATTTTGGTGGACACGAATTCAAGAAGACAATGGCTCTAGATCCCTTTGTTTTAGAGCGCGGGAAGAATTCTGCAAACAATTTAGTGAAGGAGGTTTGGGTATTAGAGACATTTCCTTGATGAACATAGCTTTAATCTTTACGGCTACTTGGTGGCTTATCAAAGAACCTATGGAAAGCTATTTGCCCTGTAACCTATTAACCTAAACAAGTATGGAAGAACACATATTTGGTTTCTAGATTAAAAAAATTGCCTAGCATATTATTTACAGGATAACATCTTCTGGGTTGCGAGCTTCCAGATTCTGCACTCATATGAAAAAGGAATGTTACACGTGTAGGATGCCTGAATCGGATTCTCGTATTATTATTTTCACTGTTCATTTGCTGGAGTTGTCTGTTTCAAGTGGGGGATTAAAACATATGCTTTTGATGATAATGCTTTGGATGATTTTCCCCACTTTACTAGGGGTTGGATTTTCCCCGGGGTTGTTTCAATGATCAGTGCCCCGGATCCATCCGTCAATCTCAGGTGGGGGTAGAAAATTATCAAATGGAGAAGTAAAATGTGGCTTATGATCCAATCACCCTACAAGGGACTGGATGATTTGCCCCACTTTACAAGAGGTTGGATGATTTGCTCCAGGGTTGTTTCAATGAACAGTGGCCCCAACGGCCCCACCCTTAATTTTAAAGTGTGGCTTATGATCCAATCGCCCGAATGCTTACCCCTCTACTATAATTCAATCTCTCTTATAGTCTTATCCTTCTCCACCCTGAGTGTTCTTTAGATAAGATGTTGACTCTTATATTCGGAAAGCTCGCAATGGTTTTCTCTTCAACAAAATAAATTGAACTCCCATGCAAGTCCACTTTGCTACCAAATCTCTTCTTTCTGCATGCATTAATGAATCTATAGAGGGAAAATGTTTAACCCCCAAGAATACTTCGTATGTTTATCTTTCCTCTTGCAATGTTTCTATTTGCCCCGTGGGATCATTGGCTTTTGTGGACGCAGCTTTCGACCCTTCCCAGGCGGGTAATCTAGCAATCTAGGGAGTGTGGCTGAAATTGCCTTCTTCTGATCACTACATTTTTTGTGCAGGCCATCTTTGCGAATGTGAGCTCTGTTGCAGGCAGAAGATCATGGTTTGCTCCTAGCAGCATCTACTATCAACACTTTGGGTTGAACCGATGTCTCATTTCTCGCGGATTGCAAAGTTTTCACCGAGGCGGCTGAAGCTAATGTCTTGCTGGCCAATTCTAGCAAATTTCTTTCG